>NC_079193.1:341864419-342231919 GCF_029499605.1 Hyla sarda | reverse complement strand
AGATTTTTTTATCCATTCTGTTCAGCATTTTGCCACCTGGCTTTCCCGATACTTTAATATTCTCATTTATTTACATATGCCGCCTAGTATTTCTTTATCTCTCACAATGAATGTTCTTATTTTCCTAGATTAATGATTAGTAATTTGCAGACTTTCCCTAGTCTAGACACAGTTTGTGTGGGAAGTTTACTATGCCAATTCAATGTGGATTTATTATTATGATGTTATTCCTCCAGTTGCAGCCTTGCTGTGCTGATTACTTGCATATTATAGTTTTACACAGACAGATTAACATTTAGGACGGATTATAAATGTCAAAACAATACTAGGATGTGTTTTATTGGATACACCTGCACTTACATAACATCAGATTGGTCCACCAGAGTGCCATAAGATCTTCCAGAGGGCGCAGGCTATCAACAAACATTTAGACTTGTTTATCAAGTATTATAAGCCTTTGACAACTCCCTCCAGCTATTAGGGAATGCTACAATGAACAATACCTAATTTAGCAAATTGGAGGGAAATTAATTTCCCAATGCTTCTTAGCAGAAAACACATGCCAAAAAAAGAGGGTTAGTTTTATCAGGACAACCCCTGTTCATTTTTCCTATAAGGTGAAATCTGACTTATTCCTCCAGAATTATTACTGCAAAGACTGCAGTTTTACATCCGAGTAGGGAGCAGTGCAACCAGTGCCACCCCTTAACCCCTTAAGGACTCAGGGTTTTTCCGTTTTTGCACTTTCGTTTTTTCCTCCTTACCTTTTAAAAATCATAACCCTTTCAATTTTCCACCTAAAAATCCATATTATGGCTTATTTTTTGCGTCGCCAATTCTACTTTGCAGTGACTTTAGTCATTTTACCCAAAAATGCACGGCGAAATGGAAAAAAAAATCATTGTGCGACAAAATCGGAAAAAAACGCCATTTTGTAACTTTTGGGGGCTTCCGTTTCTACGCAGAGCATATTTCGGTAAAAATTACACCTTATCATTATTCTGTAGGTCCATACGGTTAAAATTATACCCTACTTATATAGGTTTGATTTTGTCGCACTTCTGGAAAAAATCATAACTACATGCTGGAAAATTTATACGTTTAAAAATGTAATCTTCTGACCCCTATAACTTTTTTATTTTTCCACATACAGGGTGGTATGAGGACTCATTTTTTGCGCCGTGATCTGAAGTTTTTATTGGTATGATGCTGTTTATATCGGACTTTTTGATCACTTTTTATTCATTTTTTAATGGTATAAAAAGTGACCAAAATACGCTTTTTTGGACTTTGGAATTTTTTTGGGGGTACGCCATTGACCGTACGGTTTAATTAATGATATATTTTTATAGTTCGGACATTTACGCATGCGTCGATACCACATATGTTTATTTTTTTTTTTTTTTACACTGTTTCCTTTTTTTTATGGGAAAAGGGGGGTGATTCAAACTTTTATTAGGGAAGGGGTTAAATGACCTTTATTAACACTTTTTATTTTACTTTTTTTTTGCAGTGTTATAGGTCCCATAGGGACCTATAACACTGCACACACTGATCTTTTACACAGATCACAGGTGTGTATTAACACGCCTGTGATCAGTGTTATCGGCGCTTGACTGCTCCTGCCTGGATCTCGGGCACGGAGCAGTCATTCACCGATCGGACACCGAGGAGGCAGGTAAGGGCCCTCCCGATGCCCGGTCAGCTGTTCGGGACGCCACGATTTCACCGCGGCGGTCCCGAACAGCCCGACTGAGCCGGGTCACTTTCACTTTCACTTTAGAAGCGGCGGTCAGCTTTGACCGCCGCTTCTAAAGGGTTAATACCGCACATTGCCGTGATCGGCGATGTGTGGTATTAGCCGCGGGTCCCGGCCGTTGATGAGCGCCGGGACCGACGCGATATGATGCGGGATCGCGGCGCAATCCCGCTTCATATTGCGGGAGCCGGCGCAGGACGTAAATATACGTCCTGCGTCGTTAAGGGGTTAATGGTGGCCCCCAACTGGGCAATGGTCCCTATGCTAGTCAAAGTGCAGGGGCGCCAAGGGGAATTTAACAGTAAATGGAAAAAAGCCAGGTCAGAACCAAGGAGGCAGTGAGGTACAAAATCATAGGCAAAACAAAGTCAGGGCAGGCATGGGTCAAACCTATAAAATGGTGCAGCACAAAGTCAGCAGACAGGAGAGTAATCAGTGTACAGACAAAAGGTCAGGCCACAGGAGGTCAAAACAGCAATAAAAATGCAGGGAATAAGGAATGTTGACACGGCAAAAACATAATTATGGGTATAAAAGCAAAAGTGAGTTTTTTTTTAAAATAATCTTTATAACATTTTCCCATACATTATATTCAATGACATACAAATATGTCCATAAAAAAAACATTCTCCCAGGTATTACATATATGCAAACAAAGACACACATACAATGAACAGCAGCCCCCATACCCTCCCTTCTTTCTCCCCAGGACAGGGGGAAAAAAAACACAAACGTGCAAAATAAATTCTCTCCTTTCCTCCATTTTTTTTACGGTTCAAAAGATTTATTAAACATTGATAACATATACAACATCCGCCCCAGGGCGGTAGAAGCGGGCAATCGAATACAGATAGCTGGTATCAGGATTCCATGCAATCAGTACTGAAGTATAAACAATCACCATCATGCGCTGGATAGTACTAAATAGGCAGGCTAGTAAGACCCAGTCAATGCGGTACACTGACGTAGGCCATGATGCCATAGGTGAAGGCCAGATAGAGATAGACAGCGGAGATAACGTATAACTAGCAAGGTCGGGGGAACCTTTGACAATGTGAAAGAAATAAACAAACAATCAAGGGCATCTAGCCAACGTGGTGGGGAGCGATGTCTCATTCGAGTGTCCATTTAAGGGTCTAGATTAGGCAATCGCTGGAACCAATGCCATCCAAACCAGGCCCCAGCCACTCAAACTAGCATATTACAACCTAAGTCTAAATGGGTCAGGCTGGTTGGGAGGCCTAATACACTACCAATGTAAACCAAAAAAGAAAAAAGAAAAGGAAAAGAACCACACATAGACAAGACACAAAAGGGGAGAATGGAGGGGGACGGAACCGAGCAGAAGCAGTCGGAATAGAGTTGAGAGGGAGGGGGGAGTGGGGGTAAAGGATGCCACAAAGACCCAAAGAGAATAGTCCGGGGGGGGGGGAAAAGAGGAGAGGGAAGGAAGGAGCCCAAAGCAAAGGAAGGGAGACTAGAAAAAAAAAAAAAAAAAAAAAAAAAAAGGGGGGGGGGGGAGACCCTCACAGGAGAGGAAGGGCAGTATCAGTGGTGGATGGTAGCGAAACTAAATGGGGGGACGACAGAGACATGGCCCGATACTCAGGGGATGACAGGAAGTCGGTCCACAGAGTCCAGCGCTGCAGAAAACACTCAGGTTTGGACGCCATGTCCGCCATGCACTCCTCCATCCCGTAGATAAATTGCACCTCACCTATCCAGTCAGCTATGGTCGGGGGCAGGACTGACTTCCATTTGCGTGGGAGCACCCTTCGGGCAGCAGAGAGTAATATGCCGATCAGACCCTTTTTCAGAGATTTCAATTGGCCCGGCACCATTGATAGTAAGGCTACTTGGGGGGTATGGGGTACTACGGAACCTGAAATCCTGGACACGGCAGACAAGACTCCGGACCAGAAAGTTTGCAAAAGCGAGCAATCATACCAAACATGAAGCATGGTCCCGGGGGCCAAGCCGCACCTCCAACAGACATTAGGCACAGATGGAAAGCACCGATGCAGCAGAGCTGGGACACGGTACCATCTGGAAAAGACTTTGAAGTTAGTTTCTTGCAACTGAACAGAAACCGAGGACCCATGGCACAAGGCATATGCCTTGCTCCAGTCTAGAGGATCAGGGGTGCGACCCAGCTCCCGCGACCACCCCCCCTGATGAGTCGGGACCTGTGTGGTGCATGCAGACATCAAAAGGGCATAGATAACAGATATCAGGTGTCCCGGAGACTCATCCGCCAGACATAAAGATTCAAATGGAAGGGGAAGCCTATGTAGGTCAAGGGACTGTTTCCAAGAAGAGTAAAAATGTGTGAGCTGGGTGTATTGCCAGACCTGAGCAGGTGTATGATGTTCCTCCCGTAGGACCTCTGCCAATGGTTTCAAGGAGCCCAAGTGAAGAACGTGAGCAAATAAAAAAATCTGTCCACGGGACCTACCTAGGAAGGGTCCCACCCGGCCACCCGGTGTAAAGTCAGGGTTGTCACGTATAGACGTCAGGGGACCATTGGGGCGTAGGAGACCCGCCTTGCCCAAATGGCGCAGGCACACCCGAAGCACGGAACGCGCCACATACGGGAGCTTCGCCTGAAGTGCTGATGTCCAATAGGACGCACGCGTCCAGGGTAGGGACGTGAGCGGGATAGGGGAAAGGAGGGCCTCCAAACGTACCCACAGCTTATCGGTGGGGTGGTGAAACCAGTCCATTATTCTAGTTGCAACAGAAGCCATGTAATAAAGATGAGGGTCCGGCAGAGCCAGACCTCCCTTCGATTTGGGGCGAATCAAGTCCCTCCGGGCCACGCGGTGACCCCGGAGGCCCCACACGTATTTAATAAATATTTTGTTAATGGTCAGAAAAAAGGAGCGGGGGAGAAGGATAGGGATAGTCTGAAAGAGGTAAAGCAGTCTGGGCAATATGTTCATTTTAAGTATGTTGACTCGTCCAATCCAGGAAAAGTCTCGTCTGTCCCATTTGGTCAAGTCAGAGGAAAAGGAGGTAAGTAGGGGGCCGAAGTTCAAGTCATACAGGCGGGTCAAGTCACTGGGGACCTGGATCCCTAGGTATTTGAAGGAGTTGGACGCCCAGCGGAAGGCATACTGCTTCCTGAGCTCTGCGACGCCTCCAGGACCTAGTGACACGTCTAGGGCTACACTCTTAGTTATATTTAGTTTATAATTGCTAAAACGACCATAGTTATCCAAAAGAGTGAAGAGGGCAGGGATGCTACCGCAAGGGTCTGACAGGAACAATAACAAGTCATCTGCAAAGGCAGCACATTTGACAACTTCTCCCCCGACCGGCACCCCCCGAACCTGTTCACTCTGTCTGATAGCTTGCAAGAGATGTTCCATGGCTAGGACATATAGGAGAGGGGACAGGGGGCACCCTTGTCTCGTGCCATTGCAGATAGGGATAGGAGAGGAAAGGGAACCATTTATCCTTATCCTAGCTTGTGGGTGAGTATACAAGGCAAAGATACGTGACAACATTAGCGGGCCTAAACCCAGATGAGACAGGACACCCCTCAAGAACCCCCATGCCACCCTGTCAAAAGCCTTCTCGGCGTCCAGGGACAATAAAACACATGGCAACCGAGAAGTTTGAGCGTGGTGGATCACAGAGAAAGTCTTCAGGGTGTTATCTCTGGCCTCTCTAGCAGGTACGAAGCCCGTCTGGTCAGGGTGGATGAGGGTCCCCAATAATGGGTTCAGTCTGAGGGCTAGTAATTTAGCGTATAATTTCGTGTCCACATTAATAAGGGATATCGGGCGATAGCTTTGACAGAGGTTCGGGTCCTTACCCTCCTTCGGGATCACAGTAATAAATGCCTGGAGAAATGAGCTGGGGAATGGGGACGTGGCGGATACTGAATTAAAGGAGGCCAACAGTGACGGAGTCAAATCTGAAGCAAGAAGCTTATAAAATTTGGCAGTATACCCGTCAGGGCCAGGTGCCTTCCCTGAGGGCATAGACCTAATGGCTTCTGCCACCTCTTCCTGGGAAAAGGGGCGTTCCAAGTCCAAGAGGGACTGGGGGGAAAGAGAAGGCAACTGCGTCCTCAAGAGATAGGCCTGTAGATCGGGGGACACAGAGTCAGGACCGGCAAGGCCCGAGTCCAGGCTATAAAGGCCCTCATAGTATGCCCGGAAACTATCCAGTATCTGGGAGGTGAGGTGGACCAGAGAGCCTGAGGGCGATTTAATAGAAGGGATATGCGTGGCCGCTCTCCTATCACGCAACGCTCGTGCTAACAGTCGCCCCATTCGTAAGTCACACTAGAACAGATCTGTCTATACCGGTTATACTTCCTATCTATGCGAACCTGAATGTCTCTGCGGACGTCCATGAGTTCTTTAAGCACCACATCCGACAGGGAGGATTTGTGTCGAGACTCCAAAGTATGTAAGCGGATTAGCAATTCCTTCAATTTCTGGGAGGATTCACGCTTAAGTCTAGAACCGTGCTTAATTAGAACACCACGGAGCACACATTTTAAGGCCTCCCACTTAAGTTGAGGGGAGGTAGGATCACTGGCATGATCCTGCATGAAATTAGTAGTCGCTGATTTCAGATCCGCCAAACAGAGAGAATCCGAAAGGAGCGACTCGTTGAGCCTCCACACAAACTCCCCCCGCGGACAGTCCGGGAGAGACAAGTCACAGAACACCGGGGCATGGTCAGAGAATACTATTGAGCCTATGGTCGTTGAAAGAACCTGAGGGAGTAGACAGTGACTAACAAAAATATAGTCCAGTCTTGTGTAGGTCTGTCGTGCATGAGAATAAAAAGTATAGTCACGTGCGTCCGGGTGGTACAACCTCCAGGGATCAGACAGTTGCATCAGATGTAGAAGCTTTCGGATCTTGTTTAATTGCGTGAACGAGAGGGCAGAGGTCCCAGAGGAGGAATCTAAGGAGGGAAGCAAAGACACATTAAAATCACCACAGACAATAAGAGTGCCCTGTGCGAAGGAGGTGAGGTCATCAAAGGTACGCTGCAGGAACATCAACTGGCCATGGTTGGGCGCATAAATATTAGCGATGGTATAGGGTTTACCTTGGAGTGTGCAGGAAACAAAGGCATAGCGCCCCTCGGTATCGAGTTTAGAGTCTATTACATGGACAGGTAGGGACTTATGAAATAAAATAGAGGCACCCTTAACCTTATGGGAGGGGTCGCAGCTATGAAAACAAACAGGGAAGTATCTGTTGCGTACCACGGCTGCGTGATCGCGCAAGAGATGGGTCTCCTGTAAACATAAAATGGAGGCACGTTGTTTATGCATGGAGTAAAGGATCTTAGCTCTTTTCTCAGGGACATTAAAGCCCTGAACATTCAGGGAAGCTATTTTAACTGACATATTAACGGAGATGGCAAGGAAAAAAAAAAAAAAATAATAAATAAAAAAATTAAAATAAATAAATAAATAAATAAATAAAAAAATTAAAAGGAGGGGGGGGGGGAGGGGGGTGCGTCGGAAGGACGCCGGATAGGAAGAGAGGAAAGAAAGAAAAAAGGGAAGGGAGAGGGAAAGACGATAGCAGAAGAGGGGGGGGGGGGGCGCAAGGCAGCTAGGAAAGAGGGGAACTAGGTGTGTAGGATGGGGAAAGAACGAGAGGAGTTGACACTAGACGAGGTAGAGGGAAGAAAAAAAAAAAAAGACAACAACAAACTAAACTGGGGAAAACTTAGCAGGTCAGCTAGGATGCCTGCAAAAATATCCTATCAGTAGCACAAGCTATAACCGGACAGGGGTACAATCCTGTCACTACCTATTGGGGGTAGGTCAGCAGGTGGTGCAGAAGTGACAGACAAGAGGGAAAGGAAGATGAAGGGGATGACATAAAACGAGCAGCCGAGGCCAAACCGCCATCCAGGGAGGGAAGAGACAGGAAGTATGAGATAGAGGAGCCCCACGGGGAGTCTAGTATACAGACCAGGGAGGAAAAGGGGACACAGGACAGTAAGAAAACGGTGAGAGGAGGAGAAACGTAGCACCAGGAGAGAACCACAGTATGTAGAGCAATCAGAAAAGGTCACCACAACACTGTAAATCAAAGAGGACCAGCAGCAGTAGGATCTCAGCGGTCTCCCGAGCCACCTGGACCATCCATTGACCCGGAGAGACTGCGGGGTCGGCGGCGGGAGCGCTGCGGTCTTGGCGAAGGTCCATCCGGCTGGTGCCTCCGTGTACGGGGCTGGGGCGGTGGAACAGGTGCAAAGGGGTTGTCCAGAAGTCTTTCCCAGTCCAGCAATTGAACAGGTGGGAGGTCAAACACAGACAAAAAGTCAGGCAAATCCTCCGGAGTGCGCAGTGTAGCATATTTCCCTTGGTGGTGAGCAAATAAAGCGAACGGAAACCCCCATCTGTAAAGAATATGACGTGACTGCAGTTCCGCAAGCAGTGGCTTCAAGGCAGCCCGTAGGCGCAGGGTGTGGCGGGAGAGGTCAGGAAACAGTAGTAACTTGGCACCAACAAAGTCAATCTCCTTGAGCTGCCTGGCCCTTCTCATAATCTCTTCCTTTTCCGAGTAGTAATGGACACGGCAAATGACGTCTCTGGGGTTATTTGGGTCAGAACTGGGGGGTCTCAAGGCTCTATGGACCCTATCAATAGCTAGAGGGGTTTGAGCCGGCCGGTCCAGAAGAGAATTAAAGATGTCAGTCACTGTAGGCAAGAGATCTTCAGCTCGTGTCGCCTCAGGGAGGCCACGAATCCTGACGTTATTGCGACGGTTGCGATTTTCCTGGTCATCCAGGTGAGAGTGCAAAAGTCTCTGGTGAGTGGCCTGTTGAGACATCGTGGTGCGTAATTCACTCAAGGAATGTCGCACTTCAGAACGAAATGAGTCCAGTGACTCCACTTTAGAGGTCAGAGAGTCCATTTCAGTTTGGACAGCCTGTAGGTCCTGCCGCCATGTTGATTTCAGAGTGTCAGTAATCGCAGCTAAGTCCTGCTTTGTAGGTAAGAAGGAAAGCAAGGCCTGAAGCTCAGGGTGGGCCTGAAGGATAAGAGCTGCAGATTGGTTGGGGATCTGAGCACTTGCAGTGAGGCTACCAAGATGGGTGTCTACAGCGGGTAGACCAGGGGGTAGCGGGGGGGCCAGTGCTGAAGCCCCCTGGGAAGGTGGAAGGTCAGGCGAGGCCAGCCAGGGGCTACCCAGGTGGGAGGCCCAGGTGGGGCTGGAAGGAGGCCCATGCTGTTCTACTGGTGGGTGGACAGGGGTAGATGGGGTCCCCAGGGGGAACAGCAGAGGGGATCCAGGGTCCGCGGCTGTCATTGGGGCTGCAGCCATTACTGGGGTCAAAGTGTCCAAGCTTCCGATCTGGGGGACACCAGAGCTCAGCCCACTGCTATCAATGGGCGAGGGGAGCGGTTCAGCCGCCCAGGCAGAGTCCAAACGAGGGCTGGGGGAGGGGGCAGTCTCCCCCCAAGGTCGAGGACTGAGCGGGGTATGAAGGCCTCCGGTGCCCGTACCTGCAGAGTGGCGCAGCAGTGGAGAGGCCGCCAGCGGCGGTGAGGGAGGCCCGAGACTCCGGCACAGGTCAGTCAGCGGCAGGTCGATGAGTAGTGGCGGAACCGATGTGGCGGCTTCCAGCAGGGGGTCCTCCCGTCCTTTGGAGCCAGCGGCAGCAGCTGGGGGTCCTTCCGCAGGTCGGCCCTGCGCCCGCTCCACACCGCTCGCGCGCCTTACTTCGGGGGGCGGAGCGTCCAGTGGCGGGGAAGCTGGAGCATGCAATGGCTGCGGCCCGGGGGGGACCATTTCAGAGGCCTCCGGTACAGTCGCCAGCGGGGCAAAGAAGTTGGAGATCGGCGTGGGGGATGCCAGAGAGGTTGGGGTCCTCCTAGCTGTGCCCCGGGAGCGTCTCTTCGGCATAAAGGCAGGTTTCAGGTCCCTGAAGTGCGGGTGGCGGCGGAGCTCAGCAGGAACACGTCTGCACTGCTTGCATGGCAGACCACGCCCCCTCCTTTCCTCCATTTTTCTCACCTCTTTATTTCCATTTTCTTCATTACTTCCTTCTTCATTACTCCTTCTGTTAGATCGCTGCGGTCCCGCTGCTGGGGACCCCGGGGATCGCGCTGCGGCACCCCGCCGTCATTACTGCACAGAGCGAGTTCGCTCTGTGCGTAATGACGGGCGATACAGGGGCCGGAGCAGCGTGACGTCATGGCTCTGCCCCTCATGACATCACGGCCTGTCCCCTTAATGCAAGTCTATGGCAGGGGGCGTGACAACCGCCACGCCCCCTTCCCATAGACTTGTATTGACGGGGGCGGGCCGTGATGTCACGAGGGGCGGAGCCATGATGTAACGATGCTCCGGCCCCTGTATTGCCCGTCATTACGTGCAGAGCGATCTCGCTCTGCGCAGTAATGATAGCGCAGTGCCGCAGCAGCGATCCCCGGGGTCCCCAGCAGCGGGACCCCGACGATCTGATATCTTATCTCCTATCCTTTGGAAAGGGGATAAGATGTCTAGGGGCGGAGTACCCTTTTAATTGTTCATAAGTTTTAATTTTATTTACCAACCTTTCTTACACCCTAGCTGGTTTTTCCGCAAACCGATTTCTCACTAGGATCAGAGCCCGCAGAAAATCAGCTTCCCAACCAGACTCCTCGTGCCCCCTTCAACTCTCCATAAATTCCCTAAAATACCGGTAATTCTGATCAACTCTTCCTCCAGAACTAAATTTAAGTTATGCCTGAAAACTGTCATAATCTCCCCCCAGTATCTTCTAGATTCCTGACAATGCCATAACATATGTTCTAACCCTACTGCTTCTTTATTACATCTGGGCCACAGACGTGCCAGATCCGTATCTGGACATGTTTCTTGGAGTGTAGTAGAGTCTATGGATAACTTTGAACTGAAAAGTTTTGTGATTTTCATTGACAGCAACAATATTAGGACTTTTTATCATCTCTGACCATTCCTCATCCTATATTACTCCCAATTCTCTCTCCCATTTATTTCTACTAATAAATTCAGTATTTTGTGCTTCTATATTGCTCCAAATGTTATTAAAAAAAAAAAGATTGACTCTTATAAATTGTGCCCTTAAGTATTTCAAACAATAAATGAGACCTCACCCTAAACCTATCCTTATCCTGGGTGCATAAGAAAGCATGCTTAAAAGGGTACTCCGGTGTTAAACAACTTAATTTAAATCAACCGGTGCCAGAAAGTTATACAGATTTGTAAATTACTTCTATTAAAAAATCTTAATCCTTCCAGTACTTATCAGCTGCTTTATACTACAGAGAAAGTTATTTTCTTTTTGAATTTCCTTTCAGTCTGACCAAAGTGCTCTCTGCTGACACCTCTGTCCATGTCAGGAACTGTCCAGAGCAGGAGCAAATCCCTATAACTAACCTATCCTGCTCTGGACAGTTCCTGACATGGACAGTGGTGTCAGTAGAGAGCTCTGTGGACAGACAGAAAATAAATTTAAAAAGAAAAGAACTTCCTCTGTAGTATACAGTACCGGGTGTGGGCTAGGGGGTCATGACCTCTCAGCCTGCTGGGTGCGGGATCGTGACGCCACAACCCCGCAGCACACCCCCAGCGTTTGGAACAAAATGTTCTGAACGCTGGGGCAGCGGCGTACCCCTTTGATCTGATAATAATAAAGCCAACAGCTCTCACTGAGACCAAAGTGAATTTTCCATACCTTAAACTCTAGTAATACCCCACCTTTTCCTCTCCAAACCTCCTTCAGTTTTACAAAATGTTTCTAAATTATAGTTATTTCACAGTGTGGTGAATAGTAGACTTTCTCTAATCCCTACTAAACCTTTTCTCCATGTTTTATTTAGGATAATCATAGTTGGCCAACTTTTAAATTCTCTTTTTAATACGCACCCTTTTCTTCCCTCACATAAGTGAATTCAAAAATAGTGTACATTTTTTTTCAAACCAAATTTCCTTAATCGAAATTGGCGATGCCTAAATAAAATATAACAAAATTGGTAGAATGGTCATTTTAGTGAGTGCAATACGATCAGCAATGGAAAGCAGCAATTCCAGCCAAACTGATATTATTTTCTTTAACTGTTATTATAAGTAGTCAGTAATCTGAGGGGAGATGTTTATACCCAAATACTCGTTTGAATCTGATTTTTTTTTAAACTTTCATGGCACCAAAATTGCCCTCAATCTGACTACCAAGTGGACAAAAAAGCAAAAGTTAGTTTAGAGATTACGCCTCCTGAAGCGCCAGCACCAAAGCTGTTTGGCCTCACACCTTTTCGGTCAGGTAGGCCGCGTCACTCTATGATGAATGTCCCTGCGATGTGCAGGGCCTTTATCATGACAATGAGTACCATATATACTCGAGTATAAGCCGACCCGAATATAAGCCGAGGCCCCTAATTTCCCCCCAAAATCCCAGGAAAAGTTATTGACTCGAGTATAAGCCTAGGGTGGGAAATACATCATCCCCCCTGTCATCATCCAGACCCCCGTCATTAACACCCTCATCATCATCACCCTGTCATCATACCCCCTTCATCATCATCACCTGTCATCATCCCCTTGTCATCATCCCACCCCCCCCTTCATTATCCCCTTGTCATCATCCCACACCCCCCCTTCATCATCCCCTTGTCATCATCTCACACCCCCCCCTTCATCATCCCCTTGTCATCATCCCGCACCCCCCTTCATCATCCCCCTGTCATCATCCCGCACCCCCCTTCATCATCCCCTTGTCATCATCCCACACCCCCCCTTCATCATTCCCTTGTCATCATCCCACACCCCCTTCATCATCCCCTTGTCATCATCCCACACCCCCTTCATCATCCCCTTCTCATCATCCCACACCCCCCCTTCATCATCACCGCTTGTCAATGTCTGATGCAGTGGTCTTCAACCTGCGGACCTCCAGAGGTTTCAAAACTACAACTCCCAGCAAGCCCGGGCAGCCATCGGCTGCCCGGGCTTGCTGGGAGTTGTAGTTTTGAAACATCTGGAGGTCCGCAGGTTGAAGACCACTGAGGGCGGAGAGTTCACTCGAGTATAAGCCGAGGGGGGTGTTTTCAGCACGAAAAATCGTGCTGAAAAACTCGGCTTATACTCGAGTATATACAGTAATATTGAAGAAGGACTGGAGTCAGTGCTGGAGCCCGGACGAGGTACGTATGTAACAACCAGCTAATGAGGATAGTAGGGATAAGCATATTGCTCAAAAATCGTTTGGGGTCTGATTTGTTAGAATCATTTGTCAGATTTGATTTGGCCCAAGTGTATTCATTGTACTATAATTGTACTGAAAAGTGATGTAGACACTCTGAGATCTCCTAGGTTTCTGGTTTGTTTTATCTACACAGGCAGGATTCCCATCATCAGCAGGAAAGGATGATAGACAAGACAGGAGATGTACGGCTGTGTAGGGCCAGGAGTAGTGTCTGCCATTTTCAAACATGTGTCTGAAACAGATCTCAAAACGTTTCAGAATCGTCAAATATTTGGGACAAATTTTGATTTGTACAAGTGATTACATATCCTAGGACAGAGAAAAGAAAAAGTAGACTGAACAGTACATTGTAAAAAGGGTTGGATGCTCACTTCATGAACTCCCTCATGGGTTGAGAAGATGAAACATTGCCTTGGCATATGGGTGAATAAACTTTACACATTTGTTCACTGAATGGAATGCCGCCTCTCTATGTGATGCTACCATAAAGCAGCAATTGAAGTTTCTTTAGGGCCCTGAAAAATTGGGTGTACAGCCCTGGTTAGTCACATGCTTTAACTTAAAGGAGTATTACAGGAGTTTTTTATTTTTTTCTTTGTCTATGCTTCAGGGGCTGTAAAGTTAGTGTAGTTCACAATATAGTGTCTGTACCTGTGTGTGACTGTTTTCTCACAATTTTTCAGTGATTTTTCACCCCAATATTAATTTTTAACAGCATACAAAATGACTGTTGTCTCAGATTTTTCCCAGGTGGCAATGTGGCTGAGACCGGACTCACTAGTCAGCTGATGACAGGGAGCCTGTCTGCTTCAATGGGTGGAGCGATCGCTTGGTGGGAGAGAGATCAATCTGCAACTAATGCAACAGCTGTAGGCACCCTGATTGAAAAGTACAGGTCTTTTGAAAGGATGCAGCTCATTTATGTTTCAATGGGTGGGGTGGCTGATGTGTGGGAAGAAGGAAAATAGAAATATGGTATTTGTAGGCATAGATGGAAACTCAAACAGGAAATACCAGTTCACAAAAAGCTAGCCACAGTATTATGGTAATCTTACAACTTAACCATTTAGCCCCAATTCTCCCTAAGCATGTCCATTACTGTCTGGCAGGTAAGTACTAAAATCACCTTATGGTGGATAACCCCTTTAACCTATTCAGAAGTTCTCTCTTGACAAGAACCTCAATGTTAGTTAGCAAGGCGGTGGGGATTTACAAGGGGAGATGAACACAAAAACCTTCTTACCTATTAGGCAAAACCTGGCACCAGAATAGAAGCCATACTTTAATTTGTTATGAAGTCCCCTGTTTTACCGTATGTCAGAAAATTCCTCATATGCAATTCCATCTCACCAGAGGTCCACAACCAGGGGTCAAGTCCTGGGAAAAAAAGTGTGGGAACTCACCCAAGACATCCACTCAAGAGCTGTCCATGCAGGACTCCTGCTAATGGGAACAGTGTTCCTGCTGTAAAAAAAAGTGTACAAACTTCTTTTCCATGCGTTTCTGCAGGACTTGAGCCCTGTCCACAACCTAGTTCTTAAAGGGGGACTGCACCCCTAGACATCCTATCGCCTATCCAAAGTACCCTCCGAGGGACCCTCCATGATCGACCACGGGTGGCCGTGGTTGAGTTGTTATGCCAGCTCCCTCCATTCATGTCACTCCCCCTCCCACAGACATACATATGGGGGGCATGGCGTGACATCATGACCATAGCTGCCCGAACCCAGCGTTCTGGACATAATGTTCAAAACACCGGGATGCCTGCACGGCGATTGTGGGGGGAGGGATGTCCCAGAAGCCGGCCCCCCGTAATCAGACATCTTATCCCTTATCCTTTGATAGGGAATAAAGTGTCTGAGGGCAGAGCACCCCTTTAAGGCCCAACAACATTGTGGGTTTTCCCTGTTACTCCATTGGAATAGAACAGGAAAATATTACAATCCTGGACTCTTGATGGCCTTAAGGACTGGGTTGGGGACTTCTGTGCCCTACAAATTTTACAATGTCACTTTAAGGATATAAGCTTTGTTTTTCTTCTGGATGTTTAGGTCCCATGACTTTCTATACACAGCTTTTATCTCCAGCGCACTTAGAGAAGATAAAATGGCAAATTATTCAGATGATACAGTTAACATTCCTCTATCCAGATGTGACCTTTCCCGTTGTTCTACAGGGAAATGTCAGTTCGCCGTATTCTTCATAACATAATGCTCGTCTTCACAGGACTCTAATACGTTCGGTGCACCAAGAGTCACAGACGTGTGGCATATAAATCATTCAGTAAGTATGGATATGTATAGACTCCGTCTACCCACAGATATAAGGTCACCTCATACGCCAAGTATTATCACATACTGTCACTGGTATCATCACAGACAAATGATGTCCTCCATACGTACAGTCAGGCGCCGTGGTCTCAAACAGTGGCCTTCCAGATGTTGCAAAACTTCAACTGAGCTAAATTACACTTTTTTGGCCTCACTGTGCAGGTCTCCGCCCCCTCCCTCAGTATGCTGTCTGCTCACATCTCCCCTAGCATTAGCAAAACTACAACTCCCAGCTTGTCCTCACTGACAGTAGCGGGACACAAGCTGACAGTGGGAGGATTTTTCATCCAGGTATGAGCCCTGCGCTCACAACTGTCAATCAAGGAAGTGTGTCCATGACATAGGTGATGATGCATGGACACAGCAGGACTAGTATGTGTCCAAGCAGGCACGTTTTTATTGAGCCATGAATTTTTCAGCAGACAGATCCGTACATGGGCTTTTTTTTTGTAACAAGTAGGAATTTTAAAAGCAGTGATAATATTTTTACAGTGTTTATTCTGCTATAAAAATACATGGTTAACTTTATTCTGTGGGTCATAATTATAGCGATACTAAATGAATATTGTTTGTATTATGTTTTACTACTTTCAAGGGAATAAAAACCTTTAAAAAACTGACCCCTATAACTTTTATATTTTCCATTTATACAGCTGTTTAATGGCTCCTTTTTGCAGGCTAAAATGCAGTTTTTCATTGGTAGCTTTTTGGCATAGATATGGCTTTTTAATGTATGTGTTTTAGGAGGCGAGGGTACCCAAAAAAACAGGCACTGAATATTTGTTTCTGGAATGGCCACGGCCAGATTAAGGCTGCCTGGAGGACGGAGCACCCCCCCGACAGTCCCCCTTCCCTTCCACTGAGTGGAACAGGAGTCAGGCCCCCATTAAAATAAAACGGGCTGCATGGTCTAAAATCACTTTAGTTCAGGTCACTCTTTGCAGCTGTTGCAAAGCTACAACCCCCATTATGTCTGGAGAGCTTCAGGCATTATAGGAGTTGTAGTTTTTTAACAGCTGGAGCCTCATATACAGTATCATCCATTATTACTGCAAAACTTAGAAGTGAGGAGATCCTCATCCTCTGTATAAAGACAACAATCATTATAACCCTACCAGAGACTGTGTTTTCCCCTGCTCATCATCCCCACTGCTCATCATCCCCCCTGCTCATCATTCCCCCCCGCTCATCATTCCCCCCCTGCTCATCATTCCCCCCCCCTGCTCATCATTCCCCCCTGCTCATCATCCCCCCTGCTCATCTTCCCCCCCTGCTCATCATTCCCCCCCCTGCTCATCATCCCCCCTGCTCATCACCCCCCCCTGCTCATCATTCCCCCCTGCTCATCATTCCCCCCTGCTCATCATCCCCCCCTGCTCATCATTCCCCCCCTGCTCATCATTTCCCCCTGCTCATCATTCCCCCCTGCTCATCATTCCCCCCCTGCTCATCATTCCACCCCCTGCTCATCATTCCACCCCTCCTCATCATTCCCACCCCCTGCTCATCATCCCCCCCTGCTCATCATTCCCCCCCTGCTCATCATTCCACCCCCTGCTCATCATTCCCACCCCCTGCTCATCATTCCACCCCCTGCTCATCATTCCCACCCCCTGCTCATCATTTCCCCCCCCCCTTCTCATCATCCCCCCCCTCTCATCATTCCCCCCTGCTCATCATTCCCCCCCCCTCTCATCATTCCCCCCCTGCTCATCATTCCCCCCCTCTCATCATTCCCCCCCTGCTCATCATACCCCCTGCTCATCATTCCCCCCCTCTCATCATCCCCCATGCTCATCATCCCCCCTGCTCATCATTCCCCCCTGGTCATCATTCCCCCCTGCTCATCATTCCACCCCCTGCTCATCATTCCACCCCCTGCTCATCATTCCCCCCCTGCTCATCATTCCCCCCCCTGCTCATCATCCCCCCTGCTCATCATCCCCCCTGCTCATCATTCCCCCCTCTCATCATTCCCCCCTGCTCATCATTCCCCCCCTGCCCATCACCCCCCCTGCTCATCATTCCCCCCCCTCTCATCATTCCCCCCTCTCATCATTCCCCCCTGCTCATCATTCCCCCCCTGCCCATCATCCCCCATGCTCATCATTCCCCCCCTCTCATCATTCCCCCCTGCTCATCATCCCCCATGCTCATCATCCCCCCTGCTCATCATTCCCCCCCTGGTCATCATTCCCCCCTGCTCATCATTCCACCCCCTGCTCATCATTCCACCCCCTGCTCATCATTCCCCCCCTGCTCATCATTCCCCCCCTGCTCATCATTCCACCCCCTGCTCATCATTCCACCCCCTGCTCATCATTCCACCCCCTGCTCATCATTCCACCCCCTGCTCATCATTCTCCCCCTGCTCATCATCCCCCCCCTGCTTATCATTCCCCCCCTCTCATCATTCCCCCCTGCTCATCATTCCCCCCCTGCTCATCATTCCCCCTGCTCATCGTTCCCCCCCCTGCTCATCGTTCCCCCCCCTGCTCATCATTCCCCCCTGCTCATCATTACCCCCCCTGCTCATCATTCCCCCCCTGCTCATCATCCCCCCTGCTCATCAATACCCCCCTGCTCATAATTCCCTCCCCTGCTCATCATTCCCCCCTGCTCATCATTCCCCCCCTGCTCATCATTCCCCCCCTGCTCATCATTACCCCCCTGCTCATCATTCCCCCCCTGCTCATCATTCCCCCCTGCTCATCATTCCCCCCTGCTCATCATTCCCCCCTGCTCATCATTACCCCCCTGATCATCATTCCCCCCTGATCATCATTCCCCCCTGATCATCATTCCCCCCTGCTCATCATTACCCCCCTGGTCATCATTCCCCCCTGCTCATCATTACCCCCCTGCTCATCATCCCCTCCCTGCTCATCATTCCCCCCTCCACTGCTCATCATTCCCCCCCCACTGCTCATCATCCCCCCGCTCATCATCCCCCCGCTCATCATTACCCCCCGCTCATCATTACCCCCCCGCTCATCATTACCCCCCCCCGCTCAATATTGCCCCCCCTGCTCTTTATTACCCCCTGCTTGTCATTACCCCCTGCTCGTCATTACCCCCCTGCTCGTCATTACCCCCTCTGCCTCATCATCCTCCCCCACTCATAATCCTCCCCTGCTCATTGCTCCCCCCTCCTCCTGCTTTTTCTATTTTTCATATTTACTTACCTGGCCACGCTCGGCAGGCTCAGGTAGCGTCAGGTCTCGTGGGCTGTGACGAGTTACGTCTCCTGCGGCTCCTCTGCACGACGTCACTCGTCATTTCCTGCAGCGCTGGGGTGTAATGAAGAAAACTGTGCCCTGTAGCGGCGCGGCTGCCAGAAATTAACAGTGACGTCCCTGACACTGTGCAGAGGAGCCGCAGGAGACATCACTCGTCACAGCCCACATGACCCGACACATCACCTGAGCCTGCCGAGCGCGGCTAGGTAAGGAAATATGAAATATAGAAAAAGCAGGAGTCCGGGGCGGGCCCACAGGAGCCGCCGCTGGTCACTGTTTTAAAGTGACCGCGGCCGGGCTATCAGGGGGCCTCGATCCGCTACTGTGACGGGGCCCCCTGCAGGCACGGGGCCCGGAGCAGGTGCTCCATGAGCGCCAATGATGATCCGGCCCTGGGAATGGCACTTATAAATAAAATTATACTGTACTTTAATAGTTTAGATATTACTTAACATGACAATACCAGTTATGATTATTTGTTACTTTTTTAGTTTAATCTGATAAAGGGGAAAATGGGGTGTTTTGATAATTTTTTTTTTATGTTCCTATAAAAAAAAATTTAAAAAATATTTTAGCCCTTCTGGGGGACTTGTGCAAGTGATCATGCAGTACAGAGGCGAGCCTCTGCTTAGATGGATTATCAGATTAGAAGGCTGGCAAATAGTGTCTTATTCAGTACCATGAGTGAAGGCCCATGCACAACATTAAGCTACGAGCTAGATTTCCAGGTCTTCCATTGTCCTGACACCACCGCATTCAACAGCTATGGTCATGATATGGCTAATTCTCTGATGCCATATTTCAATACTGCAATGCCAGGCCACATGTTGCTTGTTGCATAAGCTTGGCCATCATGGTCTTTAGTGTCTAGACATGTCTCCTGCTAATGACATTTGTGACAAGCTATTGAAGGTTGGAGGTACTCTGTACTTTTTCCTTTCAGTTCTATTATTATAGTTTGATGTATTTTTCTACAATAATATATTACTCCTTTATATCCTTATTGGTTTGATATAACCTACCTGCGATTGCCTTAATGTACATAAATAATAAAATGATATGGGTTAATCATGACAGACCATGGGATGTATATGTATATATATTTATGTATTTTTCTGTTACATGCTGTCTTAATTTGTAAGGGGTAAATACGGCGGTATCTACCTGTATTGCCACATGACCTCTATGTAAACTCAGAGAACATTATATGTTCTTGGCATGACTAAGAGTGGCAACACCCGAAACACGTGACTTTGTTCACATTATAATTTTTAAGACACAATAAGGGGGACTACTGCACTGCATTTGATCCCCACTAGACTTGGACTTGTCTTCATCTATATTGACTGGATGCTGCCCAACACTATCCGAGCTGTGGTAAGGAACACTCTGGGGTGAGCTGAATGTGGCTGTGGTGTAACCAAAAAGAGGTATTGCTTCTGAATCCGGCAGTGTTTTATGCTGTGGCCTGTGAAGTATTAAAGGGTTACTCCACTGGCCAGCGTTCGGGACATTTAGTCCCAAACGCTGTGCGCGTGCTGCTGGGGTCGGCCACATCCCACATGATGTCATGCCACAGCCCCTCAATGCAAGTCTATGGGAGGGGGCGTGGCGGAGTACCCCTTCAATCAGCCATATGTGCTCCAACATATATCTTAAGTTACTGTACGGAATTTATGTAGTGATGCACTTGTATGGCTTTTTATTTGCCCTGATAATGTAGTGAAATAATTTAATTCTCGGTTTATTGTCATTTTTTAGCATGCAGTAACTGGAGGTGGCCATTTTGTAAAAAAATAAAAATAATAAAAAAAATGCTTGGCCCCACGATATGGAATATTTAGCAAGCATAAAAAGTGCCAGAAATCTAAATGACATCCTGGTGTTCACCAAATTTGTTATGTGTTTTACAGATGGGTAACCTTTCCTTCTGGCTTGGCTAATAATCCCCAGTCAATCTTTCAAGGGGTCCCTCATTAAATGGATGCTAACACCTATATGTGGCGTCAGAGAGCTCTCTCTAGAGGAGGAACTTTACCTTGGAAGCTTTAAATAACATAAAAAGAATATTAATGTAAGCTATAGAAGCCATGAGGTGCCATAAGGAAAAGTGTCTAATATCTCTATTAATTAGTGCCAACTTTATTATTTGAAAAGAAAACAACAAAACACCAAAATATGCACAGTATATAAAATTCCTATTGTTATAAAAGGATGTCTTTTCTGACACCATTGGTAAATCTCCAAAACATGTTGTGGCCTAAAGACAGAATAAAAGAGATTAAAGGGGTACTCCGGTGAAAACCTTTTTTTCTTTTAAATCAACTGGTGCCAGGAAGTTAAACATATTTGTAAATTACTTCTATTAAAAAAATCTTAATCCTTCCAGTACTTATTAGCTGCTGAATGCTACAGAGGAAATTCCTTTCTTTTTGGAACACTGATGACATCACGAGCACAGTGCTCTTCTGCTGACATCTCTGTCCATTTTAGCAATCATGCATAGAAGATGTATGCTAAGGGCAGCATGGTGGCTCAGTGGTTAGCACTGCTGCCTTGCAGTGCTATGGCATTGGGTTCAAATCCCACTAAGGGCAACAAGAAATAAATAAAGACTTATTATTATTATTATTATTATTATAATAACTTCAGCAAAGAGAACTGTGCTCGTGATGTCATCAGAGAGCATTCCATAAAGTAAAGAATTTCCTCTGTAGTATTCAGAAGCTAATAAGTACAGGAAGGATTAAGATTTTTTAATAGGAGTAATGTAAAAATCTTTTTAACTTTCCGGAGCCAGTTGATTTAAAAGAAAAAAGGTTTTCACCGGAGTACCCCTTTAATCAAAAGCACAATTTATGTTGTACATTTACACTGGGGCACCAATTGTGCAAGTTCTACCACTTAAAAAGATGAGAGGCCTGTAATTTTCATCATAGGTATACCTCAACTATGAGAGACATAATGAGAAAAAAAATCCATAAAATCACATTGTCTAATTTTTAACCCCTTAAGGACCAAGCCCATTTTGTCCTTAAGGACCAGGCCAATTTTATTTTTGCATTTTAGTTTTTTCCTCCTCGCCTTCTAAAAATCATAATTCTTATATTTCCATCCACAGACCCATATGAGGGCTTATTTGTGCATCAACAATTTTACTTTGTAATGACATCACTTATTTTACCATAAAATGTACGGCGCAACCCAAAAAATATTATTTGTGGGAAAATTGAAAAGAAAAACGCAATTTAGCAAATTTTGGAAGGTTTTGTTTTCACAGTGTACACTTTATGGTAAAAATGACATGTTTTCTTTATTCTGTGGGTTAATACAATTAAATTGATACCCATGTTATATGCTTTTCTAGAATTGTACCACTTAAAAAAAAATCTCAAACTATTTTAACAAAATTAGTATGTTTGAAATGACCCTATTTTGACCACCTATAACTTTCTTATTTTTCCATAGACAGGGCGGTATGAGGGCTCATTTTTTGCACCATGATCTGTAGTTTTTAATGGTACCACTTGCTTAGGTTTTACTTTTTATTCATTTTGTTAAAAAAAAAATTGGAATAAAATGTGACAAAAATACATCAATTTTGGTAATGTTTTTTACCACTACGCCGTTCACTGTATGGGATAATTAACAATATATTTTGATAGTTCAGACTTTTACGCATTTGATTGCTAATACTGTTCAGTGCTATGCATAGGGCATAGCACTGATCAGTGTTATCAGTCATCTTCTGCTCTGGTCTGAGATCGAGCAGACCAGAGCAGAAGACCCCTGGAGACGGACGGAGGCAGGTGAGGGGACCTCCATCCGCCAATATGGATGATCGGATCCCCGATATGTATTGATCACAGCATCTGAGGGGTTAATGGCAGACATCTGTGTGATCGCGGATGTCCGCCATTACCGGCGGGTCCCTGGCTGCTGATAGCAGCTGTGACCTGCCGCGCATGATGCGAACACCGGTCTGAAAATAAGTATTTGGTAAGTAAGAAAAGTTCATCTCAATACTTTGTTATATAACCTTTGTTGGTAATGACAGAGGTCAAACATTTTCTGTAAGTCTTCACAAGGTTTTCACACACTGTTGCTGGTATTTTGGCCCATTCCTCCATGCAGATCTCCTCTACATTACATGAGGAGAATGGCTAAAGGAGGATAATCTCTCTCTCTCTATATATATATATATATATGTATCTATATATATAAAACTCAAGGGCCCTGATTTACTAAAATTCTTTCCGGAGTGTTTTAGATTTCACTCCTCTTTTTCTGGGAGCTGATTTACTAAAGTGTTGCGCGTGTTGGTTCATTTTCTGTTGCAAGTTTTTTCTTGTGTCGCATGGGAAAATGTGTTGCACATACTCCGAGTTAAAACAAAAAAACATGGGTATAGAATACAAATCATCAATAGTATGTGCCAAACCAAACAAGTAAAACACAACATTTAATGGGAATTAAGCAACAAAATAAAACTAAAAAAATTAAATGGACTTAGACCATCTAATATAGGAGTTTAAAAGCACCCTCCCCCCACAAAAAAGGTAGGGATATGGGGGGGGGGGGGTCAGGATATGGGGGTCAGGATATGGGAGGGGGGTCGGGATATGGGGGGTCAGGATAAGGCAATATGGCTGCTCTTCCATTAATGTGGAAAAAGGAAATAAAAATGAATTGCCATCTGACAAAAAAGAGTTCAGTTCAGTCAGTCTGATCAGTAAAAAAACTAAACTAAAAAAAAAAAAATGACAATTACCATTAAATAATTTTTTAAAAAGATTATTTAAATAACCTTTTAAAGTACCCAAATATTTCTCCGTTAGAGTACCTACATAACTGCCATAACATGTATACAACTTTGCCATTCAATTCCCAAAATAACTTTCATTCAGTTTCTAAATAATACCACCATACAATTTGTAAATAATGCTTCCATAGAATATCCACAAAATACTACATATACCATAATGCCGCCATATAGATCATAGCAGAGCAGAAAAAAGAGAACTGCCATATTCTGTACA
Source organism: Hyla sarda (assembly GCF_029499605.1). Lineage (NCBI taxonomy): Eukaryota > Metazoa > Chordata > Amphibia > Anura > Hylidae > Hyla > Hyla sarda. The sequence goes on along the minus strand of NC_079193.1, from coordinate 342,208,332 downwards.
TTTTCTGTCAGTGTAGATTAGTGAGGATACAGTCAGTGTCCTCATGATGGATCCCTATATAAAAGCAAAGCCCAGTACCTCCTGTCCCAAAGTCCTCTATATATATCGGTAGCTATGAAGTCTTCATACAGTGTCAGACAAACCTCCATATACCGTATTTTTCGCCGTATAAGACGCACTTTTTCTTCCCCAAAACTGGGAGGAAAAAGTCGGTGCGTCTTATATGGCGAATACACCCCTATCGCGGCGGTCCCTGCGGCCATCAACTGCCGGGACCCGCGGCTAATACAAGACATCACCGATCGCGGTGATGCCCTGTATTAACCCTTCAGACGCGGCGATCAAAGCTGACCGCCGCGTGTGAAGGGAAGGGGACACTAACCCGGCTGTTCAGTCGGGCTGTTCGCGATTTCACCGCGGCGGTCCCGAACAGCCCGACTGAATAGCCGGGTTAGTGGTTACAGGACACCGGGGGGGGGGGGGGGGGGGGCCTTACCTGCCTCCTCGGTGTCTTCTCCGTTCAGGGATCCCCTGTATGGCCGGCGCTCTCCTTCCTCGTCATCACGTCGTCGCGTACGTGCGTCGGCGTGTGTAACGACGTGATGGCGGCGACGGAGAGCGAGGATACCCGGCCGGCAGCAGAGACGTTCCGGAGCGACGGGGACACGGCGACAGCGATGGAGCGACATCCAGGGCATCCGGAGCGGCGGGGCCACGCGAGTATTACCTCCTCCTGCAGTGGTCTTCAATTTGCGGACCTCCAGATGTTGCAAAACTACAACTCCCAGCATGCCCGGACAGTCAACGGCTGTCCGGGCATGCAGGGAGTTGTAGTTTTGCAACATCTGGAAGTCCGCAGGTTGAAGACCACTATTGGGTTCAAAATCTTTAATTTTTTTGATTTTGCACCTAAAAATAGGGTGCGTCTTATACGCTGGTGCGTCCTATAGGGCGAAAAATACGGTAACTGTAGCCACATGGTCCTATAAAATGTTTGCCATAGGGCTCTCCTGTAAAAACTCCAATCATGAACTCCCGTCAGAAAGTCCATAAAACGGCATGTCAATAGGATTTTTTGACCATCCTTTAGCATCAGTTACGTCCGTTATTTTTGACGGAGCAAATAACGGTGCATGCACTAATTTTTGTCCCGTCAAGAATAACGGTGGAATAACGGGCTTTAAAATTTAACATTGAAGTCTATGGCTGATAGATGTTCACAAAGAACGTCCATTAGCACCCGTTATTTTCACCTTCCGTTATGATCCGTTATTGCTACAGAGCATGCTCAGTACAGCATCACAACCAGAAGGGGTTAAAACGCACATAAAATAGCGGACTATAACGGTGCATGAGGGATTAAATAACGGGTGATAACGGATGGTACATGTCCGTTATTTTACAGAATACCCATTTAAATAATGGACATTGGTCATCCGTTAGCATCCGTTATGTTCAGTTATTTTGTCTATTTTTTCATGAACTCTTTTAGCAGAAAAACGGCTGTCAAAATGCAGGAAAAAGAAGGTTCACACTACGGAATCTCTGGGCAGAATTTCTGCTGGAGATTTTGCCAGCGGCACTAAGACCGCACGGACTGCATTGCCGTCCCCATAGACGGCAATGCATTTCTGGATAGATCTTTTGGGAGATCTGCTCAGAAATGCATTGACATCTATGGGGACGGCAATGCAGTCCATGCGGTCCCAGTGCCGCCGGCTAAATCTCCAGCAGAAATTCTGCCCAGAAATTTCAGTGTGAACCTAGCCTAAGGGTCTATTCACACGGCAGAGTTTCCGCTTTCGGAATCCTGCCCCAAATTTAAGCCCATAGACTTCTATGGGATTCCGCACTTCCATTCACACTTCTGAATTTCCGCTTGCGGAATTCCGCAAGCGGAAATTCAGAAGTAGTGTTGCTCACGAATATTCGCAATAGCACTATATATTCGTAATTACGAATATTTTTTTTTTTTTTTTTCACAGTACACATCACAGTGATCACCCCTCTCTGCTTCCAGCTTGTGTGGTGTAAAGACTCTAATACTACTGTGCGAATTTTCGCATATGCGAATTTTCGCATATGCTAATTTTGTATATGCTAATTTTCGCATATGTTAATTTTCGCATTCGCGAATTTTCCGCTTATGCGAAAATAAAACGCGAATATTCGCGAATATATCACGAATATTCGTCCATATATTCGCGAATATTCGCGAATTCGAATATGGCCTATGCCGCTCAACACTATTCAGAAGTGTGAATGGGAGTGTGATATCCCATAGAAGTCTATGGGCTTTAATTTGAGACGGAATTCCGCAAGCTTATAGGGTCACCCAGTAGGCAATCCCAAGGGCTTCTACCACATACAAATGATATACCGTATTTTTCCTCCTATAGGACGCACCGACGTATAAGACGCACCCAATTTTTAGGGGCAAAATCTAAAAAAATTTAGATTTTGAACCCAATAGTGGTCTTCAACCTGCGGACCTCCAGATGTTGCAAAACTACAACTCCCAGCATGCCCGGACAGCCAACGGCTGTCCGGGCATGCTGGGAGTTGTAGTTTTGCAACATCGGGAGGTCCGCAGATTGAAGACCACTGCATAGGAGGTAATACTCACGTGTCCCCGTCGCTCCGGACCCGTCACCGCTGCCCTAGATATCGCTGCATCGCTGTCGCCGTGTCCCCGTCGCTCCAGAACGTCTCTGCTGCCGGCCGGGTATCCTCGCTCTCCGTCGCCGTCATCACGTCGTTACGCACGCCGACGCACGTACGCGACGACGTGATGACGAGAAAGGAGAGCGCCGGCTATACAGGGGATCCCTGAACGGAGAAGACACCGAGGGGGCAGGTAAGGTCCCTCCCGGTGTCCTGTAAGCACTAACCCGGCTATTCAGTCGGGCTGTTCGGGACCGCCGCGGTGAAATCGCGGCGGTCCCGAACAGCCCGACTGAACAGCCGGGTTAGTGTCACTTTCCCTTCAGACACGGCGGTCAGCTTTGATCGCCGCGTCAGAAGGGTTAATACAGGGCATCACCGCGATCGGTGATGTCCTGTATTAGCCGCGGGTCCCGGCCGTTGATGGCCACAGGGACCACCGCGATAGGTGTGTATTTGCCGTATAAGACGCACCGACTTTTTCCCCCCAGTTTTGGGGAAGAAAAAGTGCGTCTTATACGGCGGAAAATACGGTAACTTATCTCTACAACAGAAGACAACAGAACAATACAGAATAGTGTCTTTGCACACCGCGGTGAGGTTTAACGCATAAACCCCCAACCCCTGTACTGTATACATATATTATACATCTGATCATCTAAAAAGTGCTGGATAATCAGGCGGCTGTCAGGATAGAACCACAACGTGAATGCTCATTTGCACAAAGGTAACGTACAATAAAGTATATCAGTGTTTGTAGACAGCCGAGCAGGCATCATATATCACCGGAACGATCAGACAGGATGACATCTATTGTCAATTATTACTAATCTCCGTCTTCCCTCGATGCTAAGGATTGACGCACTGAGAAAAATTACAGAATTGAGCTGTTGAAGAAGAAAAGGCCTCCGGGATAGTAATGATAACTCCTCCGCTCAGCCTTCAAATGTACAAATGCCAAACAATACAATTAATTGATATTTCTGGAACAGAGGCAGAAGATTGTGCGGTTTGGCTTTTTTTCTAGTTGTTTTTATACAGAAAATTTAATTATCTCAATTTTCTTTTTTATTTCATTAGTCATTGTTCTTTTATATTTAATTAAAGGAGCAATCCGGATGTTTGTTTATCTTTTCAGCTGATTTGGCGTAGGCTATTATTATTTTTGTGTATACCTTGTGTTTACCTGATTTAGCTGATGTGGCAGGCATGGGTTATGCTTCATATTGGTTTCACATCCATCACTGAAATGACTAGAGAATGCACCTACATTTCCCTTGAATCCTCTTGCTGAGGGTATGGCATTTGATCACTTTACCTGGTCATCTAATTAAGCTGCTAGTACTGGAGATCACCCGGTTCACATAATGTGGAGTTTTGATGGAATTTCTTTTTTAAATTGAGTTGAAAGAGAACTATTGCCATTAAGAGAAAGTGATTTAACACAAATCTCAATGCATTTCTAAAATTTTTACAGCATTTTGGCAGTTTTTGCAGCAATTTTCCAAAAGTACAGTAAAAATTATATGTTTTTACTGTGATTTGCACAATTGCAGTAAAATAGTACAACTTCTGCTGCGATTTGGGGAAAATCATGGAAAAAAGTGAAAACGAACAAACAAAAAAGACTATATATCCTGATCCCATAGAGATAGCAGAAGCAGTATACAGACAGAGCTGGAGGGGAGGTGTATAACTACTATATATCCTGATCGCACAGAGATATCAGCAGCAGTATACAGATAGAGCTGGAGAAGAGAGGTCTGTGAGCAGCCAGAAGGGATCTAATAGGTGACTGTCATCCTGTAGTTCACAGGAAGTCAGCTGATTTAGGACAGATCGGTTCCTCTGACTCATTAAAGGGGTACTCCACCCCTAGACATCTTATCCCCTATCCAAAGGATCTCTCCTGCAGTACCCCACATCTGGTGCATGGAACAAACTTCCCTCCGTGCCTGATGACTGGCGATGCAGGGGCCAGAGGCTCAAGACATCACGGCCCCACCCCCCGTGACATCACGCCCTTCCCCCTTAATGCAAGTCTATGGGAGGGGGTACTGCAGGAGAGATTGCAGGGGGTTCCCAGCGGTGGGACACCCGCAATCAGACATCTTATCCCCTTTAATGTGATTTTTATACTGCAAGTGCATGCAGGAGCTCAACGCAAAATCTGCAGCATACCCCTCAACTAACGTGCCATTGATAACTATGATGTCTCCTTATGTGGCAGAGGGGCTTTGGACCACCAAGGAATACACCTGCTACCCTTATACCATCTATAACTAAACTCCTGCATGTAAATGTCATTGTTACCAAAGGGAGCTGTGGGTTTAATCATATTGCAATGAATGAAAGTCTATGCAGAACACATTGTAAAGTCACATGCATTCTGCATTATTTCACACATTTTAGCTCTGAGGGAATAAGGAACAAATGGAGCATGAAATAGTCTTTGTGGTGAAATAGTAAGAGGATACATATACCATTGGAGACAATAATGTGTGGAATGAACCATGTGCTATTATAGTGACTAGTAATAATGATCAATGGCATCCAAAGCAGCCGGCAATCTAGTCGACTTTTTGGACATATCAAATCTCTATGGGCTAACTGGAGTAAACACTTACATGGGCACTGACCGATCCAAATAATTTTTATATGTTATTACTGAAGAAAATCAAAGACCTTTTGTAATGTGGTTGCTTAATTTTTTTTTTCTAATATTTAATAATGAAAACGACTTCTGAAAATCCCACCTCTAGGGGTCCCCATACCTAAGGGGACACTAACCAGTCCTGCAGCATCAGCTTGTCCGTGAGTCATGGACAAGAGATGACTCACGGAAAAGGCTGCATGAGCAGATGAACCAATCACCTCCCACCACAAGGAGGGACACGCCCCCTTCCTTTGAGACAATTTCTAACCCTGTGAGCTAATGAAAAGAGGGATTTTTATAATAAATATAGGTGGTAGAATAATAAAAAAATGAGATGTACAGGGACAGAATTAGGTACTGAGTAACATATAATTTTTGTGAGATCTGACAGGTATGCTTTAAAGGGAATTTGAGGTTTAAAGGGAAACCTATGGATTTGTAAAAACAAATCGAAGTGTAAATCCCTCTATCTACAGCTCTTCTTATATAATTTGAGTAGGGAGCCCTATAGACATGTAAATCCCTCTATCTACAGCTCTTCTTATATAATATGAGAGGGGAGCCCTATAGGCATGTAAAGTCCTCTATCTACAGCTCTTCATATATAATGTTAGAGGGGAGCCCAATAGGCATGTAAAGCCCTCTATCTACAGCTCTTCATATATAATGTTAGAGGGGAGCCCAATAGGCATGTAAAGCCCTCTATCTACAGCTCTTCGTATATAATGTTAGAGAGGAGCCCTATAGGCATGTATAGCTCTCTATCTACAGCTCTTCATATATAATGTGAGTGCAGAGCCCTATAGGCATGTAAAGCCTTCTATTTACAGCTCTTCATATATAATATGAGAGAGGAGCCCTATAGGCATGTAAAGCCCCTATCTACAGCTCTTCATATATAATATGAGAGGGGAGCCCTATAGGCATGTAAAGCCCCTATCTACAGCTCTTCATATATAATGTTAGAGAGGAGCCCTATAGGCATGTAAAGTCATCTATTTACAGCTCTTCGTATATAATATGGGAGGGGAGCCCTATAGGCATGTAAAGTCATCTATTTACAGCTCTTCATATATAATGTTAGAGGGGAGCCCTATAGGTATGTAAAGTCCTCTATCTACAGCTCTTCATATATAATTTTAGAGGGGAGCCCTATAGGCATGTGAAGCCCCTATCTACAACTCTTCATATATAATGTGAGTGCGGAGAACAATAAGCATGTAAAGTCCTCTATCTACAGCTATTCATATATAATATGAGAGGGGAGCCCTATAGGCATGTAAAGCCCTCTATCTAGAGCTCGTTATACATAATGTTAGAGGGGAGACCTATAGGCATGTAAAGTCCTCTACATACAGCTATTCATATATAATGTGAGTGGGGAGCCCTATAGGCATGTAAAGCCCTCTATCTACAGCTCTTCATATATAATATGAGTGGGGAGCCCTATAGGCATGTAAGGTCCTCTATCTACAGCTATTCATATATTATGTGAGTGGGGAGCCCTATAGGCATGTAAAGTCCTCTATCTACAGCTATTCATATATAATATGAGAGGGTAGCCCTATAGGCATGTAAAGTCCTCTATCTACAGCTATTCATATATAATATGAGAGGGTAGCCCTATAGGCATGTAAAGTCCTCTATCTACAGCTCTTCATATATAATATGAGAGAGGAGCCCTATAGGCATGTAAAGTCCTCTATCTTCAGCTCTTCATATATAATGTGAATGGGGAGCCCTATAGGCATGTAAAGCCCCTATCTACAGCTCTTCATATATAATATGAGAAGGGAGCCCAATAGGCATGTAAAGTCCTCTATCTGCAGCTCTTCATATATAATATGAGAGGGGAGCCCTATAGGCATGTAAAGTCCTCTATTTACAGCTCTTCATATATAATATGAGAGAGGAGCCCTATAGGCATGTAAAGCCCCTATCTACAGCTCTTCATATATAATATGAGAGAGGAGCCCTATAGGCATGTAAAGTCATCTATTTACAGCTCTTCGTATATAATATGGGAGGGGAGCCCTATAGGCATGTAAAGTCATCTATTTACAGCTCTTCATATATAATGTTAGAGGGGAGCCCTATAGGTATGTAAAGTCCTCTATCTACAGCTCTTCATATATAATTTTAGAGGGGAGCCCTATAGGCATGTGAAGCCCCTATCTACAACTCTTCATATATAATGTGAGTGCGGAGAACAATAGGCATGTAAAGTCCTCTATCTACAGCTATTCTTATATAATATGAGAGGGGAGCCCTATAGGCATGTAAAGCCCTCTATCTAGAGCTCGTTATACATAATGTTAGAGGGGAGCCCTATAGGCATGTAAAGTCCTCTACATACAGCTATTCATATATAATGTGAGTGGGGAGCCCTATAGGCATGTAAAGCCCTCTATCTACAGCTCTTCATATATAATATGAGAGGGGAGCCCTATAGGCATGTAAAGTCCTCTACATACAGCTCTTCATATATAATATGAGAGGGGAGCCCTATAGGCATGTAAAGTAATCTACATACAGCTCTTCATATATAATATGAGAGGGGAGCCCTATAGGCATGTAAAGTCCTCTACATACAGCTCTTCATATATAATATGAGTGGGGAGCCCTATAGGCATGTAAGGTCCTCTATCTACAGCTATTCATATATTATGTGAGTGGGGAGCCCTATAGGCATGTAAAGTCCTCTATCTACAGCTCTTCATATATAATATGAGAGGGGAGCCCTATAGGCATGTAAAGTCCTCTATCTACAGCTCTTCATATATTATATGAGAGGGGAGCCCTATAGACATGTAAATCCCTCTATCTACAGCTCTTCTTATATAATATGAGAGGGGAGCCCTATAGGCATGTAAAGTCCTCTATCTACAGCTCTTCATATATAATGTTAGAGGGGAGCCCAATAGGCATGTAAAGCCCTCTATCTACAGCTCTTCATATATAATGTTAGAGGGGAGCCCAATAGGCATGTAAAGCCCTCTATCTACAGCTCTTCGTATATAATGTTAGAGAGGAGCCCTATAGGCATGTATAGCTCTCTATCTACAGCTCTTCATATATAATGTGAGTGCAGAGCCCTATAGGCATGTAAAGTCCTCTATCTACAGCTCTTCATATATAATGTGAATGGGGAGCCCTATAGGCATGTAAAGCCCCTATCTACAGCTCTTCATATATAATATGAGAAGGGAGCCCAATAGGCATGTAAAGTCCTCTATCTGCAGCTCTTCATATATAATATGAGAGGGGAGCCCTATAGGCATGTAAAGTCCTCTATTTACAGCTCTTCATATATAATATGAGAGAGGAGCCCTATAGGCATGTAAAGCCCCTATCTACAGCTCTTCATATATAATATGAGAGGGGAGCCCTATAGGCATGTAAAGCCCCTATCTACAGCTCTTCATATATAATGTTAGAGAGGAGCCCTATAGGCATGTAAAGTCATCTATTTACAGCTCTTCGTATATAATATGGGAGGGGAGCCCTATAGGCATGTAAAGTCATCTATTTACAGCTCTTCATATATAATGTTAGAGGGGAGCCCTATAGATATGTAAAGTCCTCTATCTACAGCTCTTCATATATAATTTTAGAGGGGAGCCCTATAGGCATGTGAAGCCCCTATCTACAACTCTTCATATATAATGTGAGTGCGGAGAACAATAAGCATGTAAAGTCCTCTATCTACAGCTATTCATATATAATATGAGAGGGGAGCCCTATAGGCATGTAAAGCCCTCTATCTAGAGCTCGTTATACATAATGTTAGAGGGGAGACCTATAGGCATGTAAAGTCCTCTACATACAGCTATTCATATATAATGTGAGTGGGGAGCCCTATAGGCATGTAAAGCCCTCTATCTACAGCTCTTCATATATAATATGAGTGGGGAGCCCTATAGGCATGTAAGGTCCTCTATCTACAGCTATTCATATATTATGTGAGTGGGGAGCCCTATAGGCATGTAAAGTCCTCTATCTACAGCTATTCATATATAATATGAGAGGGTAGCCCTATAGGCATGTAAAGTCCTCTATCTACAGCTATTCATATATAATATGAGAGGGTAGCCCTATAGGCATGTAAAGTCCTCTATCTACAGCTCTTCATATATAATATGAGAGAGGAGCCCTATAGGCATGTAAAGTCCTCTATCTTCAGCTCTTCATATATAATGTGAATGGGGAGCCCTATAGGCATGTAAAGCCCCTATCTACAGCTCTTCATATATAATATGAGAAGGGAGCCCAATAGGCATGTAAAGTCCTCTATCTGCAGCTCTTCATATATAATATGAGAGGGGAGCCCTATAGGCATGTAAAGTCCTCTATTTACAGCTCTTCATATATAATATGAGAGAGGAGCCCTATAGGCATGTAAAGCCCCTATCTACAGCTCTTCATATATAATATGAGAGAGGAGCCCTATAGGCATGTAAAGTCATCTATTTACAGCTCTTCGTATATAATATGGGAGGGGAGCCCTATAGGCATGTAAAGTCATCTATTTACAGCTCTTCATATATAATGTTAGAGGGGAGCCCTATAGGTATGTAAAGTCCTCTATCTACAGCTCTTCATATATAATTTTAGAGGGGAGCCCTATAGGCATGTGAAGCCCCTATCTACAACTCTTCATATATAATGTGAGTGCGGAGAACAATAGGCATGTAAAGTCCTCTATCTACAGCTATTCTTATATAATATGAGAGGGGAGCCCTATAGGCATGTAAAGCCCTCTATCTAGAGCTCGTTATACATAATGTTAGAGGGGAGCCCTATAGGCATGTAAAGTCCTCTACATACAGCTATTCATATATAATGTGAGTGGGGAGCCCTATAGGCATGTAAAGCCCTCTATCTACAGCTCTTCATATATAATATGAGAGGGGAGCCCTATAGGCATGTAAAGTCCTCTACATACAGCTCTTCATATATAATATGAGAGGGGAGCCCTATAGGCATGTAAAGTAATCTACATACAGCTCTTCATATATAATATGAGAGGGGAGCCCTATAGGCATGTAAAGTCCTCTACATACAGCTCTTCATATATAATATGAGTGGGGAGCCCTATAGGCATGTAAGGTCCTCTATCTACAGCTATTCATATATTATGTGAGTGGGGAGCCCTATAGGCATGTAAAGTCCTCTATCTACAGCTCTTCATATATAATATGAGAGGGGAGCCCTATAGGCATGTAAAGTCCTCTATCTACAGCTCTTCATATATTATATGAGAGGGGAGCCCTATAGGCATGTAAAGTCCTCTATCTACAGCTATTCATATATAATGTGAGAGGGGAGCCCTATAGGCATGTAAAGTCCTCTATCTACAGCTATTCATATATAATATGAGAGGGTAGCCCTATAGGCATGTTAAGTCCTCTATCTACAGCTATTCATATATAATGTGAGTGGGGAGCCCTATAGGCATGTAAAGTCCTCTATCTACAGCTATTCATATATAATATGAGAGGGTAGCCCTATAGGCATGTAAAGTCCTCTATCTACAGCTCTTCATATATAATATGAGAGAGGAGCCCTATAGGCATGTAAAGTCCTCTATCTACAGCTCTTCATATATAATGTGAATGGGGAGCCCTATAGGCATGTAAAGCCCCTATCTACAGCTCTTCATATATAATATGAGAAGGGAGCCCAATAGGCATGTAAAGTCCTCTATCTGCAGCTCTTCATATATAATATGAGAGGGGAGCCCTATAGGCATGTAAAGTCCTCTATTTACAGCTCTTCATATATAATATGAGAGAGGAGCCCTATAGGCATGTAAAGCCCCTATCTACAGCTCTTCATATATAATATGAGAGGGGAGCCCTATAGGCATGTAAAGCCCCTATCTACAGCTCTTCATATATAATGTTAGAGAGGAGCCCTATAGGCATGTAAAGTCATCTATTTACAGCTCTTCGTATATAATATGGGAGGGGAGCCCTATAGGCATGTAAAGTCATCTATTTACAGCTCTTCATATATAATGTTAGAGGGGAGCCCTATAGGTATGTAAAGTCCTCTATCTACAGCTCTTCATATATAATTTTAGAGGGGAGCCCTATAGGCATGTGAATCCCCTATCTACAACTCTTCATATATAATGTGAGTGCGGAGAACAATAGGCATGTAAAGTCCTCTATCTACAGCTATTCATATATAATATGAGAGGGGAGCCCTATAGGCATGTAAAGCCCTCTATCTAGAGCTCGTTATACATAATGTTAGAGGGGAGCCCTATAGGCATGTAAAGTCCTCTACATACAGCTATTCATATATAATGTGAGTGGGGAGCCCTATAGGCATGTAAAGCCCTCTATCTACAGCTCTTCATATATAATATGAGAGGGGAGCCCTACAGGCATGTAAAGCCCTCTATCTAGAGCTCTTTATACATAATGTTAGAGGGGAGCCCTATAGGCATGTAAAGTCCTCTACATACAGCTATTCATATATAATGTGAGTGAGGAGCCCTATAGGCATGTAAAGCCCTCTATCTACAGCTCTTCATATATAATATGAGAGGGGAGCCCTATAGGCATGTAAAGTCCTCTACATACAGCTCTTCATATATAATATGAGAGGGGAGCCCTATAGGCATGTAAAGTCCTCTACATACAGCTCTTCATATATAATATGAGAGGGGAGCCCTATAGGCATGTAAAGTCCTCTACATACAGCTCTTCATATATAATATGAGTGGGGAGCCCTATAGGCATGTAAGGTCCTCTATCTACAGCTATTCATATATAATATGAGAGGGGAGCCCTATAGGCATGTAAAGTCCTCTATCTACAGCTATTCATATATAATGTGAGTGGGGAGCCCTATAGGCATGTAAAGTCCTCTATCTACAGCTATTCATATATAATATGAGAGGGTAGCCCTATAGGCATGTAAAGTCCTCTATCTACAGCTATTCATATATAATGTGAGTGGGGAGCTCTATAGGCATGTAAAGTCCTCTATCTACAGCTCTTCATATATAATATGAGAGGGGAGCCCTATAGGCATGCAAAGTCCTCTATCTACAGCTATTCATATATAATGTGAGTGGGGAGCCCTATAGGCATGTAAAGTCCTCTATCTACAGCTATTCATATATAATATGAGAGGGTAGCCCTATAGGCATGTAAAGTCCTCTATCTACAGCTCTTCATATATAATATGAGAGGGTAGCCCTATAGGCATGTAAAGTCCTCTATCTACAGCTATTCATATATAATATGAGAGGGTAGCCCTATAGGCATGTAAAGTCCTCTATCTACAGCTATTCATATATAATGTGAGTGGGGAGCTCTATAGGCATGTAAAGTCCTCTATGTCACGATGCCGGCTGGCAGGTAGTGGATCCTCTGTGCCAGAGAGGGATTGGCGAGGACCGCGCTAGTGGACCGGTTCTAAGTCACTACTGGTTTTCACCAGAGCCCGCCGCAAAGCGGGATGGTCTTGCTGCGGCGGTAGTGACCAGGTCGTATCCACTAGCAACGGCTCACCTCTCTGACTGCTGAAGATAGGCGAGGTACAAGGGAGTAGACAGAAGCAAGGTCGGACGTAGCAGAAGGTCGGGGGCAGGCGGCAAGGTTCGTATTCAGGGTGGATAGCAGAAGTTCTGGTACACAGGCTTTAGACACACAAAACGCTTTCACTAGGCACAAGGGCAACAAGATCCGGCAAGGGAGTGCAAGGGAGGAGATCAGATATAGCCAGGGAGCAGGTGGAAGCCAATTAAGCTAATTGGGCCAGGCACCAATCATTGGTGCACTGGCCCTTTAAGTCTCAGGGAGCTGGCGCGCGCGCGCCCTAGAGAGCGGAGCCGCGCGCGCCAGCACATGACAGCAGGGGACGGGAACGGGTAAGTGACCTGGGATGCGATTCGCGAGCGGGCGCGTCCCGCTGTGCGAATCGCATCCCCGACGGCCATGACAGTGCAGCGCTCCCGGTCAGCGGGACCGACCGGGGCGGTGCGGAGAGAGAGACGCCGTACGCGCTCCGGGGAGGAGCGGGGACCCGGAGCGCTAGGCGTAACACTCTATCTACAGCTCTTCATATATAATATGAGAGGGGAGCCCTATAGGCATGTAAATCCCTCTATCTACAGCTCTTCTTATATAATGTGAGTGGGGAGCCCTATAGGCATGTAAAGTCCTCTATCTACAGCTTTTTATATACTGATGATACAATTATATTTCCGTCTTAGTACTTATTGTCTGTTTTTGTGTGTACTGGATTGAATAACTAAAATTTGTGATTCTACAATAATCATATAAATCCATGTTTACTTTCTCCCAGAACAGATTTATTGTCTCGCAGCTACTGGAGTAACATTTTATCTGACAACACATTTTAAAATTATGTAAATTGTATCTATTTTTGCAGAACTATTTTTGCTTTCAATCTTCTCTGCTTTTAACAAGAACAGAAGTTGTGCATCCAAAATAAGATGAGCCTTTATACAGAGGCGGGCTCTGGTGATACCGCTGCTGCCCGGATAAGCTGTTACTGTATTAGAAACATGTTATATAGGTTTCATAGCGTTTGTAAGGCTTTGTCCTGCAAAAGAAATAGTATTGCCTTAGTTGGTGCTATAGGCAGAAAGGGACCTGTTACCCTGATGAAAATTAATATTTGTCACTTATTTATACTGCTTTCTTTTTGTATAAAAATAAGAGCAGGATGTGAACATGAACATGATGAGATTTTTTTTTTCAGGAAAATCTCTCTAAACTATAATATTTACCCGAAGCAGGATGAAAATAATGTCCTAGTGCCATGGACATAAGAAGTAATCATGGGCCCCCGAAGCAACACTTTGAAGAAGGGCTCCACTCCACCATGGCTACCTTTAGCCTCATGTTTAGAATATGGAACATTTAGAACAATAACTATTTTGGTCTCCCTTATATACAAGAATAATGCTCACATGGTTATCACAGTACAGGGCTAATGCTCACACTACTGTGACAGCACAGAGTTAATGCACATAATAATGTCACGGTACAAGGATAATGCTCACAGTGATGTCTCTGCACAGGGATAATGCACACATTTATGGCACAGTCCATAGATAATGCATACTGTGATGTCATAGTACAAGGAAAATGCATTCCGTGATGTCACAGTGCAAGGATAACACATACAGTGAGGGCACAGTCCAAAGACAATGCACATGGTGATGTCATAGTACAAGGATAATGCACATGGTGATGTCATAGTAGAAGGAGAATGCACACAGTGAGGGCACAGTCCAAAGATAATGCACATTGTGATGTCATAGTACAAGGATAATGAACACAGTGATATCACAGTGAAAAGATAAAGCAAACAGTGATATCACAGTGAAAAGATAATGCACACAGGATAATAGAAACAGTTATGTCACAGCACATGAATAAAGCACACAATGATGTCACAGTCCAAAGATAATGCACACAGTGATGTCCCAGTGCAAGGACAATGCACACAGTGATGGCACAGAACAAGAATAATGCACACAGGGATGTAACAGCACATGAATAATGCACACAATGGTGTAAAAGTCCAAAGATAATACCCACAGTGATGTCACAATCCATAGGTAATGTACACAGTGATGTTGTAGTGGAAGGATAACGCACACAGTGATATCATAATTCAAAGATAATGCTCACAGTGATGTCACAGTCCAAAGATAATACTCATGGTGAGGTAATAGTACAAGGATAATGCACACAGTGATGACACAGTAAAGGATAATGCGCAATTTGATGGCTCAGTCCATAAATAAACCACACAGTGATGTCACAGTCCATAAATTATACACACAGTGATGTCATAGTACAAGGATGATGCACACAGTAGTGTCACAGTCCATAAATAATACACACAGTGATGTTACAGTACACAGGTAATACACAGTGATGTCACAGTCAATAAATAATACACACAGTGATGTCACAGTCCGTAAATAATACACACAGTGATGTAACAGTACAGAGGTAATACACAGTGATGTCACAGTCCAAAGATAAAAAGCACAGTGATATCATAGTACAAGGATATTGCTCGCAGAGTTGTTACACTATAGGGATAATGCTCGCAGTGTTATCACAGCACAGGCAAGATAATCACTTACATAGCAAAAAATCCTTTTTTTTTTTTACATATCAAAGGTGTCCATAATCTTTATTAAATATGGCTACATCTCCATGGTGACAAAGAATAAAAGATGAAAGAAAGATAAAACCTGCAGAGGAATGGATAAATCTAGTGTAAAAAAATAAACAAACAAACAAAGGACCTAATGATTTTGGCTAATGGCTTTATTCTCTAAACAGCAAGAATCCAAATAATTGGGCAAAAAAATGTTCTCCCCTTTGGTTTCCCTCTCGCTAGTTTGGATAAATGCCCCCGATTCTCCAATCTATTCTTTAATTAAAGCAGACTTGTATGAGATTTCTACCTGCAAGATCAAACCCGGACAGTACAGAACCTTCAAAGGAAGAAAGAATGAAGTGGAACAGGATATTTCATACAAAGCCCGGGCAGATTTGCTTATTTCAATCAGTTTAACGTGGAACGGCTTTGTGCAGCTATTCTCTCTGATCATTTCACCACGGACGTGTCCACCCTTACCGTTTTGCAAATTTTGAGAAAGTCTCCGATTTCTCACAATACAAACATTATAACATCATAAAGGCTTGCTGTCGAAACAGACTGCTGTTCCTTCTCTATGGTAATGGCATTTGGCAATGTTGTGGAGTCCCATAAAGCAGTGTTTCCCAACCAGGGTGCCTCCAGCTGTTGCAAAACTACAACTCCCAGCATGCCCGGACAGCCGAAGGCTGTCCGGGCATGTTGGGAGTTGTAGTTTTGAAACAGCTGGAGTCACCCTGGTTGGGAAACGCTGCTCTATGGGACTCTGGAACATTGGCAAGTCTGCACTAGGCAACGTATTTAAAGGGGTACTCCGGTGGAAAATATATATTTTTTAAATCAACTGGTGCCAGAAAGTTAAACAGATTTGTAAATTACTTCTATTTAAAAATCTTAATCCTCCCAGTACTTCTTTGCTGCTGTATGCTCCAGAGGAAGTTCTTTTTGAATTTCTTTTCTGTCTGACCACAGTGCTCTCTGTCCATGTCACAAACTGTCCAGAGTTGGAAGGGTTAGCTATGGGGATATGCTCCTACTCTGGACAGTTCCTAACATGGACAGTGGTGTCAGCAGAGAGAACTGTGGTCAGACAGAAAAGAAATTCAAAAAGAAAAGAAACTATTCTGTAGTATACTGTAGCTGATAAGTACTGGAAGGACTAAGATTTTTAAATAGAAGTCATTTACAAATCTGTTTAACTTTCTGGCACCAGTTGATTTAAAAAAATATATATTTTCCACCGGAGTACCCCTTTAAGTTTTATAGACAATGAATACAGCAACATACATACCGCAGCTCCATTCAACCGGGGGACCATTGAACCCCATTCTTTTGATCGGAGGGTGTCCCAGCGTTGGGACCCCTCACTGATCAGTTAGTTATCCTGTGGATAAGTCCAGGAATATATTTTAATCTTGGGATTACCACTTTATGGGGGAGATTTATCAAAACCTGTCAGAGGAAAAGTTGCTGAGTTCCCCATAGCAACCAATCAGATTGCTTCTTTTATTTTTGAAAAAGAAATCTCTGAAAAATTTAAGAACCAATCTGATTGGTTGCTATGGGCAACTCAGCAACTTTTCCTCTGGACAGGTTTTAATGAATCTCCTCCCATGTCTACATTACTGACCTTGTTGGTGCAAGATGGGCTAGTCTCGGCATTTAAAGGGGTAGTCCAGGAATTTTTTTTATTTGACTATGTAGTTCATTATATACTGTCTATACCTGTGTGTGATGGTGGTCTCGCAATTCTTCTGAGATTTTCTCCCCAATATACAAAATGACTGTTGTGTCAGGTTTTCCATGTAGGCCATGGTACCATCTATATTCAAGGTATCGGAAAGGTCCACCCCCCCCCCCAAACGTGATTGGGCACATGCCCTCTTCAGGGAGGCTTTTTGGAATCTTAGAATAGACTCCAGGGCACTTTTCGGGTAAAACTTCAGAAATGATCTTATGTATTTTTATTAACTTTTTCATTTGTGATATGTTATTGCTTTCTACGACATGACTGGGTGTTGACCAAACTGTATGAGGTATGTTGCATTAGTGGCTGATGGAAATCTGTAGCTATAACTTCTTGGGGTTATTATGTGCATTGTAAGATCCAATAACCCTATTTTATATCAACATCTATGCAGTGGATCATGCTTGTGTTTTCATGCGTTTTCATAAAAAGTAGGTGCACATGCGGTCACTAGTCACATGGTACGGTATATTTCTTGCATTATAGTATCTATGCTAAATGTGATGGTATTCTAAATTGGTGTGGATAGGTGTATGCGTGATTATTTGCGGCATACATGGGCCGCGAAAATGCGTCTTGTTCATCTTACACACAATCTAAATTATGCAGTATGCCGTTTCCACATGGGGTTATGTATCATCATATTGGGTATATGAATCATTGCTATTAGTCTATGGGTTGTGACAATCTGTCCTCTTAATTCTTTATGCATTTTTAGTTTTTCTTCGATATACCACGAGATATGCCGTTCTACATTGGGTTTATGAGTTATTACTATTTATTTAAAAGTATAGTGTAGATCATGTTGTGCCATTTTTTCTTTTCTTTTTTTTTTCCTGCATGGTTCTTGTCACACAATGCGACATATGGGGCTGTTGTGACCTTACAACCTAAGACAGAGAAAGTCCTGTGGTGCCGTGCACGTCCTGGAGTGAGAAACAAAGACTATCAAGCCCTGTTGGAGCCTATAGAGTTGGAAGATCATCCACTAGTTCGAGCAGCAAGGAGTCTAGTAACAGTTATCGATGGGAAAGTTCCAGTCTGATTAGTCAATCTGTGAAGTGTGGCTGCCATCTTACCAAAGTACACTCCAGTAGCCCAGATGTTTCTTCTAGAGTCAAGTGACATTTTATCTGAACGCTAAGTGGCTCAACAACAGGCAGCTCAAGTGGCTCCAGGTTGTGTGGAAAGTCCCTTCGAACCCTGGTGGGAGACAAGACCACTCCGAAGGATCAAGTCAATGGGTTTATCAATGTCACTAGGAGGTACCAAGAAGCCTTCAGTAAACATCCTACAGACTTTGGATGTACGTCCATGATCCAGCATCAGATTTTGACAGGTGACATTCCACCTATCAAAGACACACACCGTCCGGTTGCGCTAGGCATGTACCAAACTGTCAAGAAGATGTTAGTCGACATGAAGGACGCAGATGTCATCCAGGAAAGTTGGAGTCCCTGGACAGCGCCGCTGGTCCTGGTCAAAAAGAAGGATGGGACCATCCGTTTCTGTGTCGACTATAGGAAACTGAATGATATCACCCATAAGGATGCTTATCCTCTTCCAAGAATAGAGGAATTACTCACAGCCCTTGTGTCAGCAGCATACTTCTCCACCTTGGACTTAACCAGTGGGTATTGGCAAGTGCCTATGGCAGTCAAAGACCGAGAGAAGACAGCCTTCGTGACCCCCAAGGGATTGTTTGAGTTCAAGAGTATGCCATATGTATTCTTATGTTCGTGCACAGGATGCTTTCCTGGCCAGAAGGTATTCCTGATACTGAAGTAATGTACGTAGTCAATATGAGGTAACAGAAATGTCAAAATGTTATCTATATCAGTTGTCTAGCATAAAAGTGTTATGAATAAACTTAATATAGTGTTCTGGGGAGAAGTGTTTTAAATGCCAAGAGACCCCAGTAGCCAAGGCATTGGGCAGAAAGCCTCAGGCAACCCAATCCGCAAATGTATAGTATAAAGTATTAAGTCTAGTCATGTATAAAATGTCTAATATATAGTCGTAAGTCTAGTCATGAGTATTATGTTCCATGCATAGTCCAAATGTCATGTTGTGTTTTATCCACTGTTATGCATAGTCAAGTCATCAAATGCATAGTTATAGGTCCTTCAAGTAAAGTTATATGCATCGGTCCTAGTCATTATTAATCCTGTTCTCGGTTGAACACCAAAAAAATAAAATAAAATCAGAGCATATATGGACAATATTACAGAGAATCTTATGTTATGAGTTTTACCAAAGTAAATTTACCCGCCTGGAATGGACATTTGTTTGCAGAAAATGCCTCAGGACTGCATCCGGCCCCAGGGCCACCTTGACCCTCAACTCTAACAGAACCTGCGTTGAGGGCAACTTGTGTTAAGTAGGGGGGTTTTTAATGTCCCAGTACAGAACATGGTTCTGTACTACCCTTAGGCCCTGTCAGGTTGAGTCCCTCAGTGACCTGGGGGCTCTCCTGCAGTGTCTGCCCTGCTGTTACTGTACTGTTATCTATTTTATTTTATGGATAGTCAGTGTCCTAATGTATAGTCAGTATAAAGGACCTTTTGAGAACTCCAGCAGTTGTCTAAAGGACCTGTGAAATGTCACATGCTATGTCTATGTTGTCACATGCTATGTCTATGTTGTCATACCCAGAGGGCACCAGCTTAATCTATGACCCGCCGCTTGAAAAAAGGGCTTTAGCTCAGCCCCCTTCTATATAAGGGGATGGCATTACAATTCTCTCTCTTTTGCTCTTATCTCTTATGTTCCCTGCTGAGGAACAGCAAACACCAGAGATCTCAGTGCCAGTGACGAGCACCTGGAAGGCCTCAAATCTACAGTCATTCCAGTAAGTCAAATGTCTATGTCTGCTACACTACCCATCGTCAAGTCCAGTCTAAAGTCAAGCCTCAAGATAATTATCTAAAGTCTATTACCATATCAAATGCCCGCTACCTCTTGATAAAGCTGCAGAGGCAGCGAAACATGTCGAGGGGGGCACAGTAGGGACTCAATTTTAATATAAAGCAAAGCAGTAGCTCAGAATTTGCTCAGCGTGCACTGCAGGCACGCCGGGCATCTCCACTTTAGTAGAGTCAATCAGATTAGGCTAGAGTATACTGGCCTTGATATACAGTAGCTAGATATCAGTTCAAACACTGAGCTGCTGCTCTGCTAATTTTTAATTCATGTGAGTTTTCATTATATGTTCATGCACAATTGCTTTATTAAAGCTTGTGGGTTCACGAGAATATATATGGGAAATTAGGGATTTTTGGATTCCTATTAATAGGGATCTATAGGTTGAAGAAGTAAACTCAAACAGGAAATAGCCAGTTCACAAAATGAACCATCTCGAAGGTTTACAGAGAATGGTCTGAAAAACAGAAAATATCCAGGGAGCGGCAGTTGTGCGGATGAAAATACCTTGTTGATGTCAAAGGAGAAGGGGCAGACTGGTTTAAGTTGACAGAAAGGCTAAAGTAACTAAAATAACCACTTGTTAAAAATTAAGGTATGCAGAATACCATCTCTAAACAAACAACACATCGAACCTTGGAGCAGATGGGCTACAGGGTCAGAATTTGACATAAAAAACATGAAAACATGGATCTATCCTGCCTTCTATTAGCGGTTTAGGCTGGTGGTGTAATGGTACAAAGGACATTTTGGGCTGCTTAGTACAAATTGAGCATTTTTTAAATATGACAGCCTACCTGAGTATTTTTGCTGACCATGTCCATCCCTTTATGACCACAGTGGACCCATCTTCTTATGATACTTCCAGCAGGATAATGCCCCATGTCACATGACATCATCTCATACAGGGCAAAGAGGTCACATGACATCATCTCATACATGACAATGAGGTCACTGGACTCCAATGGCCTCCACAGTCACCAGATCTCATCCAAAAGATTACCGCTGGGATGTGGTGGAACGGGAGATTCTCATCATGGATGTGCAGGCAACAAATCTAAAGCAACTGTGCAATGTCATCATGTCCATAAGGAGGAACTGTGTAATGTCATCATGTCCATATGGAGGAACTGTGTGATGTCATCATGTCCATATGGAGGAACTGTGTAATGTCATCATGTCCATATGGAGGAACTGCGTGATGTCATGTCCATATGGTGGAAGTGTGATGTCATCATGTCCATATGGAGGAACTGCGTGATGTCATCATGTCCATATGGAGGAACTGTGTAATGTCATCATGTCCATATGGAGGAACTGCGTGATGTCATCATGTCCATATGGTGGAACTGTGTGATCTCATCATGTCCATATGGAGGAACTGTGTGATGTCATCATGTCTATATGGAGGAACTGTGTGATGTAATCATGTCCATATGGAAGAACTGTGTGATGTCATCATATCTATATGGAGGAACTGTGTGATGTCATCATGTCTATATGGAGGAACTGTGTGATGTCATCATGTCTATATGGAGGAACTGTGTGATGTCATCATGTCCATATGGAGGAACGTTGTGATGTCATCATGTCCATATGGAGGAACTGTGTGATGTCGTCAGGTCCATATGGAACAACTGTGTGATGTCATCATGTCTATATGGAGGAACTGTGTGATGTCATCATGTCCATATGGAGGAACTGTGTGATGTCATCATGTCCATGTGGAGGAACTGTGTGATGTCATCATGTCCACATAGAGGA
The DNA here is from genome assembly GCF_029499605.1 of Hyla sarda. Taxonomy (NCBI): domain Eukaryota; kingdom Metazoa; phylum Chordata; class Amphibia; order Anura; family Hylidae; genus Hyla; species Hyla sarda. The sequence continues at coordinate 342,186,412 of NC_079193.1, read as the reverse complement.
ACTGTGTGATGACATCATGTCCATATGGAGGAACTGTGTGATGTCATCATGTCCATATGGAGGAACTGTGTGATGTCATCATGTCCATATGGAGGAACTGTGTGATGACATCATGTCCATATGGAGGAACTGTGTGATGACATCATGTCCATATGGAGGAACTGTGTGATGTCATCATGTCCATATGGAGGAACTGTGTGATGTCATCATGTCCATATGGAGGAACTGTGTGATGACATCATGTCCATATGGAGGAACTGTGTGATGTCATCATGTCCACATAGAGGAACTGTGTGATGACATCATGTCCACATGGAGGAACTGTGTGATGTCATCATGTCTATATGGAGGAACTGTGTGATGTCATCATGTCTATATGGAGGAACTGTGTGATGTCATCATGTCTATATGGAGGAACTGTGTGATGTCATCATGTCTATATGGAGGAACTGTGTGATGTCATCATGTCTATATGGAGGAACTGTGTGATGTCATCATGTCTATATGGAGGAACTGTGTGATGTCATCATGTCTATATGGAGGAACTGTGTGATGTCATCATGTCTATATGGAGGAACTGTGTAATGTCATCATGTCCATATGGAGCAAAATCTCTGAGGAATGTTTCAAGCACTTTATAGAAAGACACCAAGAATAAAGGCAAAAGGGTGTCCAACCGGGTTCTAGCAAGGTGTACCTAATAAAGTGGTGTGATCAAATCATGATAAAAACATGGCTGATGCATCCAACAGACTCAGCTCTGCTTCATCCAGCTATTAATCTCCGCCACATTTGGACAATGTTTGGCTGCATCTGACAAAGTTTTTCTAGATCTGTAGACACTTAAACGCTTTTGTCATCATTGTTTAAGTAACAATTTGAAGAGCTGCAGATGAAATACATGTATGAGACACCTTCCCTGGAGAGGTAACACCAGTATTGTATTAAAAATTAATTAAAAGCCACTATTCCTTGGAAGGAGGTGTCAGTGTAAGTACGGCAGATCCTAAACGCTGTAACAAGCACAAGGGATCGAGCGCAATTATGATCAAACTTGGCATAAAACATACTGACTGGCAGCTGCGTGTGATCGGCTGTGCCTGCGCCACTCGCCTGTAAGACATACTGTTATGAGTCACGGGGACTATTCCATGATACATTACAGACAGCTGTGTCAAACCGCAAGAAAAGCCAATTACTGCTAAATAAACACTTTCCTACTGCAGCGCTTTATGTGCAAAAATGGGAGCTATTAGTTGCCATTTCCTATGACACTGACACAGAAATAGAGTTTAAAGAGAAAGTAATATAAGGATATTTTACATTTCTTACTGTGGAACTAGACCTAGTATAATGAAAAACATTGCAATGCTGATGCTTCCAGTGATATCCACAGTAAAAACACTATTTTGGTTTGCATCTGGGTACTCTCCTGCCCTTAGAACTATGACATATGGTTGTTCTCCAGGGATCATTTTAGTTATCAATGGTGGTTGAACTAAAAGCGCAACTATTGTTTAAGAAGTTTGTTTAAAAACCCTTCTAAAACAACAGTGGAGTGGAGTCAGAGTCGTGAAAAGGCTTATAGTGCATACATATTTACTTCCTCCTTTACTTTCCTGGCCATTCACAGCATAGCACATATTCATTTCTGCTCTGCTTTGCTGTGTTGGCGAAAGTGCACTGGACTGGACAGGCTGCACTGAGCTGAGGAATGATTTACAATGCACTATTGTACATAGGTTTTAGGAAGGGGTTACCAATGCACTTGGTTTGTGAAGTTCAATGTGAGCAGAAATGAAAAAAACAGCAGCACAGCATGGAAGGGGTTACGCTGAGCACAGCACTTCTGCTGCTGCTGAGATTAGCAGGAAGCCTTGAATTACCTTGCTGGGAGGATACAGAAAGCCTCAGTTTGCATGCACACAGTCCATTTTCTTTCATATAGCACAGTCTACTCTCTGCCCCACTTCTTGTATTCTGTCTTCCTGTGTCTTACAAAAGATTTCTTTTAAAAAGTACCTGTCACCAAATAAATCTTTCTAATCTAACTCAGGCTGTGTTCCCTAACTACTCCTAACACTCCTCCCACCCTTAAAAAAAATTCAGAGCTTTAAAAAGCACTGTATCTTACCCTTATTCTTGTTCACATAGTGGAATCTCCAAGCAGGAGAAAGTGGGCGTTTCTCAGCAGGCTCTGTTCTGAAGCCTGCTGGGGGGACCATTTCCGCCCTCATATGGTTGCAGTGCTGTGATGAAGAGAAGACCTCAAGCTCTTTGCAGCTTTCAGTGAGGCTCTATGCATTTTTCAATGAGTCTCTTTACAGCTTTTAGTGAGGCTCTGTGCAGCTGTCAATCAAGCTCAGGGCAGAGAAGCACTTCCTGAGTTTGGTCTCCTGACAGGCTGGGAGGAGCCCAAACTTGCAGTATTAATTGTGGCAGGGAGCAGAACAGAGCCACATAGTGGCCATTTTTTTCTATTACATTTAAAACATATTTATGTTGATAATTTTAAAAGCAAGTGAAAGGGAAATTGTCTGCTATTTACACAAGGAAAACTATATGAAAAGTTTTATTTGGTGACAGATTAGACACATAGTGGCCAAGACTTTAGAGCTATTTTGCTTTGGCTAAGAGTAACTTTTGGTAAATGAAAATGTACAAATATATTGCAGATCACATAGAGGGAAGTTGTTTGAAATATTGACCAAGTCAGAGAACAAATTTGGCAGACCATGATTTTTAGTCCAAGTCAAGAGTTGGATGCGCTCAGGAAATGACCCGGTCATAGTCACTAGTTGACTTCCATGAGGTCTGTCCTGGCCATAGAAGTGAATGTGTCTGTTCCTGTCCCTTGCCTGCCCAAGCACAGATATGACTGCTGCCTGTTTGAGCTTTAGAAATAATATTGGTGCATCGGAGGCAATAATTTTGATGTCAATGAGGCCTTAGAAATTGTTGGGTCTTAAAACAAACAGAAGTTTGGAGCTCCCAGGTCTTGTCTTCACATCTATATTGATCTCCTAGAGGAGTGGCCTCAAACCTGTGGCTCTTAAAATTGTTATCCGGGGTACAATATCGTCAAAGTTATGTGGCTATTGCCCCCCGCATGCAAACATGGTTTTTACCCCCATTCCTGCAGCCCATCTTGGTTCTCCCCTTTAAGTGGGATGAAGTTATGCTTTCGAGATGGAACCAAACTTGAACTTGAGTGCCGGGGAACAAAGAAAGATTATACCTTTTCGGCCTCTTGGGTAACCACTTTAAGCTGCTGCAAAATTATGACTTTTAGTGTATACTAAGAGCAGGGCTCAAGTCCTACAGGTATGTGTGGGAACTGAGTTCCTGCACCTTTTCCACAGTAGGAACACCATTCCCATTAGCTGGAGTCCTGCAGGACTAGGCCTTGAGTGGATATTTTAGATGAGTTCCCACACTTTTTTTCCCCAGGACTTGACCCCTGACTATGAGGCATGCAGTCTGTTTGAGCATGCTGGGACTTTATATTCTACAACAGCTAAAGAACCACAGGTTGAATGCCATTTTGGTAGTGAGACCTAAGGGACAGAAGAAAGAACAAGGGGTCCAGGCTCAGAGTAAGTTCCTCATTAGCCACCCACAGGCATGAACTGCGTTTGTGATGTTCCATTGATAACGCTACCAAATAGATCATTGTCTGTGTCTTAATCCAAGATTTAAGTATAGTCCAATAAAATGGCAGCCATCCAATTTACAAATGAACTGTCAGAACTTCACGCAAGGAGAATTTATAGCTCCTCTGCTTGTAGAACGGCACGAGTTCTGTTTGTTTCTGATAAAGTCACATTTGATGGCTTTTTGTTATTAGACTTAGTGAATTCTTTGATGTTGTGTAGCCTCCAGCTCCCTGGAGAAGTCATGTTTTCCTCTTGGCAATATCAGAGAACATTTCCTTTTTGTTTGAGCTTCCATTCTGCCTCCTCTTGTATCGGGGAATAATTTCCTGTTCTGAAGATGGAAACGTATTGCAGGTACAATTTGCTCATTTTCCTTTTCTCGTGGAACAGTTTTTCTGAATTCAATGGTGCATAGAATAGCATGCATGGTGGGATTGATACTGCTTTATCACATCCAGGACCCCTCTTCTCTACTTGATAAGGTCATGATCCTATATTATGCGGGTCCCTGGGAAGTGGAGACACAATATTATATATAAGCCTACTACACTTTTCACTTTTGGGAGTTATATGGGATCCCAATGACTTGAATAATATATAATATGCACAGCTACTCCCAACCACACTTTACAGGAAAAATACCAAATGACATCTAAAAATGAAGCAAGAGGGGCCAAAATATTGATATTCTCAAGAATAGATAGAAATAAGGTGCAACACCAACTATGTATAAATCAGGGCCAGCTCTGCCTATAGGCAAAATAGGCAGCCGCCTCGAGTGCCCTCTTGAGGGGGCGCTGCTTTACCCGCCGCAAGAAACTTAGCCAGCCAGCATTAAAACCACCCACTCACAGCCAGCACCACTCCCCCCAATGCCCCCCTGGTACCATAATAATAAACATTTTTTGGCCTGCCAGAAGAGCGCTGTACCGCACGATCACCCAGGTCAGGTTTGCCCAGCATCCTGACAGCGCGTGCACCCAATTCCATCAAGCATTCTGACAGCACGTGCACCCAATTCCATCCAGCATCCTGACAGCGCGTGCACCCAATTCCATCCAGCATCCTGACAGGGTGTGCGGCTCAAAAAATCCGTCTCTCCGCCACCCCCTTCTCCCAGTGTTTGACCTCAGTAGTAAGCAGATTACATGGGGAGGGGGTTTGTTACAGTGCGTCACCCTAAGAGTAAGGAGATTGCATGGGGAGGGAGGGTGTAACAGTGTGTCACCCTAGTAGTAAGGTGATTACATGGGAAGGAGGTTTGTTACAGTGTGCCACCCAATTAGTAGAGTGATTACATGAGGAGGAGGTTTGTTACAGTGTGTCACCCCATTAGTAAGGTGGAGCGTGTCAAAGGGAGGAGACATTGGGTGGAGTCAAGGGGGCATCAAAATTAGCTTTTGCCTAGGGTGTCAAAAATCCTTGCACCAGTCCTGGTATCAATGTAGATATACAGTCATGGCCGTAAATGTTGGCCCCCCTGAAATTTTTCTAGAAAATGAAGTATTTCTCACAGAAAAGGGTTGCAGTAACACATGTTTTGCTATACACATGTTTATTCCCTTTCTGTGTAATGGAACTAAACCAAAAAAGGGATGAAAAATGCAAATTGGACATAATGTTACACCAAACTCCAAAAATGGGCTGGACAAAATTATTGGCACCCTTTCAAAATTGTGGAAAAATAAGATTGTTTCAATCATGTGATGCTCCTTTAAACTCACCTGGGGCAAGTAACAGGTGTGGGCAATATAAAAAAATCACACCTGAAAGCAGATAAAAGGAGAGAAGTTCACTTAGTCTTTGCATTGTGTCTGTGTGTGCCACACTAAGCATGGACAACAGAAAGAGGAGAAGAGAACTGTCTGAGGATTTGAGAACCAAAATTGTAAAGCCGAATGTCAGAAAGCTGGGTTTGCATCCGAGATCTTGGGTCTTCCAGCAGGACAATGACCCCAAACATATGTCAAAAAGCCCCCAGAAATGGATGGCAACAAAGCGCTGGAGAGTTCTGAAGTGGCCAACAATGAGTCCAGATCTAAATCCCATTGAACACCTGTGAGGAGATCTTAAAGTTGGGAAAAGGAGCCCTTCCAATAAGAAAGACCTGGAGCAGTTTGCAAAGGAAGAGTGGTCCAACATTCCGGCTGAGAGGTGTAAGAAGCTTATTGATGGTTATAGGAAGCGACAGATTTCAGTTATTTTTTCCAAAGGTTGTGCAACCAGATATTAACCTGTTGGGGACGAAGGGCGTATGCATACGCCTGTGGGAATTTCGGTTCCCGACGCGTGCCGGGCGGGGACCGGACTGGGGTGACTGCTGATATCGATCAGCAGGCACCCCGTGCAAATCCCCAGGGGGGTCAGCAGACCCCCCCCCATGTCGGCGATCGGCGAAAATCGCAAGTGAATTCACACTTGCGATTTGCGCCGATTCCGGGTCATTACGGGTCTATGGTGACCCGGTGACCCGGAATATAAGGGGGATCGTGGTTGTCTAAGACACCCACGATCCCCCTGAAGGGATAGGAATGAGGTGGCAGGGGTGCCACCCCTCCTATCCCTGCTATTGGTGGTCTAGACGCGACCACCAATAGCAGATCCGGGCGGGGAGGGGGGGGGGTTAACTTTCGTTTTCCCTGTCCTGCCCACCCACAATAGGCGGGGCAGGACGGGGAAACGACGGGGACCAGCACCGAAGATCCACTTACCGATCCGGGCGGGCGTCGGAGGCTGCGGGCAACGGTGATCGGTGGACGGTGACGTCATGCGGCAGAAGAGGACGACTCCCTGGATCGTACGGAAGCCGGTAAATTGCCTAGCAACATCTGGAGGGCTGCAGTGGTCTCTAACCTGTAGCCCTCCAGATGTTGCAAAACTACAACTCCCAGCATGCCTAGACAGCTGTTTGCTGTTTGGACATGCTGGAATATGTAGTTTTGCAACAGCTGGAGGACTGCAGTTTGAGACCACTATACAGTGGTCTCTAAACTGTATCCCTCCAGATCTTGCAAAACTACAACTCCTAGCATGCCAAAACAGCTCTTTGCTGTCTGGGCATGCTGGGATTTGTAATTTAGCAACATCTGGAGGGTCATTGTGCAGTGGTCTATAAACTGTAGCCCTCCAGATGTTGCAAAACTGCAAATCCCAGCATGCCCAAACAGCAAACAGCTGTCTGGGCATGCTGGGAGTTGTAGTTTTGCAACATCTGGAGGGCTACAGGTTAGAGACCACTGCATGCTGGGAGTTGTAGTTGTGTACCTCCAGCTGTTGCATAACTACATCTCCCAGTATGCCCTTTGGCAAACAGTACATTCTGGAAGTTGTAGTTTTGCAACAGCTGGAGGCACACTGGTTGGAAAATACTGACTTAGGTAACAGAACCTAACTGAAGGTTTACCAACCAGTGTGCCTCCAGCTGTTGCAAAACTACAACTCCCAGTATGCACGGTCTGTTAGTACATGCTGGGAGTTGTAGTTGTGCAACAGCTGGAGGCACACTGGTTGGAAAATACTGACTTAGGTAACAGAACCTAACTGAAGGTTTTCAAACCAGTGTGCCTCCAGCTGTTGCAAAACTACAACTCCTCAGTCAGTACATTCTGGGAGTTGTAGTTTTGAAACAGCTGGAGGTTTGCCCCCCCATGTGAACGTACAGGGTACATTCACACAGGCAGGTTTACAGTAAGTTTCCTGCTTCAAGTTTGGGCTGCGGCAAGTTTTTCGCCGCAGCGCAAACTCCTAGGGGGAAACTCACCGTAACACGCCAGTGCGAATGTACCCTAAAAACACTACACTACACTACACTAACACAAAATAAAGGGTAAAACACTACATATACACCCCCTTACACTGTCCCCCCCAATAAAAATGAAAAACTTATTGTACGGCAGTGTTTCCAAAACGTAGCCTCCAGCTGTTGCAAAACAACAACTCCCAGCATTTCTGGACAGCCACTGACTGTTCAGGCATGCTGGGAATTTAGCAACAGCTATAGGCACCCTGTTTGGGAATCACTGACATAGAATACCCCTATGTCCACCCCTATGCAATCCATAATTTAGTCCTCAAATGCGCATGGAGCTCTCTCACTTCGGAGCCCTGTCGTATTTCAAGGCAACAGTTTAGGGCCACATATGGGGTATTTCCGTATTCGGGAGAAATTGCACTACAAATTTTAAGGGCCTTTTTCCTCCTTTTACCCCTTATGAAAAGGAAAAGTTGGGGGCTACACCAGCCTGTTAGTGTAAATAAAAAAAAAATATTTACACTAACATGCTGGTGTTGCCCCATACTTTTTATTTTCACAAGCAGTACAAGGAAAAAAAGACCCCCAACATTTGTAACACAATTTCTCCTGAGTACGGAAATACCCTATATATGGGCGTAAAATGTGGGCGCACAACAAGGCTCAGGAGTGAGAGCGCATTATGTACATTTATGTACTTTTAATACAGCGGTACTGACATAAACGCAAAAACATAAATACCCACATGTGACCCCATTTTGGAAACTACACCCCTCACGGAACGTGACAAGGGGTGTAGTAAGCCTTAACACCCCACAGGTGTTTGACGAATTTTCATAAAATTTGGATGGGAAAATGAAAAAAAAAAAAAAAGGGTTTCACTAAAATGCTGGTGTTACACAAAAATTTTCATTTTCACAAGGGAAAATAGGAAAAAAGCCCCCCAAAATTTGTAACCCCATTTCTTCTGAGTAAGAAAATGCCCATATGTGGATGTAAAGTGCTGCAGGTGCACTACAATGCTCAGAAGAGAAGCAGCACCATTGGGATTTTGAAGAGAAAATGTATCCGGAATTGAAGGCCACGTGTGTTTACAAAGCCCCCATAGTGCCAGAACAATGGACTCCCCCACATGTGACCCCATTTGGAAACTACACCCCTCATGTAGTGTATTAAGGAGTACAGTGAGCATTTACGCCCCACAGTGGTCTGACAGATTTTTGGAACAGTGGTCCGTGAAAAGGAAAAATTACATTTTTCATTTGCACAGCCCACTGTTCCAAAGATCTGTCAAATGCCAGTGGGGTGTAAATACTCACTGCACCCCTTATTAAATTCTGTGAGGGGTGTAGTTTCCAAAATGGGGTCACATGTGGGGGGTCCACTGTTCTGGGACCACGGGGGACTTTGTAAACGCACATGGCCCCTGACTACCATTCCAAACAAATTTGCTTTCCAAAAGCTCAATGGCGCTCCTTCTCTTCTGAGCATTGTAGTTCGACCGCAGAGCATTTTATGTCCTAACATGGGGTATTTCCATACTCAGAAGAGATGGGGTTACAAATTTTGGGGGGCATTTTCTCCCATTACCGTTTGTAAAAATGGTAAATTTGGGGAAAAAACTGCACTTTAGTGAAATTTTCTTTTTCTCATTTACACATCCGATTTTAACGAAAAGTCGTCAAACACCTGTGAGGTTTTAAGGCTTACTGGACCCCTTGTTACGTGCCTTGAGGGGTGTAGTTTCCAAAATGGTATGCCATGTGGTTTTTTTTTCTGCTGTTCTGGCATCATAGGGGGTTTCTAAATGTGACATGCCCCCTAAAAACCATTTCTGCAAAATTCACTCTCCAAAATCCCATTGTTGCTCCTTCCCTTCTGAGCCCTCTACTGCACCCGCCGAACACTTGACATACTCATATGAGGTATTTCCTTAACCGAGAGAAATTGGGTTACACATTTTGGGGGACCTTTTCTCCTATTACCACTTGTAAAAATTCAAAAACTGGGTCTACAAGAACATACGAGTGTAAAAGATGAAGATTTTGAATTTTCTCCTCCACTTTGCTGCTATTCCTGTGAAACACCTAAAGGGATAACAAACTTACTGAATGTCATTTTGGATACTTTGAGGGGTGCAGTTTTTATAATGTGGTCATTTGTGGGGTATTTCTAATTTGAAGGCCCTTCAAATCCACTTCAAAACTGAACTGGTCACTAAAAAATTTTGATTTTGAAAGTTTTGTGAAAAATTGCTTCTGAACTTTGAAGCCCTCTGATGTCTTCCAAAAGTAAAAACACGTCAATTTTATGATGCAAACATTAAGTAGACATATTGTTTATGTGAATCAATATATCACTTATTTGGAATGTCTATTTTCCTTACAGGCAGAGAGCTTCAAAGTTAGAAAAAGGAAAAATTTTCACATTTTTCATCAAATTTTTGAATTTTTCACCAAAAAATCATGCAAGTATCAATGAAAATTTACCACTACCATAAAGTAGAATATGTCACGAAAAAAGTAAAAGCATCCCAGAGTTATTAATGCTTAAAGCGAAAGTGGTCAGATTTGCAAAAAATGCTCCCGTCCTAAGGGTCATTGTCACGGATCGGCAGGCTGGAGGTGGATCCTCTGTGTCAGAGAGGGTTTGGCGAGGACCGTGTCGGTGGACCGGTTCTAAGTAGCTACTGGTTTTCACCAGAGCCCGCCGCAAAGCGGGATGGTCTTGCAGCGGCGGTAGCAACCAGGTCGTATCCACCGGCAACGGCTCAACCTCTCTGACTGCTGAGATAGGCATGGTACAAGGGATAAGGCAAGAGCAAGGTCGGACATAGCAGAAGGTCAGGGCAGGCAGCAAGGGTCGTAGTCAGGGGCAACGGCAGGAGGTCTGGAACACGGGCTAGGAACAAACAAGGGAACGCTTTCACTAGGCACAAGGGCAACAAGATCCGGCGAGGGAGTGCAGGGGAAGTGAGGTATATATGAGGAGTGCACAGGTGAACACACTAATTAGAACCACTGCGCCAATCAGCGGCGCAGTGGCCCTTTAAATCGCAGAGACCTGGCGCGCGCGCGCCCTAGGGAGCGGGGCCGCGCGCGCCGGGACAGGACCGACGGAGAGCGAGTCAGGTACGGGAGCCGGGGTGCGCATCGCGAGCGGGCGCCACCCGCATCGCGAATCGCATCCTGGCTGGAGGCGGTACCGCAGCGCACCCGGTCAGTGGATCTGACCGGGGCGCTGCAGCAACGAGGATGAGGCGAGCGCTCCGGGGAGGAACGGGGACCCGGAGCGCTCGGCGTAACAGTACCCCCCCCCCCTTGGGTCTCCCCCTCTTCTTGGGTCCAAAGAACCTGAGGATCAAAAACTCAATTCTTTCGTGATGAGGTCCGATGCACATTAGAAAGGGTTCCGTGCGGTAACGCACGGCACAGTCCAATCTTTCATTGTTAACACAATTGATGTAGAGGGGTCTGGCGAGACTGGTCACAGGGATGTTGAACCTGTTGATAAGAGAAGCCAAAAAAAAATTTCCTGCAGATCCGGAATCCAAGAAGGCCATAGTAGAGAAGGAGAAGGTAGAGGCAGATATCCGCACAGGCACAGTAAGGCGTGGAGAAGAAGAGTTGACATCAAGAACTGTGTCACCTTTGTGCGGAGTCAGCGTACGTCTTTCCAGGCGGGGAGGACGGATAGGACAATCCTTCAGGAAGTGTTCGGTACCGGCATAGTACAGGCAAAGATTCTCCATGCGGCGTCGTGTCCTCTCTTGAGGTGTCAAGCGAGACCGGTCAACTTGCATAGCCTCCACGGTGGGAGGCACAGGAACGGATTGCAGAGGACCAGAGGAGAGAGGAGCCGGGGAGAAAAAACGCCTCGTGCGAACAAAGTCCATATCCAGGCGGAGCTCCAGACGCCATCCGGAAAAACGCATGTCAATGCGAGTGGCAAGATGAATGAGTTCATGTAGGTTAGCAGGAGTTTCTCGTGCGGCCAGAACATCTTTAATGTTGCTGGATAGGCCTTTTTTAAAGGTCGCGCAGAGAGCCTCACTATTCCAGGACAACTCGGAAGCAAGAGCACGGAACTGAATGGCGTACTCGCCAACGGAAGAAACACCCTGGGCCAGGTTCAGCAGGGCAGTCTCGGCAGAAGAGGCTCGGGCAGGCTCCTCGAAGACACCACGGACCTCAGCGAAGAAGGACTGGACTGTGGCTGTGGCAGGATCATTGCGGTCCCAGAGCGGTGTGGCCCCAGACAAGGCCTTTCCAGAAAGGAGACCACGGCAGAGTCTAGAGTCCTCATCAAAATTGTCCGGCAGGGACAAGCAGGGGTTAGGAGCGGCCGGTTGCTGCGGAGGAGTTGCAGGAGCCGGCGGAGGAGATGGTTGTTGCAGCTGCTGTGTCTGTGACTGAAGTTGCTGTATCTGCGGCAGCAGCTGCTGTATCTGTGACTGAAGTTGCAGTGTCACGGTGGTCAAGTATGCCAGCTGGTGATTTCGTTGGGTGATCTTTAGGGCTTGCTGGGCGATCACCGTGGAAATGTCGGCAAGACTTGACAGCGGCACTTCAGCGGAATCCATGGCCGGATCTACTGTCACGGATCGGCAGGCTGGAGGTGGATCCTCTGTGTCAGAGAGGGTTTGGCGAGGACCGTGTCGGTGGACCGGTTCTAAGTAGCTACTGGTTTTCACCAGAGCCCGCCGCAAAGCGGGATGGTCTTGCAGCGGCGGTAGCAACCAGGTCGTATCCACCGGCAACGGCTCAACCTCTCTGACTGCTGAGATAGGCATGGTACAAGGGATAAGGCAAGAGCAAGGTCGGACGTAGCAGAAGGTCAGGGCAGGCAGCAAGGGTCGTAGTCAGGGGCAACGGCAGGAGGTCTGGAACACGGGCTAGGAACAAACAAGGGAACGCTTTCACTAGGCACAAGGGCAACAAGATCCGGCGAGGGAGTGCAGGGGAAGTGAGGTATATATAAGGAGTGCACAGGTGAACACACTAATTAGAACCACTGCGCCAATCAGCGGCGCAGTGGCCCTTTAAATCGCAGAGACCCGGCGCGCGCGCGCCCTAGGGAGCGGGGCCGCGCGCGCCGGGACAGGACCGACGGAGAGCGAGTCAGGTACGGGAGCCGGGGTGCGCATCGCGAGCGGGCGCCACCCGCATCGCGAATCGCATCCTGGCTGGAGGCGGTACCGCAGCGCACCCGGTCAGTGGATCTGACCGGGGCGCTGCAGCAACGAGGATGAGGCGAGCGCTCCGGGGAGGAACGGGGACCCGGAGCGCTCGGCGTAACAGTCATAATGGGCTCCATCCCCAAGGGCTTAAGTTAAGGGTGTCAATAATTTTGTCCAGCCCATTTTTGGAGTTTGGTGTGACATTATGTCCAATTTGCTTTTTTTCCCTCCCGTTTTTGGTTTAGTTCCAATACACACAAAGGGAATAAACATGTGTATAGCAAAACATGTGTTACTACAATCCTTTTCTGTGAGAAATACTTCATTTTCTAGAAAACTTTCAAGGGTGCCAACATTTACGGGCATGACTGTAAAGTGCAATAGTGACGATGCAGACTAAAATGTTATATTCAACAATAGTGAAAAACAAGCAAACTATATTAAGAGGGAACTGGAAGATAAACAATACATATGTGTATATATATATATATATATATATATATATGATAAATATGCCCATGTGATACCCAAGATACCACAGGGAAAGTGTTCTCTACGCGGTCCACAATGCTGCTGCACGACTTCCTCAGGGAAAAATGCTTGGCTGTCACATCATGAGATGTTTCCCTGCCACATCCTTCCGGGTATCATAACACAGAATCAGAGTCAAGTCTACATATTGAACCAGAACCTTCCGGGTATCATAACACAGAACCAGAGTCAAGTCTACATATTGAACCAGAACCTTCCGGGTATCATAACACAGAACCAGAGTTAAGTCTACATATTGAACCAGAACCTTCCGGGTATCATAACACAGAACCAGAGTTAAGTCTACATATTGAACCAGAACCTTCCGGGTATCATAACACAGAACCAGAGTTAAGTCTACATATTGAACCAGAACCTTCCGGGTATCATAACACAGAACCAGAATCAAGTCTACATATTGAACAACAATAAACCAGCCTGTGAAGATCCTCATCGGTAGTATCAGTAACTTTAGACTGAGAACATAGTGAACTGTGAAATGAAGGAAAGAAAGAGTCGTTGGCACTGATTACTTCTCCTGCCGCTTCTCAAACCGTCAGTATTCGCAACAGCAGCAAGACTTGCGCAGGAGCCCACGCCTGATCCTCTAGGTGCTCAATCCCCCACGCCTGATCCTCTAGGTGCTCAATCCCCGTGACACAGTACGTGCAGATAAACCAGTATACAAAAGTAAAAGGCGGCACTCACGTTTAGGTCAGTTTTTCGGCTTTACTTTATTCCATCTCGTGCAAAAACATCATTTCCAGCGGGGCGCCGGCGCCCCGCTGGAAATGATGTTTTTGCACGAGATGGAATAAAGTAAAGCCGAAAACCTGACCTACACGTGAGTGCCGCCTTTTACTTTTGTGTAGAAACATAGAATGTGTTGGCAGTTAAGAACCATTTGGCCCATCTAGTCTGCCCAATAATCTGAATCCTATCAATCGTCCCTAGCCCTATCTTAAGTGAAGGATAGCCTTATGCTTATCCCTATCTTATATAAAGGATATCCTTATACCTATCCCTATCTTATATGAAGGATAGCCTTTTGCTTATCCCTATCTTATATGAAGGATATCCTTATGCCTATCCCTATCTTATATGAAGGATATCCTTATACCTATACCTATCTTATATGAAGGATAGCCTTATGCTTATCCCTATCTTATATAAAGAAAATCCAAAGAGAACAGCACTCCTGTAGTTCCTTACAAAAATGATGAGGTGCACACAGTCACGACAGATCCAGGTCACAGATCTCCATAGACAGCAAACGAAATAGGCGACAGCACTCTCATAAGATGCAAATAAGCGATCTTTATTCACATAGGCGTGGTGGCGATGTTTCGGCTAGCTCACCTGGCTCGATAATGGCTAGGTGAGCTAGCCGAAACGTCGCCACCACGCCTATGTGAATAAAGACCGCTTATTTGCATCTTATGAGAGTGCTGTCGCCTATTTCGTTTGCTATCTTATATAAAGGATATCCTTATACCTATCCCTATCTTATATGAAGGATAGCCTTATGCTTATCCCATGCATGTTTAAACTCCACTGTATTTGCAGCGACCACTTCTGCAGGAAGGCTATTCCATGCATCCACTACTCTCTCAGTAAAGTAATACTTCCTGATATTACTGCAGAAACCTTTGCCCCTCTAATTTAAAACTATGTCCTCTTGTGGTAGTTTTTCTTCTTTTAAATATGTTCTCCTCCTTCACCGTGTAATACCGATATTGAACTATTCAAGTAAACAGGGCTAGGATATGCAATGGTACTCTGACCAATATAAGTTTAAAAAAATGAGAGACCTACAATGGACATAGTGTAGAAAGACAGACATTCATTTTAAAGGAATACTCCGCTGGAAAACTAATTTTTTTTAATCAACTGGTGGTTACAGATTTGTAAATTACTTCTATTTCAAAATCTTAATCCTTCCAGTACTTATCAGCTGCTGTATGTTCCACAGGAAGTTGTTTTCTATTTTTTAATTTCTTTCCTGTCTGACCACAGTGCTCTCTGCTGACACTTCTGTCCATGTCAGGAACTGTCCAGAGCAGGAGAAAATCCCCATAACAAACCTCTCCTGCTCTGGACAGTTCCTGACATGGACAGAGGTGTCAGCAGAGAGCACATCCTGTGAAACACAGCTGTTCAGTGTGAGAAGTGTGCGGGTGTGTCCCTGTTTGAGCTCTCCAGGACTTCCAAGAGAACTACAGAGGCAGGTGTTCTAACTGCTTTTCCCAGGAGGGTGGCAGACTCCTGGGGAGAGCCTCCCCTGCATGGAGCCCCGGAAATCTCGAGCCTCCACTTCCCGTTCTTCCAGGCTGGCGGGGGGTGGAGAGAAAACTGAAACAGCCATTGTTCCGGCCGGAGGAAGAAAATCTGGCAGAGTCTGCAGCAATGCAGGCTCTGCTTCCACGGCGACGGGTGCCAACCAGAGATCTGGAGGAAGCAAGGCGAGGAGGAAAAAAGTGGAGATGTGGGCAGAGAGAGGGCCCAAGGAGTCGAGCGATACATACTGCTCCCGCATGGCCGCACGCTTTGCGGAATATGAACAGTGCAGTAAGGAGCTGAGGATGGCCAGGGAGGATCTACGTGTGGCTCAGAATCTGGTGAGCACGGGGTCCAAAAAGAACAGGCCAGAGCTAAGAAAGAGGATCACAGCGCTGAAAAGCAAGATTGTGAAGCTGGAGGAGAGGAGAGACGAGATCCTGGAGGGAAGCGGTCTTTTCCAGGAAAAGCTGATTAATGAAGACCGGTTTGCCGCCACGAAATCCCCAGGTAAGGTGGAGGTGGATGATGGGGAGAGTAGTGGCGGTGAAGAAAGTGAGGATGGTGGTGATGAGGAAAAGGATGAGAATGTGGAGGAAGACGCTGTGCCTGTGGCTGCTCCCTGTGACACCCAGGCCACCCAGGACAGCTATATTGAACCGGCCCAGGTGGCTCTTCCTTCAAGTGAGAGCGAGGAGGATGATGTGGAGCGTGAGGCTGGGGGATTGCTAAGGGCGATAGTCATGCAGGAGTCCCCAGCCCACCTCCAGCATTTCACCTTTGGTGATGATCTCTGTGATGATGTGGCAGTTAAGAGGAAAAAGCAAAAGACACAAGAATCAGTGAAGTACGTGTTTGTTCCTTTCCAGCAGTCTGGGCCAGCTGCAAAGCTGGTTCAGGCTGCTGGGCCCCCCAGACTGCCAGACTCCGTTTCTGTGGTGGAACGGAGCCAGCATGGGGGGTACAGCATGGCGTCAGTAAAAGCTGCAGACGCAATAGATGTGAAGCCCACCCATCCTGCCGGTAGGGAGGGGCAGGATGGGCTCATGGTGGGCAGCGCGAGTTATGCCCCTGGGTGCTCGGGGGGCGGTTCCCCGAGTACTGTGGGCATTACCGGCACTGCGGGGCACTCCCCTGTGAGGGGGGGGAGTGTCCGGGCGCCGGGATTATCCACAGAGCCTGTGAAGTTGGGTGAAGCAGGTGCTGGCGCTGTGGGAGGAGCTGGGGTGCGCCCGGTGGGGCAGCCCCAGAATCAAGATATGATATCAGCCATGAAGGAGAAACCATCGGCGTCGACCCCAGCAGCGGCTAAGCCAGCACAAAGGACTTTACTAAAGCCAGCCATACTACAAGTCCCAGCCAGCCCAGAATTTGTTAGTCAGGACAAGAATGTAGGATGTGATATTGATGGGTGTAGTAGTGTTGTGGGTGAGAGGAGTGTATGTGGGAGTGTCAGTGGATTGAATGTTGATGGGAGTGGTAGTAGTATGGCTGGAAATAAAGAGGTTGAGAGTTGTGGTGTGAATGGTGTTGTAAGTGGTTCTGGCTCTGGGTCTGGTCCAGCTGCCCCCCCGGCAGTGACTGCTCCTAGGAGCTATGCTAATGTCGCTGCCGGGGGTTCAGGGGGGTCCCCGTCTCCGTCCGGCCCTGGGGGCCATTTGCAACAGCGCCTCCTGGAGGCTCTACGCAGGGGTGACAGGTCGATCCAGGTAGAGGGAAGGGGTGAGGTCGACCTGTCTTTCTGGATAGAGAGGCACGGTTTGGGGGCTTTCCGAGAGCGGAATGGGGAGGTGGTCTGGTCCCTCCCGACAACCGGGCAGGACAATAACCGTAGGAATGTGGTCCGTCTGATTTGGAGGGGCGAGGATGCGTGCCCACCTCGCGCTAAAGTGGTTGAGCTCCTCCTTCAGATGGAATTCAGGGCGAGTGACATCTTTGCCCTGATTCACCCCTACGGATCGTCTGAGTTTTGACGTCAGTTTCGTTCGGCCAGAGGGTCTCGAACTCTTCTGGTCGAATTACGAAGTGGCAAAAAACGAGCCCGGCTGGCGGGATTTCGCCGTAAAGGCGATTTCCCGTCAGAATGCTGTCAAGAAGGTGACCGTTTTGACCCGTAACGAGTCACTTTCTTGTTATGACATCATGACCTGGCTCGGACGGTATGGGGATGTGACGGACATGCCCAAGAAAAACTTGGATGAGCACGGGATCTGGTCCGGGGCCTGGACGTTTTCCGTCAAACTCAAGCGTTCAGGGAGTACGGTTGCCCACATTCCGTCAGCCGCCTTCCTTGGACGTGATAGGATCCAGGTCTTCTACCAGGGGCAGCCTAAGGTCTGTCACAGGTGTGGCAGCCCCACCCACTTTAGCGCAGCCTGTACTGTACAGGTCTGCGCTTTGTGTGGTGGGGTGGGACATCTGGCCGCATCCTGTAGGCAGATCCGGTGCCACCTGTGTGGTGTCCTTGGGCACCCATTTAGCCGTTGTCCTAGCGCCTTCGCCCGTGCAGCGGCCGCTCCGGCTGAGGAGAGCTGTGAAGTTGCCTCGGCCGGGGAGGGTATGGGCAGGGATGGGGGTGCAACAGGGCTCGTGAGGAGGAAAAAGGGCCCCGCCAAACTAAGGCGGGAGGAAAATCGTAGAAGGAGTAGGGAGCTGGAGAGTGCCCAGGTGACGGGGGTAGCTCCGGCCTCTGCTCCTGAAGCTGGCCCTGTAACCGCTGAAGCCCTGGAGGAGGATGTGCTGGATGGGGAGATCAGGAGGCTTCACAGAGAGGAAGGCAATATGGCCGACCCTTCCGATTCCTCCCACTATGAAAGTGTGGATGAGGAGAGTGGGGAGAGGCCTAAAAAGAAAGACAAGGGCAAAAGGAAAGGGAGAAAGAAGAGGTCAGAGCCCTCTGTTCCTTGTACTACGGGCCAGGTTCAAAACGGAAGCCTGACTGCCCCCCCTCTGGTTGACCTGTCAAACCGGTACCTCGTCCTCGATACCATCTCCTCCCCCTCCTTGGCTGGGGAGGGTGAGGGCGAGGTGCCTAGGGAGAAAGAGCCTCTGGGAGGAACTGGGCCCTGTCCTATTGAGGCACCTTCCTCAGAGGGCAGGGCTAGACCGGGGCCGGACGGAGACGGGGATAATATGGATCTATCTGAATCGAAAAAAAGATCCAAGAGTGGTCCTGCCCTCTCGTCTTCTTCGGGGGATGAGGGGGCAAAAAAGAAGGGAAAACAAAAGTAAAGGGTGTGGCCGTCTAATTTAATCACCCTGTATGGCGGCACTCACCCCATTGACGCTGGCATCTATTAATTGTGCCAGCATAAAGTCGGATACGGCTAGATTCGCAGCCTTTGATTTTCTCGGCCGCGTTGAAGCCGACATTTTCTTTTTACAGGAGACCAGGTTGTCAGATCTAGCCTCTCTGGTAAAAGCCAGAAGAGAGTGGAGGCGCGGTCCCTCCCACTGGTCTCTTGCGGCTGAGCCGTATAGTGGGGTGGCGGTCCTTTTTACCGCTCCTGTTGAATGCCGACGGGTTATTGAATTAGAAATGGGGAGGTGCCTGATCTTAGATGTCTTCATGAAGGGACAAGAGCTCCGGCTCATTAACATCTACGCCCCGCAAAGTAAGCGGGGCCGTAAAGATCTCTTTATGAGGATTAAGCCCTTTCTTTTTACGAGTCGGCAGGTGATCTTTGGAGGGGACTTCAATAATGTCACGAGGTCCCAAGATAGGAGAGGCTCCAATAGTCTGCTGACTTGCGATAGTGTGGCGCTGATTAGCATAGCTAGAGAAGCTCGCCTAGAGGATGCCCACATCCGGAGCCCCTCGGGCCACGCGGGTTTCACCTATCATCAAGGTAGTCGCAGGTCTAGGATAGATAGGTTTTATTTAAAGGAGGAAGCCGTCTCTTCTGCAGTGTCCGTGGTTGAGGTGGAGTTCTCCGATCACTGTATGATTTTGTTTTCCCTGAATGTTTCAGAAACCCCCCGGATGGGAAAAGGTTATTGGAAGCTGAATTCGTCCCTCCTGGAGGAAGCGGAGATAAGACAGTCCTTTGAGGATTTTCTTCAGAGTCAGGTACCTTTACTGGGCCTATGTAGTAGTAAGTCAGAGTGGTGGGAGATATTCAAGAAGCGGGTTGCGGGGTTCTTCCGCCAGCTCTCGAGCCTCAGGTCCCTGAACAGGTATCGCCTGTATCAGGGTCTGAGGAGGAAACTCGAGCTTCTTGTCTCGACTGGAGGTAGCCAAGAGGATATCTCCAGAGTGAAGTCCTTGCTGATGAGGTGTCAGTATGATAGGCACGCATCTTTGGTTTTTGAGAGGGATTTCGGGAAGTACCGCTCGCCCGACCCTTACAGAAACTGTAAGATGTCAGTGAGTAGTAAAGTCATTTCAGGACTGATTGATAGTACGGGATCTCTGAATCGGTCCAGATCAGGGATCTTGGAGATCGTCAGATCCTTCTACTCTCACCTCTTGGGAAGGAAGGATCTGGATCGGGATGTGATGTCGGGTTTCCTGGCTGAAACCATTCCTGAGCCAGGGGTAGACCCCTCTCTTGGCGTTTTGGCAGAAGAGATCAGGGAAGAGGAAGTGAGACTGGCGATCGAGGGGCTTGCCCCCAAGAAGTCGCCAGGTCCGGATGGCTTAACATCTGAGTGGTACAGGACCTTTAAGGAGTCTTTAGCTCCCCTCTTGACTGAGGTATTCAATGAGTGTCTCTCCTCGGGCACTCTGCCAAAGTCAATGAGGAGGTCAGCCCTGATTCTTCTCTCAAAGGGTAAAGATCCCAGCCGTATTGAGAATTGGAGACCCATAGCTCTTCTCAATACGGACAGGAAGCTTCTGGCCAAGATACTGTTTAATCGGCTGGTGAAGTTTGCACCCCGGCTCCTTTCGGAGGCCCAGCACTGCACTGTTCCAGGCCGAAGCACCTTAAGTGCTGTCCTTAGTGTCAGGGAGGCAGTGGAGCGGAGTAGTGCGGGTTTCTGGAAGGGGTACTTGCTGTCCTTGGATCAGGCCAAAGCATTTGATCGGGTGAACCACGAGTACCTCTGGTCCGTCCTCCTGAGATATGGCTTACCGAGTACTTTTGTTAATTGGCTTAAGATCTTGTATGCAGGGGCAGAGAGTTTCCCACTGGTGAACGGGTGGTCTGGCCACTCTTTTGGAGTGGGGTCTGGAGTCCGTCAGGGTTGTCCTTTGAGCCCGCTGTTATATGTGTTCGCGATCGATCCCTTCCTTAGGAGGGTGAGTTGCGGACCGTTGGTGGGAGTCGGGATGAGTTTGGCGGAGCCGGGGGCCATCCAGGGGGTAGTGGCGTACGCCGACGATGTCACTATTTTCGTCTCCTCAAGAGAGGGGGTTGATGTGGTGATGTCGGAGGTGGAACGCTACTCGGAGGCATCCGGGTCTAAGATCAACCGGGATAAGTGTGAGAGTCTCTGGCTGGGAGGGGGGGATCCCACGTTTGATCTCCCAGACACCCTTCCAGGGCCCCAAGAATCAGCAAAAGTCTTAGGCATCACATTTGGCCAGGATGATTATCCCACCAAAAACTGGGATGGTAAGCTCCAGGATGCCACTCAGAGGGTGAACCAGTGGAAGGGTTGGTCTTTGACCCTCAGGGAAAGGGTACACCTGATCAAATCGTACCTGCTCCCCTTGTTTATCTATCTGGGCAGCGTATGTATCTTGCCAGAGGCTTACTACACTAGGGTCTACAGCCTGTTTTTTCAACTGTTATGGGGGAACAGGATGAACCTAGTCAAGAGGGAGGTTACGTACCGCACGAGGAGACTAGGGGGTTTATCTATGGTAAACCCTGTGGTGTTCTTAACAAACACCTTTTTAAAAGCTAACATCTCAAACCTCTGGTCAGAGAGGGCTCCTCCGTGGGTACTCTCCTGCAGGGAATGGTTTCGGCCTTTCTTCCAGGAATGGGAGACAGGAGGGCAAGTGAAGGACCTCCGTACGCCCCATGGATATCTTCCGGCTTA
Source organism: Hyla sarda (assembly GCF_029499605.1). Classification (NCBI taxonomy): domain Eukaryota; kingdom Metazoa; phylum Chordata; class Amphibia; order Anura; family Hylidae; genus Hyla; species Hyla sarda. The sequence continues at coordinate 342,165,027 of NC_079193.1, read as the reverse complement.
CGCTACCCCGACTCTGAAGGCGATACGTCGGTGGGGTCTGGGAGTGTGGGAGATCAGGACCCAGTCAAGGCAGTTCCTTGACAAACGGGTTCTGTTGACCCACTTCCAGAAGCCTCTGGCACTCAGGGACTGCCCAGGTCGGGATCTGAGGGTGGGGTTGTACCTTTTAAACATGAAAAGGATCCCCCAGAAGTTTTGGGACTTGGCCTGGCGCTGCTTTCAGGGGAAGCTATATGTAAGGGACAACCTGAAGTGCAGGAACTCTGATGACCGGGGATGTCCCCGAGAAGAGTGTGGGGACACGCTGGAAAGCATGGACCATTTCCTGCTTCATTGTCCCTTTAATATAGGGGTTTACAACCGGGTGGGCGCTTCCATCGGCTGGAGTCAACTTGCCGGCCTTACCTATCCGGAGTGGGCTTATGGGGCATTCAGGACACTGGGTGGCCGAGACCGGGGCACTTTATTCTTAGTTAGTTTAGTGGTTAGGTACTACACGTGGAATGCACGGTGTTTAGTGTCGACCCAGCAGAAAATCCTCTCCGAGGTGGAGGTCTGTAGGAATATCACCGGTGACCTCGGGAAGATCAGGTCTTTGGAGTATGGCAGTCTTGGTACCAGTAGGGCTTCTCTCCTGTGGAGAGGGTTTTCTTTTGATGTGCCCTAGGTACTAGATCTTTTGGGTAGAGTACCTTTATTTTGGATAGGGGAAGTGTGATAGGGATAGAGATAGGGTGAGAGTAGGGTTAGCTTTAATGGAGGGATAGAATTAGGGAGAATTGTAGGGGGAGTTAGGAAAAGAGTTAAAAATTATTTTGGTGTATCAAGTCTGCCATCCTTCTTTCTGGTGGTGGGCTAATGCATGTGCACGCTAGCTTTTTTGTTTTGTTTTAAGCTGATATGGCATGAAGGGCTTACAGGCGACCAAACTTGGGCCTAAAGTGGGTTGTGGTTCAGTGTCTGTTAGTTAGTATGTATAAGTTTGTGTATAAGTTGGTTGGGTGGAGTGCTAGGTGGGGAGGGTGTATTTGTGGGTGGTGGTGTGTTTTCGTGTTTTTGGGGGACCTGACATGGGTCAGTTAAGGACAGAACTTTGTAAACTGTAGAGGAACGGTATGGACTCTGACCCATGTGCAGGAGGGGTGGTGTGGGTGAGGGCACAGTTCTAGTGTAGGGATTTCCTGTATTTTTTTTTTTTTTTTTTTTTGTAGGTTTCTGTAAATAGGGTGCATATATTTATGTTTATATACTATAATTTATTAATTTCTATTAGTGGTTTTGTATCTATTTGGTTTTGTATCTACATCGTTTTATATTGTCTCATATTATAGTTATGGCAGTCGGACCAGTTGTTGTGTTATGTGTTTTTGTTTATTTATTTATATTTTTAATTTTTATATTTTTTATTTATTTATTTTCCCGTTTTGTTTTGTTTCCCGAGTATGGATGGTTTTGAGTCACAGCCGGGTAGTGCTAATTTTATGTTTATGTTTAAGCCAAGTTGTGCTGTTTATTTTTATTTATTTATTTCTTTATTTTTATAATTATTATTTATTTATTTATTTTTTATTTTTTACCCCCCCCCCCCCCCCCCCCGAGTATGGATGGTTTGAGTTACAGCCAGGTAGTGCTAATTTTATGTTTATGTTTAAGCCAAGTTGTGCTGTTTTTATGTTCATTTTTGGTATGTGTGTCAGTGTGTTTTTGTTTGTTTGTTTTCTTTTTGCTTTGTAAAGCTGGGCTGGCCGGTTAGGCAGGGTTTTGTTTTTGATTTATATTATAGCTGGTTAAGCTTGTTTTTTGTTGTATTGGATAAGTTTTGTATTTTTATAATAAAAAGAGTGTCAGCAGAGAGCACTGTGGTCAGACAGAAAGGAAATTAAAAAAGAAAACAACTTCCTATGGAGCATAAGGCAGCTGATAAGTACTGGAAGGATTATGATTTTTAAATAGAAGTAATTAGCAAATCTGTTTAACTTTTCGGCGCCAGTTGATTTAAAAAAAAATGTTTTCCACCTGAGTACCCCTTTAAAGGAGTAGTCCAGTGGTGACCCAGTGGTGAACAACTTATCCCCTATCCTAAGGATAGGGGATAAGTTTGAGATCGCGGGGGGTCCGACCGCTGGGGCCCCCTGCGATCTCCTGTACGGGGCCCCGACAGCCCGCGAGAAGGGGGCGTGTCGACCTCCGCACGAAGCAGCGGTCGACACGCCACCTCAATACAACTCTATGGCAGAGCCGAAGCGCTGCCTTCGGCAATCTCCGGCTCTGCCATAGAGATGTATTGAGGGGGTGTGTCAGCCGCCGCTTCGTGCGGAGGTCAACACCCGCTATCTGGCCGAAGAGCCTGGCCCCCGTACAGAGAGATCGCAGGGGGCCCCAGTGGTCGGACCCCCCGCGATCTCAAACTTATCCCCTATCCTTAGGATAGGGGATACGTTTTTCACCACTGGACTAACCCTTTAAGTCTTATAGACAATGAATACAGCAACGACTGGGCATACACACTGCAGCTCCATTCAAACTGGGGACCATTGACCCCCATTCTTGTGATTGGTGGGCGTCCCAGTGGTGGGACCCCTTACTAATCATTTAGTTATCCTGTGGATAATTCCAGGAATATATTTTAAAATGAATTTCTGTCTTTCTACACCATGTCCTTTGTAGGTGTATCTTTTTTTTCCATTACACTTATATTGGTCAGAGTACCATTGCTTATCCTAGACCTTTTCACTTAAATAGAACCACGCTGCCCATATTATGCCTAGTGCTGGTAAGTAGTGTTGAGCGGCATAGGCCATATTCGAATTCGCGAATATTCGCGAATATATGGACGAATATTCGTCATATTCGCGAATATTCGCGAATATTCGCATATTCGTAATATTCTCATTTTATTTTCGCATATGCGAATATTCACGTGTACGAAAATTTACATATGCGAAAATTTGCATATACAATAAATTAACATAAGCGGAAATTCGCATATGCGAAAATTAGCATATGCGAAAATTAGCACGCCAGTCTCACACAGTAGTATTAGAGCCTTCTTACACCACATAAACTGGAAGCAGAGAGGGATGATCACTGTGATGTGTACTGTGAAAAACAAAAAAACAAAAAAAAAACGAATATTCGTAATTACGAATATATAGCGCTATATTCGCGAATATTCGCGAATTCGCGAATATGCAATATTCGCGAATAAAATTCGAATCGCGAATATTCGCGAGCAACACTACTGGTAAGTAAAAGTTGCCCTTAGTTCACCGATTTTTACTGCCTGGCCTGCACAATAGCAGGAATTACATGTGTGACCACTGGCACCAGACCCTTTTAGATGGACATTCTGAGAAGGAATCAAAAGAACACTGGGGGCACCATAACATGTATGTTATTGCAAAATCTATGCACAAGAAGATTGTTTTAAATTGAAAAATTGTCCTAATATGTATTTGTTGGATAACCTCTATAACTTTACTCCGCCTATACAAGGGGTGGGCTCCGATTCAGAATGGGAGAACTTCTGTAAAGTTATATTAAATAATTATTCAGCACTAGATTTTGTGTCTGTTCTACTTAGAAGAAGTAGCGTTCAAGAGTGAGTATTTATTTTAAGAACACTTCACATTAAAGAAAATCTCACCACTAGTGATGAGCAGCAGGGGCCATATTCGAATCCGCGATATTTCGTAAATATATTGACGATTATTCGTCCTATGTTCAGGAAATTCGCATATTCACTATGTTCATTCACTTTTTTTTCCATGCAAAAATTTGCATGAAAAATGCGCATAAAAATGTGCATAAAAATTTGCATGTGAAAAAAAAAACAAAAAGCACCAAAAATTTGTATTACGAATACATAGCACTATATTCTAAATATTAGCGAAATCGTGAAGTGCCGATAAATTTGCATTACGAATATTCATGCTGAACACTACTAACCACTATAAATGTACTATACAAGAGATATAAATCTTCTATATCATGCTCATATAGGGCACCTTGGTGTCATCATATTTGGGAGACAAGGATAAGCATAGTTATCATTCTTGTCATTTGTTGCTTGGAATAAAGACATATTGCTCAACCATATATATCTCTACTTCTCATTCAATTAGTCGTCTGTCTTCTGCTGTCTAGTAAGGTGAACGAGTGAAGTCGTTACTGTATTAAAGGTCCCAGGAATCATCAATGTAGGTCACGAGAACTTAAATGCCTCTATAACACCTGAGTTAACATGGCTACTGGGCAACAAGGTAAAACAATACTATCTGTAGAGGTGTCAGCCCTCCTCCTGTCCTCCCCATACACATGTCCTCTTCTTGTCCTCCTTATCCTCCTGTCCTTCCCATACACAAGTCCTCCTTCTGTCCTCCCCATACACAAGACCTCCTCCTGTCCTCCCCATACACATGTATCCCTCCTGTCGTCCCCATACACAAGTCCTCCTCCTGTCCTCCCCATACACATGTATCCCTCCTGTCCTCCCCATACACAGGTCCTCCTCCTTTCCTCCCCATACATATGTCCTCCTCCTGTCCCCTCCTCCTTTCCTCCCCATACATATGTCCTCCTCCTGTCCCCTCCTCCTTTCCTCCCCATACATATGTCCTCCTCCTGTCCCCCCCCCCCCCCCACATATGAGCTGCCAGCAGCCTGGTTCCGCTAAAAGTGCCATCTTTGGTCTAATGTGTATTATAAGAGTTCACAATTACCTCCCTTAAAAATATAACTTTATTAATATACATTAAAACTTAACCCCTTATGTCTAAAAAAAACAATCAATAACACATTAATATGGTGACTAAATCAAAGAAGAACTCAAAAACCACCACCTCAGTATGGTGACAATCTCCTAAAGTAAGGCCAAACCACACAGTAGTATATTACACAATAGAGTTATACCTTCGATTTACATGTTAATGCATCTAAATAAGCATGTATACTATTAACACGTGGTTCATACCAATGATAGATAAGACCATTTATACTTTCCTCCAATGTGTTCCCATACTCAAACTATATTCAAACCACCACATTAAAGCCAAAATGGAAACAACACTGGGGTCCTGGTTCAATTCCCAGAAAGGACAACATTTTTTAAGAATTTGTATGTTCTTCATGTTCTAACTGACAAGTAAAAATTGACTTTAGATTGTAAGTCCAATAGGGACAGGGACGATTTGAATGATTCCTTTAGGTTAAGAGTTCACAGAAGTAGAATAGTTAGCTCGTTAAAGTATTTCGTGATAAAATAATTAGTCCTCAAAAAAGAACAGAAAATATCCCCTATCACAACAACGTATATCCTACAAGACACAATGGGGGAGATTTATCAAAGGATTTAGACTGGTTTTTCCTATCTAAATTTGTCGCACAGAAAGTCGCAGTCTAAATATGTGCGACTTTTCTGCGACTTTTGCTGTAGAGGATTTTTAGAACATGATGCATGCAAGTCTATTTTAGATGGAAATGCATTGGAAAATGCATTGGTGCTGAATTTATCAAGTGCGACTTTTGTGCGACAAGTCGCATCTGCCCAAAATACGCTGAAATGTCAGACCACGCTGGAGCAGGTCTAAATGCAGTTTGAGCTGTAGACCCTGAAGTCTGAGCACAGAATTTATCAAGGGCTGTGAGACCTTTGATAAATTAGGAGCACAATAGACAGGAGACAACCACATACGCTGGTCTATAAGCATACCCAGAATAGACTAGATTAGTAAATGTCCCCAAATATGTGCAAATATACACAAATAAGGTGTAATTAATCCTGACGCGTTTCCCCCCCCCCCCCCCTCCAAAACAGATAAAGTGGAGCAATGCGGGGTTCATCAGGGGATATAAGATGTAGGAAAAAAACACATAATACGATACAGCTGGTCAATAGTAGCTGTCCGATACAGTCCGATAAGGACCACTCACTCAGACCCAATGGTAAAGTCCTTGACGTGAAATGGATATCAGGGTAGCCGGATGATGACGGCTGGTTCCCTCCGGCAGCGAAGTGATGGTCCCCATGTGGTTAATAAGACCAGTGTTTGGGCGCCAAAATGGGAATGATAGGCTCCGCCCACAAACGGGAGGAGTGAAATCCGTTCCCTGCAATGGTGTAGGGCGAGTTATTGCGAATATGAGTGGCGTGCGCATTTCCTCTAGGTTATTAGGTTTCCTTACACGTTCCAAAAACATAATGAGGAGCCCTGATTGGCTGAATCAGTCATGTGATCCCTCAAGCATCCTCCTGCACAGACAAGTTAACTCTAACATAGCTGGAACAGATACATAGACAGCAAATAAAGGACAATATAGTGAAATGCGATTTCATACACATAACCTGTGGCCTGAGCAGTGGGCCCGAAGCAGACACGTTAAAGTGACATCCACCTGACAGGTCAGGTAGACAGGTGTGTTCTGCACCGGGATACCACATTTGCAAAACTAAAACTACAACTCCCAGCATGCCCGGACAGCCTTTGGCTGTCCGGGCATGCTGGGAGTTGTAGTTTTTCAACCGCTGGATGCACACTGGTTGGGAAACACTGGTCCCAATGGAGAGTCATGTAAATGCTACAATCTGTACAGCACTGCAGAATATGTTGGTGCTGCATACACAACATAAATAAATCCATAGGTCAGCCAGAGTAATATATATGGCAGATTTGACACAAAAATATAGTATATTGAAAGTCTAGCAAAGCTGATAATTCACTAGCCGGGCAGCTCTGCCCTTTGTCCTCTGGATCTTATTATGTATTCAGCAGGCACCCATGTGTTATGAGTAATGGCCTCCGAAATTAGGAATCTGAGCGCGTAGCAGAAATGCACGAATATCAACTCAAAACAATGAAGAAATTCATTGAGAGAGAATTGAAGGAGAGCAAATACAAGCTAAAAAAAATAAACACTCGTACCTGGAAAATCCCAATAAATGAAATCTTGCCTGCAGCTGAATAATATATAAAATTCTGTTTTTTGTCTTTTAGAATAAAATATGCAAAAATTGAAAAACCCGACTCAAGAGAGAAAAACAAGCAGCTGAGAACAATAGATCCTAAAATATTTCTTTGCCTTGACGTCTTCCTACTTGTAGATTTTTATGAAGACTAAAGAGGTTGATGATCAGCGTGTTTGCGGCGGCGGTAGCGCTCCATCTTGAAAGACGTGCATCTCTCCTCCCTCCAGCAAACACAGACATCAATACACAGCAACTGATTCAACAATCAACTTTATTTCAAAACCTGCTAAGAAAATTCTATATCTCCAGGCCTTCTGCTTCCCTAGTTCCTGTAGATTTTGGATGACTAAAACCAGCTCTTCTGTGTTACAATGGGGATTAAAACAGTATCAAAACGACATCTGATCCTGAATATTTTAGGTTCTATATCACATATGCATGTACATATATTAAGAGTTCCAGCACGGTAAACAGCACAGTAAAACATGGATCTGACAAGTTTTGGTTTCCATTGACCTTAATCATAGATTGGTCTATGATTAATGTCAATGGTGGTCGAAGCTCGTCGGTTCCATGTCTGTTCGTGCTGTGAGAACTGTTTGTAAAAAGAAGTTATATAAGTACACTGCCCACTTGGTTCTCCTCGGAAAACTACATAGTGCATACCTAAGCGTTTCTACCCCTTACTGTCACCAATTGGTGGGAGTTTCTACATCAAGAACCCCCGGACCAAAACTTGGCATGTTACGAGCAGGAATCATCGGAAATGGAAAAAGATTTTTAGCAGGGTAAACAGCACAGGCAGACATGGGTCTGACGAGTTTCAGTCACCATGGACCTTAAGCATAGATTGGTATATGATTAAGGTTAATAGCAACCAAAAATGTTTAAGATCTTTGTCTGTCCGTGCCGTGTGGACTTTAGTTCAAACTGAAGTAACAAACATACACTGCCCACTTGGCTCCCCTAGGAAAATCACACAGTCCAAACTTAAGCGTCTCTGCCACTTTTTGTTATCGATGGGTGGGGGTCTCTGCATTTGGAACCGTATGGACCAAAACTTGATAGTCATCAAAATGAAAAAAGGGTTTCAGCAGGGTAAATAGCACAGACTATATTTTAATATTTCAGACAATTCCGCACCCAGCAATACTAAATGTGCTTATTTTTATTTAGCTCACTTTTTGGGGGGAAAATGAGAAAAGGTGGGTGAGGGGTTTATTTTTTAGAAGTTGAATGTATATTTATATTTTGAACAGTGAGATCTGCTCTCTACTGATAGAGCCTGCCCTGGAGAGACTTAAAGGGGTACTCCGGTGCTTACACATCTTATCCCCTATCCAAAGGATAGGGGATAAGATGCCTGATCGCGGGAGTCCCGCCGCTGGGGACCCCCGTGATCTTGCACACAGCACCCTGTTTATAATCAGTCCCCGGAGCGTGTTCGCTCCGGGTCTGATTACCGGCGACCCCAGGGCCGACGGTGTGTGACGTCACGCCTCTGCCCCCATGTGATGTCACGCTCCGGCCCTCAATGCAAGCCTATGGGTGGGGGCGTGATAGCTGTCACGCCCCCTCCCACACTCTGCATTGAGGGGTGGAGCGTGATGTCACACAGGGGTGGAGGCGTGATGTCACATGCCGTCGGCCCTGCGGCCCACGCTCCGGGGACTGATTATAAACTGGGTGCCGCGTGCAAGATCACGGGGGTCCCCAGCGGCGGGACTCCCGCAATCAGGCATCTTATCCCCTATCCTTTGGATAGGGGATAAGATGTCTAAGCACCGGAGAACCCTTTTAAACAATAGAAGACTGGAGGCAGCTACTGAGATCAGCCAGGAGCCACCACATATGGAGCAGGATCACAGCTGGATCCCACTTTAAAGGTGGGTAACCAATGCCATGGTGGATATATCAGTCATGTATTGTTAATAGGTTAAATGTTTCTGTCTTTTGCAGTGTGGTGCGGATTATAACATATTCTCTGTGAGTTTGGTTTCAGCATTCTTTGTCTCTAGTGCCTTGTTGTAGTCTTGTTTGCTATTAGTTTATCAGTTGGTTCCTGTTTTTGTTATTCTTGTCATGTGTTTGTGCTTGTATTAATACATGATTTAATATAATTATTCTTGCCACTGTCTGGTATACAGTTTTGCCCTATTGGAAGCCCTGGGGGTATCCCAGTACTAGAAGCCACTGTTAGGACCAAGGAAAGGTGACTGCTATAGATGCATATAGATTTTGCTACACAGTGGTCCCTGGTGGTCTTTGTTTACTTTGATGCAGCGATGACGTGCCATACATTCTTATTACTGCTGCTACCAGTCACTGACCACAGCAGTGCTTGCACATACGGCACTTAGGCTGGGATTATATATGTCCAGCATACGTGAACCCAGCCCTAATCTCTGCCTAAAACTGATGACACAACTGGTGACAACATGCATCAGTTGTTTAGCATCCGGCGTCCTTGCCTCTGAACGCTGGATGGGGGAACACAGCAAGATGCGTTCCCCTGTCCTTTGCCGGTCCAGAGTGTCTAACCATCCGGCGTCCAAACTGAATGGGATCAGTTTTAGAATCAGTTTCCCACTGGCACATTTTCCACAGCACTGGAGGGGAAAATATGCTCTCTGAAAAACTGCTCAACTCTGTCTTGTTCTTACAAGACAGATTACAAGCTCACTGATGGTTCAGGCTACATGCTGCCCATACAAGGCTATGTAAATGGGAGGACACAAAGAAAGTACACACATTTACTGTATTAGATCTTACCTTACCTTACCTTGATTCACAGCTTAAACTGTTCAGTACTGAGGGATGAGCAGAATAATATATATATATATATATATATATATATATATATATATTCTGCATCTCATTGTGCATTAGTCCTCCTCAGTCTCTTGCCATAGAAGCTCACAATCTAATTCACCTACAGTTACTTGTCCATGATCAATTTCCCTCTCACCTACCAGTTTTTCGGGGCTGCATAAATTAACCACATGAACAATCAGAAAACGTATAAACTGTGCTGATAAATAAGCCATAAAACCCTGCAGAACAAGGGGAATACTAATAGCCATACTACACAATGACAAGACGTTCAATAGGATACATGAGAGATGTTATTACGTCTGTAGAACCATTTTGCAATTTTGATGCATTACAATATTTCGGTTGTACCTTGGAGCAACTTAAAATAATTGAAAATGTCTATGTGTTCTTGAAGTGATGTTTAGAAATTGTTCTACCTACAAATTATAGATTTTTTTATTATTAGAAAGATGGAAGGAGATGAAAAAGGAAACTGCACCCTGTGAGGCCCACAGCAATGGTGCTTAGCAGAATTAGAAGAAAAAAACAGGGCTACTTCTTCCAAAAATAGTGGCGAGTCTGTCATCGGTTGTGTGTGGTATTAAAACTCTACCCTATTCATTTCCATGGAGATTAACTACAACACCATATGGACAGGTGTGACACCATATTTTTCTAATCCTGTATGAATCGGTAGAAAGCCCACAGGGAATATGTGTGATCTTCAACATGTCCGACATCACTTCCTTGTAGGCTCTGTAAACTTGAACACCAAACGCCACAGGTTGCACAGTTTCTTACCAATAGAAAAAGGAATAGGACCAACCATGACAGGCCTCCTTCCTTCCAATGGCCCCAGATCATGGCCTGCCACTATGGTATGCACGCTCTTGCCTTTAAGGGAACCAGTCATTAAGTTCATGCTGCTGTAATGTCCCAGTAAAGGGACATGGTCCTGTACTACTCTTAGGCCCTGTCAGGTTGAGACCCTCAGTGATCTGGGGGCTCCCCTGCAAGGTCTCCCCCTGTTGTTCCTAGAATGGTGTGTATATCACTTTACCTAGACAGTATCCTTATGTATAGGTAGTACAAAGGACCTGTGTAAGTCTGTCACATGTTATGTTATGCAGTCACATGATTTGTTGTCACATGTTCTCCCAGAGAGCACCAGCTTAACCTATGACCCGCAGCTTGACCAATGGGCTTTAGTCCAGCCCCCACTATAGAAAGGGGTGGCTATTACAATTCACTCTCTTGTACCATCAGTCTTTACTGAGCACAGCAACCACCAGAGATCTCAGTGCAAGTTATCAGCATCTGGAAGACCCCAAAAGCTACAGTCATTCCAGTAAGTCTCAAGTCTATGTCTGCTGTCACTGAAACTAGTCAAGTCCTGCACATAGTCAAGTCAAGTTCAATCTCAAGTCAAGTCAATTACAAGTTTATTGGTCCAGCAAGCTGCGAGGTCCTTCTGGGTCCTGGCCACCTCTCTATGAAATCTGGCCTTAACTGTGAAGGTAATTCCATCTGTCTTATACTCAGTAAAGCCTCCGTTTGACCATAACTGGTTGTTGACTCTCATTTCACTATTAGCAACTGGAATAGCGGAGAAACCGGGCGTGTGGAGTTCCGGAAGCCTAAAACCACACTGGCGTCACGAACACTAGGGGTTAATAACATCTTGCCCCTGGGATTAATACGTGGTCCCGCCATACACCGTGGGTCACCACACTGCCTTAACCACAAGGTATTTAAGTGGCTTCTGCCTCCCAGTATGGGGCACAGTGCTCTCTGCTGTCCAGAGCAGGAGAGGTTTGCTATGGGGATTTGCTCCTGCTCTGGGCAGTTCCTGAAACGGACAGAGGTGTCAGCAGAGAGCACTGTTGTAAGACTGGAAAGAACTACACAACTTACTCTGTAGTATACAGCAGATGGTAAGTACGGGAAGGATTAAGATTTTTTAGATAGAAGTAATTTACATATCTGTATACATTTCTGGCATCAGTTGTTTTGAAAAGCATTTTTTCCCTCCGGAGTACCCCTTTAAAGATTTTTAGCAGGAAAATCTTAGGAAACTAAAACACCCAGCAGCCTTATTTATGTTTTTTTTTTTTTTTTTTTGCGCCCGCCATGCAGTCAATCTGGCAAATAAAATAAACCTCGCTCCATGCAGTAAGCCCAATCATAAATATAGCCCAGGCCTGGGATCTCGGCTCGGTGATATGTTCTGTATTTATGCTGCTGGAGGAAAAACATCATTTGTAAAACAAGGTATTGTGTGAGCGCTGAGCATTACGCCTTCAGCCGAGAGAAGTCATCTGCAGGATATATTATACATTACATGTCATTTCTAGCTGTGCGCTAAATATAGAAAGGGAAATGCGATATTATAGTTTCTTAGCTCATTGCGGCTTGTTGGCCTGAAAATGCAAGGTCCACCACCGTGCATAATGTCTTATTAAAGGGATAAGCACCCACTTTACAAATGCTTCTAAAAGATTCTATAGTCATTTACTGAGAGACGCCAGTAGCATAATGCCTTATGTAACCTAACAGTGTGATGTATGATTTACAGCTAGGGGGCGCACTATAGTTACAGGATTAATTTTTTCTTTGAATCAAAATTTTTGGCTAAGCCGAAGGTGAACTGAATCAGATTAGTCACTGGCAAAAAAAAATGTATTTTTCGCCGTACTGGGGGGAAAAGTTGGTGCGTCTTATAAGACGAATACACACCTATCGCGGCAGTCCCTGCGGCCATCAACGGTCGGGACCCGCGGCTAATACAGGACATCACCGATCGCGGTGATGCCCTGTATTAACCCATCAGACGTGGCGATCAAAGCTGATCGCATGCTGGGAGTTGTAGATTTGCAACATCTGAAGGTTGTATTTGGTACAGAATCTTTATTTTCTAGATTTTTATCCTTTAAAATTAGGTGCGTCTTATATGCCGAAAAATACGGTATATATTTTATACATATATATATATATATATAAATATATATATATATATATATATATATTGATAGACAGATAGATACCAGGATAAAGGATAGGAGATAAGTTATCGATTGCGGGGGTCCGACCGCTGGGACCCCCTGCGATCTCCTGAATGTGGCCTCGGCAGTCTGCCGGAAGCAGCCGTTCCGACCCCCGCAGGAAGCCGCAGCCAACACACCACTTCATGTATCTCTATGGGATACTTTGAGTGGGCGGGTCGACCTCCGCTCTATGTGGGGTCGGCACTCCCCCTTACAGCAGACTGCCGGGGGCCTATTCAGGAGATTGCGGGGGGTCCCAGTGGTCGGACCCCCTGCGATCTATAACTCATCCCCTATCTTACAGAACTCCTTTAACCTTTCTAATATACTTTATGAAAAAAAAAATGTGTATCCTTTTTATAGAAATCATGGCTTATAAAGAAGACCACTAGGGGTCCCCATACCATCCAGACCATAATCCTGTCCAGCTGCAGCATCATCTTTGTCCCAGTTAAAGCACAGGCTTCGGCAAAGTCCAGGAAGTGAGAGCGAGACTAGCACTCCTCTGTGCTCACTCCTGTCCTATCATACTGCAGTGTGAAAACAGAGAGGAGGGGGTTACAGAGCAACCTGCAGTCATTAGATGAAAAGACCAAGCACTGTACAGAAGATTCAGGGAGAAAGTGAATGCATGGTGAGGGCGGGCTCATTGGTCACTTCTTCCTGAGCAGTGGATGTCAGAATGAGTAAGCAGTAGAAAAGAGGGATTTGTGAGCCAAATACAGAAGCTAGACACAAAACAGACATGTAAAGTATCTGCATGACTTAGTGTGTAACATATAGAAGCATTATTTATAAATGTTTTCTGTAATATGACAGGTAGGCCTTAGAGGGGTAGTCCAGTGGTGAAAAACTTATCCCCTATCCTAAGGATAGGGGATAAGTTTGAGATCACGGGGGGTCTGACCGCTGGGGCCCCCTGCGATCTCTCTGTACGGGGGCCAGGCTCTCCGGCCAGATAGCGGGTGTCAACCTCCGCACGAAGCGGCGGACGACACGCCCCCTCAATACATCTCTATGACAGAGCCGGAGATTGCTGAAGGCAGCGCTTCGGCTCTGCCATAGAGTTGTATTGAGGGGGCGTGTAGACCGCCGCTTCGTGCGGAGGTCGACACTCCCCCTTCCCGCGGGTTGTCGGGGCTGCGTACAGGAGATTGCAGGGGGCCCCAGCGGTCAGACCCCCCGCGATCTCAAACTTATCCCCTATCCTTAGGATAGAGGATAAGTTGTTCACCACTGGGTTCACCACTGGACTACTCCTTTAAGCTGGAACTTTACAATTTATCAAATCAGAAAAAAAGTGCTCCCCTTTCTTGGAATATTAAAATGTATCAGTACAGAAATGTTATCTAAAAAAAAAAAAAATCTAAATTGACAATACATATATACTATGTTCAGATCTACTCAAATGACAGACGTATTATATTCAGCTGCATCAAAATGGTTTCGGTCAAACTTTATACTTTATACCACTTTTCTATCTTTCTTCTTGACTTGTCTAAATCGTATGATCACTAAAATAGAAATCAAGTGTCAGGGAAGGGTTTCGCTGCTCTCTGTGCTGATCTTTGACTATGATTTGACCATCTTCACCCATTTCAATTTCCTCTCGGAGATGCGCTCCCTTTTAGTCTCTCGGGATGTTTCCTGCATCGGGAAAGATGTCAGATCTTGTCAGATGGTACAATAGTGAGCAGAATACCAAAGCACCACGACTCTATCATGTTCATAACTTCATAACACCAGACAGTCTGAAGCCGTATTTCCCTACCAGGGTGCCTCCAGCTTTTGGAAAACTACAACTCCCAGCATGCCCGCACCCATTGGGGCGTTACACTTTCATAGTTGGGAAACACAAATTACGGCCTAACATTGATTTCATTCACATACACACACATTGGGGGGTATTTATCAAAGGATTTATGTGTTTTTTTTACGTAACGTAACTTTGGCGCAATGCTTTGGCGCAGTGTCTTTTTTGCTCCAAAGTTTGGCGCATTTTCTCCACTGTCATTTTTACAACTTTATCAAAATCACACAGTCCTGTGTGGGATTTTAACTTTAGTCAGTAATTCATCATTTGCGCCAATCGATCTTTCGCGCAATTTTGCGCCTTTAGGGTTTTTTTGGGGGGCGCAAATCACCACCAAGAAATTTTGCACATGGAAAACACACTTAGCAATGTCAGAAAATGTAAAGGCGTCAAAATACATAAAAAAAAAAAATGTTGTGTGAAAGCAGCGACGCCGTCGGGGCTGCCCAATACTATCCTGCGACATAGTTGTCTCGGAGGAACCTTCACCCTCCGTTGAGCCAGCATTGGACATGGCCACACAGGTTCAGGAAAGGTAAGCACTAAAGCAGTGGTCTCCAACCTGCGGACCTCCAGATGTTGCAAAACTACAACTCCCAGCATGCCCGGACAGCCAACGGCTGTCCGGGCATGCTGGGAATTGTAGTTTTGCAACATCTGGAGGTCCACAGGTTGAAGACCACGGCACTAAAGTAACCAAAAAAAAAACTACTCAAGTTGATAATAAAGTCCATTTCACATGGTGACTATAAACCCCACAAAAGAAAATACCTCATGTCTCTTGCTGATATACTGCAGGAGGGACTCCGAAATGGCTGCTCTACAGGGTACAATACGCGTCCTCTGTGGGGGTAAGTTCTGTGTAAGAGGCGCTGTGAACGGCTGATTTCAACATTTGAGCCAAAATTACTAACAACTTGCACCAAATGATAAATTTGGTGCATGTCCACGAAAACCAAAGTGAAAAAAAAAAGGGTAAAAAGAAACGGTCAAAAGACAAAATTGATAAATACCCCCCCCCATTGTGTAGCTAAGAGGGCACTGGCTGGTGCAGTATTTTGCCCTCAGAGCCACGACTGGGTCTTTCTACCAGTGAAGGAAAACTTACTTGTTGTAGGTTTTCTGAAGACGTGAGTTGGGAAAATATGTCAATGCACATGACTATCAAACATAGTTGGGATTTTAGAAATTCTGCCAATATGGCGTCATTTCAAGTCATCTAGAGTTGGAGAAGAAAGACTTGGCACATTCCTACACTTCATATCAGGGCATTTCAGGCGCCTAATCAGCTTGCAAACCATTGAGGTGAGAAATTGAAATTGAGGGGGAAAAAAAAGATTTATTTTCGGGAAAAAAAAAGAATGAAAAAAAATCAAATTAAATTATCGTGAATAATTCATAAACCTGGATAATATATGTGGGAGTTGATTTTCAGACTTGGAGGATTTGGTATATTTGGTTGTTGCAGATGCTGATATTGCACCGAATGTAGTGAGAAGATTAGGTACAATAGTAAGAGCAATGCAAGTGGGTATGAGGAAGAAAGGGTATTCTCTCCATGCCGCCATGACGGTCACTGACCAGGAGGTGCCAAGCACCCCCCCAAGCAACCTGATCCACCAGATAACGAGAGCAGTTTGGACAAGCATCCAGGGGATATTACTGCCTACTAAGGTGGAGGGGAGGGGGATTACTGCCTACTAAGGGGGGAGGGGGGGTTACTGCCTACCTTCCTACTAAAAGGGTTGGGGTAACTACCTACTTTGGGGGGGGGATGCTGCCTACTAAGGGGTTTGCTGCTTTCTATGGGGAGGGGAGTACTTCCTACTAAGGGGAAGGGGAGTACTTACTAGCCCCTAGGGAGAATGACCGTGTACTGGGAAAGCTACCTGGCTAAATGGGGTGGGTACCTTATTACTGGGGGACGACTACCTACCTAATGGGGGATTACTTGCCTACTGGGTGAGTGACAACGGGAAGACGTCACCTGTGAGTCACTGCTGGTATCTTTTGCTATATGGTCACTAAATGGGGGAATATAAGTCTGTATATAATTTTTGTTATGTGGTAACAGTATGGCTCTGGTGGGCCCATATATGATCAGCTTGGGTGCCAAATACTCTAGGTTCGCCCCTAAATTCAGGAACTGGAGGAGCACTGTTTTGGATTGAAAATACCTGCACAGGTGATAAGTACTGGAAAACTTTTAAGCTTGGAAGACTTATATAGGGTCAAAACATCTTCTTGTCTATGTACTGAGACAGCAGTGGAAACCACGAGCCACCGTTTTTGCAGATGCCAACTTGGCACATTCTCTTGTATTGATATTGTATCTTAAAACAGAAAATTGATATTCCCTCTTTCGAAACATGTCCAGTAATGTAGACGGCTGCAGGTCCCCAATCTTTCTTATCAGATATGTACTTACAGAACAGCACATTGATCTGAGGTGCGCCCCTCACACAGCGCATCCATCATGGTGAGAACCAGTCACACATGAATTATTTACAAGACAAGGAATAAAAGAGTGAAATAAATGGATGAAGACATGTAATGAGAGGCGAAGTAATCTGTATCTACTCCACAAATGACTACTTTACATAGCCGATTAGCGGGCCTAAGCAGGGAAGCCATATTGAGGGCACACAAAAGATGTGGATCTGCAGATAATTTATTAACACTTACCGTATTTTTCGCCGTATAAGACGCACTTTTCTTCCCCCAAACTGGGGGGGGGGAGAAGTTGGTGAGTCTTATACGGCAAATACACATTAAAATCCTGTCATATCGCGGCGGTCCCTGCGGCTAATACAGGACATCACCGGTCGCGGTGATGCCCTGTATTAACCCTTCAGACACGGCGATCAAAGCTGACCACCGCATCTGAAGCGAAAGTGACACTAACCCGGCTGCTCAGTCGGGCTGTTGGGTACCGCCGCGGTGAAATCACGGCGTCCCGAACAGCTTACAGGACACCGGGAGGGACCTTACCTGCCTCCTCGGTGTCTGCTCCGTGCCGGCATACCCTGCATGGCCAGCGCTCTCCTTCGTCGTCATCACGTAGTCACGCACACCGTCCCGTCATCCAATAGGAGCGGCGTGTGTAGAGACATGATGGCGGCGACAGAGAGCGAGGAGACGGGGATGCCTCGGGGATGCGGTGACAGCGATGGAGGGTGACATCCAGGGCAGCGGTGACGAGTGGTGACGGGTCCGGAGCGGCGGGGACACGTGAGTTCTACCTCCTATACCAGTGGTCTTCAACCTGCGGACCTCCAAATGTTGCAAAACTACAACTCCTGGCATGCCCGGACAGCCAACGGCTGTCCGGGCATGCTGGGAGATGTAGTTTTGCAACATCTGGAGGTCCGCAGGTTGAAGATCACTGCCCTATACTTTACATTGTATTTGGTTCAGAATCTTTTTTTTTCTAGATTTTCATCCTTTAAAATTGGGTGCTTCTTATATGCCGGAGCGTCTTATATGGCGAAAAATACGGTACTATTGACTTTCAAATTAACATGTTCAATGTGTAACTATTTGCTCCATCTACTTTATACTTGTAGTCAAAAGGGTTTCATCCACTAATATTTTATTGATGGGGATTCCAGTCCTTTATATCCTGGCTTCATAGTTGAACCAGGCATGGTTTATCGGTACTACTGTGTCTGGTACTATGGCTGAGCCTTATGTACCCCCAGGGAGTCAACTCCCAACTAATCAAACTTTGATGGCCTGTCTGAGGACTTTTTAATGTTTAATATGATTAAATATGTAATCATTAGGACCATTCTGACGGCACCTGATCTCACTGCGAACGACTTCCTGGTCTCGCTCTCAAAACAAGATGTGCACCGTCATAACCAATGACTGGCTTCTTTATGTCAAGACAACCACTTCTTTGTGTCAAGACAACCACTTCTTTGTGTCAAGACAACCACTTCTTTATGTCAAGACTTCACTAGGACGTGATGAGCAGTGTGGATCGGGCACTGTTGGGAACTGCATCGGTGGGAGATCATGGCAGGTGAGTGCAATAATATTTAGAAAACTGATATACATGATTATCTTCTGCTTTTTCACACCTTATCCTGCATATTAAAACTTTTTTTACACCTCCCCCCAATTTATCTTGTTTTCATTTTTGATACTGATAAGTAAGAAGCAGTAGTTTCTCACGAGCAGTGCTGTGGAGAGAAAAGAGTGAAGGGGACCCAAGAAAATGCCAGCTCTGTGTTCTTTTTATTCTCATTTATTGGTAGGAATCCCAGAGGTCAGACCCCCCACCAATTCTATTGCTTTGTCATCACTTTATGTGATTGAATGCCCCTTTAAGCTCATGATGATACTATTGAAAGCTGCCACTTCTACCTGAAAACTTGACTGATCACAACCAGCTGGTCCCTATTCCCAGTCCTTTCTGGGAATAGATAGGGTCCCAATAAAATTTACTAGAATGAGACAATAAAATGTCAGAAGAAAAAATTGAAAAACCTCTGTAAAGGAGTTATACCATTACGACATCCCCTATACCATTATAGCATCCCCGATATCATTATAACATCCCCTATACCATTATAGCATCCCCTATACCATTACGACATCCCCTATACCATTATAACATCCCCAATACCATTATGACATCCCCTATACCTTTATAACATCCCCTATACCATTATAACATCCCCTATACCATTATAACATCCCCTATACCATTATAAAATCCCCTATACCCTTATGACATCCCCTATATCATTACGACATCCCCTATACCATTATAGAATCCCCTATACCATTATAAATTCCCCTATACCATTATAACATCCCCGAAATCATTATGACATCCCCTATACCTTTATAACATCCTCTATACCATTATAACATCCCCTATACCATTATGACATCCCCTATACCATTATAACATCCCCTATACCATTATAGCATCCCCGATACCATTATGACATCCTCTATACCTTTATAACATCCCCTATACCATTATAGCATCCCCGATACCATTATGACATCCCCTATACCTTTATAACATCCCCTATATCATTATAACATCCCCTATACCATTATGACATCCCCTATACCATTATAACATCCCCTATACCATTATAACATCCCCTATACCATTATAACATCCCCTTTACCATTATAACATCCCCTATACCATTATGACATCCCCTATACCATTATAACATCCCCTATACCATTATAACATCCCCTATACCTTTATAACATCCCCAATACCATTATGACATCCCCTATACCATTATGACATCCCCTATACCATTATAACATACCCTATACCATTATAACATCCCCTTTACCATTATAACATCCCCTATACCATTATGACATCCCCTATACCATTATAACATCCCCTATACCATTATGACATCCCCTATACCATTATAACATCCCCTATACCATTATAATATCCCCTTTACCATTATAACATCCCCTATACCATTATGACATCCCCTATACAATTATAACATCCCCTATACCATTATAACATCCCCTATACCTTTATAACATCCCCAATACCATTATGACATCCCCTATACCATTATGACATCACCTATACCGTTATAACATCCCCTATACCATTATAACATCCCCTTTACCATTATAACATCCCCTATACCATTATAACATCCCCTATACCATTATGACATTCCCTATACCATTATGACATCCCCTATACCATTATGACATCCCCTATACCATTATAACATCCCCTATACCATTATGACATTCCCTATACCATTATAGCATCCCCTATACCATTATGACATCCCCTATACCATTATAACATCCCCTATACAATTATAGCATCCCCTATACCATTATAGCATCCCCTATACCATTATAACATCCCCGATACCATTATGACATCCCCTATACCATTATGACATCCCCTATACCATTATGACATACCCTATACCATTATAACATCCCCTATACCATTATGACATTCCCTATACCATTATAGAGTCCCCTATACCATTATGACATCCCCTATACCATTATAGCATCCCCAATACCATTATGACATTCCCTATACCATTATAGAGTCCCCTATACCATTATGACATCCCCTATACCATTATAACATCCCCTATACCAATATAGCATCCCCTATACCATTATATCATCCCCTTTACCATTATAACATCTCCGATACCATTATGACATCCCCTATACCATTATGACATCCCCTATACCATTATGACATACCCTATACCATTATGACATCCCCTACCCACATGCCTCTTTGGATAATATTATCTTCATGGGGTGGAAAGTTCTACCAACTTGAATGGTTGGAACCTGATACTACACTATACCTTGCAGTTACTGCTGTAGGAGAAATGTATGGCCAGTATGAACTGACCCCCTGGCGATCACAGTCGATCATTGCACCGATGAGCCTAACTCAATGGTACAATCCCTTTAAGTTTTGAAGTCACATGGGATTCCTTGATTAATTTTGTACAGTTAATTCCACTACTTTACTTCCATTATGTTGTTTCTAATTAATTGGTTAATGCAGAAATTGCTAAAGATCAGCTTTTTCTCAGTTCTGCTGCTGACTCCACTGCAGGGATGGGGATTATTTCCTGTACAGTGATCTTCATCTATTCACCTGACTAGTCTAAGGGGATTGAGGTGATTATGGAGTTCAAGCAAAGTGCACTCCGGTATGAGCAGCTCGGGGATAGGTAGAAGAGTCGGCCTAGAACTGATGAAATATTGCTTACTTTCCTAAGTCAATGTAGATTGGCTGAGTATAAAACACTTATATCAATTTATTTCTATTTTAATTTTACGAATGGATTTCAACTACCCCGTCCTTCCCTTCTCATAGAGAACAGTTGCAGCGGTTAATCCCTCCACTCTCTATTTGAAACACATGAATACTTGGCCAAGCTGAACATTCATGTGTATGGAGGGATGGCGGGATCATAGTAGTTTGGACGAAAACTATGGCATGTGTATGGGAATCTTTACTGTAAGAGACTTCCTGACCTTATCTCAGGCTTAAGCTCCATACAAAAAAGGAGAGGAAACTCTCTGTGCCCATAACATCACTAAGTGGCACATCATGACCCCCCCTGCATCATGAACACTCCCCCCCCCACATCATGAACACCCCCTACATCATGAACACCCCACCCTCCACATCATGAACACCCTCCACATCATGAACACCCCACCCTCCACATCATGAACACCCTCCACATCATGAACACCCCCCACATAATGAAACCCCCACCCTCCACATCATGAACACCCCCCCACATAATGAACACCCCCCACATAATGAAACCCCCATCATGAACCCCCTCCACATCATAAACACCCCCCACATCATGAACACCCTTCCACATCATAAACACCCCCTCCACATCATGAACCCCCACATCATGAACACCCCACTCCCACATCATGAACACCCCCCCACATAATGAAACCCCCATCATGAACCCCCTCCACATCATAAACACCTCCCACATCATGAACACCCTCCCACATCATAAACACCCCCTCCACATCATGAACCCCCACATCATGAACACCCCACCCTCCACATCATGAACACCCCCACACATAATGAACCCCCTCCAAATCATGAACCCCCCCATCATGAACCCCCCATCATGAACCCCCTCCACATCATAAACACCCCCCCACATCATGAACACCCCCCAAATCATAAACACCCCTCCACATCATGAATCCCCACATCATGAACACCCCACTCCCACATAATGAACACCCCCCCACACCCACATCATGAACATCCCCCACATCATAAACACCCCTCCACATCATGAACCCCCACATTGTGAACACCCCCCACACCCATATCTTGAACACACCCCCAAAATATGAACACACACCCCAAATCATGAACACCCCCCCATATCATGAACACCCCCATATCATGAACACCCCACCCCCCTCATCATGAGCATCCCCCCAAAATATGAACACACCGCCCAAATCATGAACACCCCCTCCACATGATGAACACCCCCATATCATGAACACCCAGCCTGCTACATCATGAACATTCCCCACCCCCAAATCATGAACACCCCCCCCCAAAATATGAACACCCCCCCCAAATCATGGAAACACCCCCCCACATCATGAACACCTCCCCATATCATGAACCCCCATCAGCTTAATTAAAATGCAGATATATTTGAAAGGCTAACTGCTAGCAGGTAAGAGAGAACACTATAGTGAGTCAGGGCAGTGTCTAAGCTGAAGATATATTTATTTACTAGTGCAAGCACGATTCCAGTCTTAAATGTTTGTCCCAAAATGGATCACAATCATAATGGTTTATATTTTTACATGAAAAATGTGTTTTCTTCAGGCAGAAAATACACCCCAAAAATCTGCATGGTAAAATGGACTTAGTCTTAGAAGCAGCAAACAAAACTTCCTTCCTATGGTTCTTCGGCTAGGTTTCCACCATTTTTTGCCAGGATTTCTTTTTTTTTTTTTTTTAAAGGAAAAAAAATGTCTGAAAAGCTGTCACTGCATTTTCCTGCATTTTTTCCTGGTGTTTTTATTTTTGTATGGAAATTAACTCTTTATTTAAGCAAGCAAAACCTACATTGCATTTTTTAAGGGTGTTTTTTTCTATCCCATAGACTTCCATGGGAGAGAAGTGCCGCGATGTCATAGAAAATATGCCATAGTCTCAACATTCTGTGATTTTGAAAATCGCACACTGGCCCTCATTTACTATTGCAAACCCGACATGTTTTGTTGGGTTGTGCGCCAGATTCTGTCGCATTTTGCCATAAATTCTGTCTGTGCCAGATTTTGCGCCAGAATTTGCCCCAGAATTGAAAAAACCCCGGCTAACTCTCCATTTTGCTAAGAAAACCTGAAAAAGGGGCGTGGCCACCTGTAAAAGGGGGCGTTGTCTTTGTAAAGGGCCGCGTTCCCAACATTTTCACAAAAAAACTAAATATTTACTAAGGTTTCCCCATAAAATGTGGTGGATTTGAGATGAGGAAACCCCTACAGATCAGAGCGTGTGTAAAAAAAGCAAAGTGTAGGGAAAGTGGAAAATGTAGGGAAACCTTAGTAAATACCGTGGAAAATAAATTGTAGGGAATTAAAACCCACAAAGAAACCTACACAACACTCTTAGTAAATAAAGGCCACTGAGCCCAGAAACGCTTAAAACAAGCAGAGAGGAGTAAATAAATGCCAAAGACAAAAATGCCAAGAGCATATGGGGTTTCATAAATTCCTATTGACTTGCAGGTTAGATCTGAAAAAAAAAAAAAAAACTGTGGAGAAACCCCACCTAAGGCAGAAAATACAACAAAAAACTGAATGGTAACATGGACTAGCACAGCACAATAAACTCTTTCTTAATATATAGATAACTGATTGTGAGGGGTCTGACCACTGGGGCCCCCTATGATCTTGAAAATAGGGACCTGAACTCCCGTTTAAATGTAACGGCAGATTGCGCATGTGCCTCACTGCAGGATACGCTTTGCTGCATGATGTGCATGCACTTCCTCGATACATTCATATTCTATGAGAGCAGCTGGAGATAGTTGAGTACTGTATTCACCGAGGAAAATGAAATGCCAGGTGAAATACAGCGAGATAAGATAAACTCCCCAGTACAGGTCACCTGTCAAACCCAGGAAAAAGTACAGTGCCGCCTACAAAATATCAAAACAGACAAATCACCAGGCCGAGATGGCATTCACCCCGTGTTCTAAAGGAATTAAGTAATGTAATAGACAGACCCCAATTTTTTATATTCAGGGACTCTATAGTAACAGGGACTGTTCCCCAGGACTGGCGAATGGCAAATGTGGTGCCAATATTTAAAAAGGGGTCAAAAAGTGACCCCGGGAATTATAGACCTGTTAGTTTAACCTCCGTTGTATGTAAGTTGTTTGAGGGTTTTCTAAGAGATGTTATTTTGGAATATCTTGATAAAAATAAATGTATGACTCCATATCAGCATGGCTTTATGAGGGATCAGTCCTGTCAAACTAACCTGATCAACTTTTATGAGAAGGTGAGCTCCAGACTGGGCCAGGGGCAATCGCTGGATGTCGTATATATGGATTTTTCCTAAGCATTTGATACGGTTCCACATAAAAGGTTTGTGCATAACATGAGAAGGATGGGGCTGGGGGAGTATGTGTGTAAGTGGGTAAGTAACTGGATCAGTGATAGGAAACAGAGGGTGGTTATTAATGGTACTTATTCTGATTGGGTAACTGTTACTAGTGGGGTACCCCAGGGGTCAGTCTTGGGTCCTGTCCTATTTAATATATTCATTAATGACCTTGTAGAGGGGTTGAATAGTAAAGTAGCAATCTTTTCAGATCATACTAAACTCTGTAAAGTGGTAAACACATTGCACTGTGTATAGTAGACAACACTATAGAGGACTGTGCATGTTGCAAATGGATCTGGATAGGTTGGAGGTTTGGGCTGGGAAATGGCAGATGAGGTTCAACACTGATAAATGTAAGGTAATGCACATGGGGAAGAAAAATCCTGGCTGGGATTATGTATTTAATGGGAGAGCACTTGGGACGACTGACATGGAATAGGACTTGGGAGTCTTAGATAAATTTAGCTGTAGTGACAAGTGTCCGGCAGCTGCGGCCAAGGCAAATAAAATCATGGGGGGCATCAATAGGGGCATAGGTGCCCACGACAAGGAAATAATTCTACCACTGTACAAATCACTAGTCAGACCACACATAGAATACTGTGTACAGTACTGGGCACCAGTGTACAAGAAAGATATAGTGGAGCTGGAGAGGGTTCAAAGACGGGCAACCAGAGTAATACGGGGAAAGGGAGGACTACAGTACCCAGAAAGATTATGAGAATTAGAGTTATTTAGTTTAGAAAAAAGAAGGCTTAGGGGAGACCTAATAACTATGTATAAATATATCAGGGGGCAGTACAGAGATCTCTCCCATGATCTATTTATACCCAGGTCTGTATCTTGAGGAAAGAAGGTTTTACACCAGCACAGACGGGGGTTCTTTACTGTAAGAGCAGTGAGATTGTAGAATTCTCTCCCAGAGGAGGGGGTCATGGTGAACTCTGTAAAAGAGTTCAAAAAGGGGCCTGGATGCATTTTGGAGAGTAAGAACTTTGCTGGTTATGTATATTAGATTTATAGGGACAGAAGGTTGATCCAGGGATTTATTCTGATGCCATATTTGGAGTCGGGAAGGAATTTTTACCTCTAGTATGAGGGTTTTTTGCCTTCCTCTGGATCAACTCAGTAGGGATACATTAGGGTTATAGGTCGAACTTGATGGACTCTGGTCTTTTTTCAACCTTATGAACTATGTTACTATGTTATAGCCTTTTGCTGTTCACGTGGCACTCAAAAAAATAAAAAAAAACACATGAACAAACCGCTGGTTACGGCAGAGGTATTTCCTTATAAAAGTGACAGTAAGATAATTTATAGCAGCATTGGGAAATACATATTAAAACAATGGAATGATTAAAATATAATAATATTATGAAAAATAGCATGCATGAGTGCTAATAATGCAGTTATGTGTTATGCATGAGCGCATGATGGGAGTTGAGGTAGCATATACCAAGGCAGCAAAGAATAACATTAATAACATTAATAATAATAAAATTAATAAAATTAATTATAACATGTTTGCACCTATGTCCAAATAGCTGATACTTTTTCTATATTATAAGGTATGGCTATTAATGCCACACTGAGCTCATATGACTGTCTCAACTATTTCATTGAGTCCTCTCAGAGAGATAGTGAACAATTTGTACATCCAAAAAACCTCCTTCTTTTTCAATATTTCAAACCAATTGGATGAGTCGCTGGCTATATGGTCAATTGGCATGACCGAAATAATATTCTTACCACCCGGTTTAGAAATGGTGCAATGCATGGATACACTGTGAAGCATGAAATTATTCCTGATATTTTGCCTATGTTTATTCAGGTGATTGCGTAGTGGTTGTATGGTCTGCCCAATGTATTGTTTACAAAGGAGGATTGGCAAGTGAGTCTATGCCTCATCTTATGTTTCTCTCCAGTATTGTTGGAGCAGAATTCAGTGATCCCGTTCTTGATTTCTTTACAGCACAGGCATCTCTTATGATTACATTTAAATGATCCAGGTGGCAAAATGGGATTGGATACAGAGGTTTTGTGCTGTTTAGTAATGCTTGGAGCAAGGATATTCTTGAGTGTTGGTGCCCGTCTAAATGTAACCTGTGGCATGTTGGGTATCTGGCCCCTAAATAGGTCATCGTTTTGCAGGATGTGCTAATGACTGTTCAGAATTTTCTTGATTTCTATTGCGGAATTGCAATAGGTGGTGATAACATTTAATTTCCGTCTCCCATCCGTATCAACATCCATGCTTCCTATTTTGTCAGATTTTAAGCATTCTGTTTGACTTTTGTCTTTTACTCTCTTGTAAGCATCCCTAATGATGGACTTCGGGTAGTTCTTCTCCTTAAACCGATTAAATAAAATCCTGGCCTGTTGTTTGAAAGTAGTATCCTCAGTGCAGTTTTTACAAACCCATTTATATT
This sequence comes from Hyla sarda, assembly GCF_029499605.1. Classification (NCBI taxonomy): domain Eukaryota; kingdom Metazoa; phylum Chordata; class Amphibia; order Anura; family Hylidae; genus Hyla; species Hyla sarda. The sequence goes on along the minus strand of NC_079193.1, from coordinate 342,137,777 downwards.
GTCCAAAGGGCACATTCTTCAACCACTGCTTATAGTGGGCACTATGATTATCGACGTAACTGTTCACGTCAACCTGCTTAAAATGGGTAGATGTAATAAAATTCTCTTTGTTATGGGAAATATTCAGGTCAAGAAAACTGACTTGTTGTTCACTCGCTTCTGGAGTGAACTTAATACCCCATTGATTTTCATTCAGCTTTTCAAAGAAATCCTTGATGGTTTCTTTCGAGCCCCTCCAAAGAAAAAAGAGATCATCAATGTACCTGCAAAAAAGTATGATATATGGTGAGTAGTTGGGGTTATTGGTTATATGCTTCTTCTTGAAGGCCCCCATAAACAGGTTGGTGTACGATGGGGCCACTTCGGGCCCCATCGCAGTCCCTTTATATTGATGGTAGATTTCTCCATTATAAAGGAAATAATTGTTTTCCAGTATGAACCTCAATCCTCTGAGTAGAAATTCTTTGTGTGCTTGTGTGAGTTCTGGATCAGCTTCCAGGAACTCCCTAACACATGTTATCCCAATTTCATGACTAATGTTAGTGTACAACGATGATACGTCACGCGTAATTAGAAATAGACCCAGCTCCCATTTTATGGTTATAAATTTTTCTATAAGTTGTGTAGAATCGCGTAAGTAGCTGGGTCATTTGACAACATAATTTTGAAGAAATAAGTCAATGTAATGGGATAAATGAATGGCAAGACAATTTGTGTTGGAAATGATGGGATGGCCGGGTGGTTTATGGATGGATTTGAGTATTTTTGCAAGAAATAAAAAATATGGTTTGTTGGTGTTTATATACTGTAAATCTTTCAGTGGGTTTTTATCAAGAAGGCCTTCTTGTGCTCCATCATTAATGATGCTATTGTACACTCTCATCATATTTTTGAAGGGGTCTTCACTCATCTCTCATAGAAGATCATATCTGACAGAATATTTCTAGCTTCATGCTCACAATAGTCATGGTCCGTAATGACCACTCCCCCTCCTTTGTCAGCTGTCCTTAGAACAATGCTTTTATTCTTTTTCAAACTCTGCAGGGCCATCCTCTCTTGGTGTGTGAGGTTTCTTTTCCTAATTTTCTTTATTTTTTTTATTTAAAATCTTAATATCCTCATTAACTAGATCTTGGAAAACTTGGATATGTGCTCCTTGCACATTGCACCGGATAAAAAGTAGATGTTAATTTCTATTTTTGGTGTTTTGTTGTATCTGAGGATCCTGCAGGGGTTTTGTCATAATCTGAACGATAAGATCAGTTATGCTTTAAAACAACTAGACAAATATAAATTGTACCCAGAGTATCAAAAAATGTATAATAATATTAGTAATCGGCTGAGATAAATTGAAAAGTATTTGATTGAGAAGAAAGCATCCAAAATAATAAGAGACCGCTCTGATTACCTGTCAGGTAATCCATGGGCATGGAATAACCCGAAAACCAATACCTATAGAAATGAAAATGGCAAAGATCTACATCAAACCCAGAGTGACGACCACAACCACAGTAACAACAGTGGCAAACAATATATTAATACCAAATATAAACAAATGGCTAATAAGAGGAGATACGAATCTGGGAAAAATACACCTGATACATCAAAAGCCAAGGTGAACAATGATAAAAAGGATCTACCACCCAAGCTGGAAACACCAATCAAATCCAAGAAGCCATCAATAAAAACAAAACCAACTAACACACCAAGCTCTCTATTCTTACAGGGCAGTCAGAGCCTATCAAATAAATATAAAAAATGTAATGAGAGATTCAACAAAAGTACATCTCTATCTCCCCTCTGAGCACAGAAAAACGTATGGGGTACAAGTGTTAAGCACCCTGATAAAGTTGATTGATTTTGAATTATCAATCCATGAGGCTATCACACCTCCAGATGTGCATATCCAGCATCCACTACTGCAACAGAGGTCCTTATTGTTGATAACACTAACAATGAAGGCTGTTAACCTCTTACTTGAAAAACCCTCGGTCCGCTGACACCTCTCAGTCCATCATAAATGAGGAACTACCCGAGATCCCTTTGAGGGACCCTCTGAGAACATTTCTGCACCAGCAAATACCATGCTATCCCCCCCCCCCCCCCCAGTAAGTCCTACCACACTTATGGCCACCTTCAGAGATGTTTCTCCCAAACAGAACAAAAAGGAAAATCACAGAGGTAGAGGGAGAAGAGGTGGCAAGAGAAGATAAGATAATACTACTATGCACACAACAGGAATGAAGAACAAATGTACCATTGAGGCAATAGAGAGCAAAGAATGGATACAAATATGTAATATTTCCAAGTACCAACTAAATCCCTATGAAATTTCCCTATTAGAGAAAGGTCTCTCTTTCTGCCCCTCAAATGAGGGCGATGACTTTCAGCTTTTTCTAGATTTTAACCACTTCGTACGGAAGCTCACCTCTACAACAGTTTTTCTAAATGAAAACCAATAATATCTCGTCCACGGAGATGGCCTTGGCCGGTCCCACCCCTGCAGGATCCTCAGATACAACTAAACACCAAGCTGTGAAATTAACATCTACTTTTTATCTGGTGCATGTGCAAGGAGCACATATCCAAGTTTTCCAAGATCAAGTTAATGAGGATTTTAAATAAAAATAGAAAGAAAATGAGGAAAAGAAACCTCCCACACCAGGAGAGGATGGCCCTGCAGAGTTTGAAAAATAATAAAAGCATTGTTTTAAGGACAGCTGACAAAGGAGGGGGAGTGGTCATTATGGACCATGATTATTATGAGTATAAAGCTAGAAATATTCTGTCAGATATGATCTTCTATGAGAAGATGAATGAAAACACCTTCAAAAATATGGTGAGAGTGTACAATAGCATCATTAATGATGGAGCACAAGAAGGCCTTCTTGATAAAAACGCACTGAAATATTTACAGTATCAAAACACCAACAAACCGTATTTTTGTTCTCTTCCAAAAATACACAAATCCTTCCATAACCAACCCGCCCTTCCCATCATTTCCAACACAAATTGTCTTTTGCCAGTCATTTATCCCATAACATTGACTTATTTCTTCAAGATTTTGTTGTCAAATTACCCAGCTACTTACGCGATTCTAAGCAACTTATAGAAAAATTAATAACCATAAAATGGGAGCCATGTATCTTTCTAATTATGTGTGACGTATCATAGTTGTACACTAACATTAGTCATGAAATTGGGATAAAATGTGTTAGGGAGTTCCTAGAAGCTGATCCAGAGCTCACACACTTACACAAATAATTTCTACTTAGAGGATTAAGGTTCATACTGGAAAACAATTATTTTCTTTATAACGGAGAGATCTACCATCAATGTAAAGGGACTGTGATGAAGTCCAAAGTGGCCCCATTGTATGCCAACCTGTTAATGGGGGCCTTTGAAAATGAGCATATCACCAATAACCCCGACTACTCACCATATATCGTACTTTTTTGCAGGTACATTGATGATCTCTTTTTTCTTTGGAGGGGCCCAAAAGAAACCATCAAGTATTTTCTTGAAAAGCTGAATGAAAATCAATGGGGTATCAAGTTCACTCTGGAAGTGAGTGAAAAACAAGTCAGTTTTCTTGACTGGAATATTTCCCATAACAAAGAGAATTTTATTACATCTACCCATTTTAAGCAGGTTGATGTGAACAGTTACCTCGATTATCATAGTGCCCACTGTAATCAGTGGTTGAAGAATGTGCCCTATGGACAATATAAAAGGGTCCGTAAAAACTGTGTCTCTTGGGTCTTTTAAACTGTGTTTGTGTATCCTTGTATTATGCCTTATGAAGAGTACGGAGAAGGCTCAAAACTTTTACGATGCATCAATAAACAACCATTTTCTCCCCCATGGGCTGCTGTTTCCACAATTTTCCTGGGAGGAGAAACGCCAGACGATCTCATAAATAGCACATGGGGCTCTATTGCAGATTTTGTGTCAGGGCAATGAAGTTACTGCTTTACATAAAGGGGACGCAAGCAGAGATCTTCAAAAAAAAAAAAAAAGCTGGCAATGGCTTGTGATAAATCTGGTGCTTACATCAGTACTCCACTTTATAAGGTGTTTTTGTGTGACTTTTTAACCCCTTCGACAATAGTGTGACTTGTTAATAACTCTGTCCACAGTAAGGCCCCTTTCACCATTGCTCCGAGTCAAGAACGATTGTTAAGGTCTTTTATTTTTGCTGTTCTCGTGACGTGGCACAACGGGCAACAACAGGTCCCGACGGGTCCCATTTACTATTATGAGTGCCATCGGGTGCCATTGTTTTTTGACGGGAATAGCAGTAGAAAAAGAAGGCACATGCAGTATATTTTTTCCCACTATTCTCCCCGGCTCCCCTGACGGCCGACACACTGCCGTGTCCTAACAGCAGTGTGCAAGAAGCCTTAGTTTGTATGCAGTTTTTTATTTGGTGTTGATTTGCGCCCTTTTGGGTGCTTTGTGCCAAATTATGGCAGTTTTTATAAATTCCTGACCACCGCAAAAGCACTCTAGCAAGACGCGTCTACCACAGCAAAACACAGGAAGGCATGTATATGAAAAGTCACGCAAAAAGTGGCGACAAATTTAGCCAGGAAAAAAAGGTTAAAAGGCTTCACAAATTCCCCCATTGTGTTTGTTTGCAATGCGCCTCTTTAAAACCCAGTTTGTGTATAAAAATGCCAGAATGCTCACGTACCCACACAAGCCCAGTGACGTCAGATGCTGCCATCACCATTATATTGTCAGGTTTCCATCAAGTGATTCATATTGGGAAATAAATACATAGCGTGGAAACAAATTTGCATATAAATCTATAATCACGGCCTCTTTGAAATCATAAATGTTGTCTTTTCAGGAATGAATAGAAGCTCCATCTGTTCTGACGTGAATACACTTTTTCTTTTCTAGACATACTGTACATTACTACCATGTCAGTATACAATAGTATTTTCTAACCAGCGTGCCTACAGCTGTTGCAAAACTACAACTACCAGCATGCTGGTAGTTGTAGTTTTGCAACAGCTGGAGGGCCACAGTTTGGAAGACACTGTTATAAAAAGTGAAGGAAAATAGATATACAGCGATAAATAACCCTGCGCTATCAACATCAATTGACATTTCCCATACATATAACATATATAAATGTGTCCATCTTTTTGTTGTTTGTTAAACCATAAATGTTTTGTTAAATTGATACAAACTCTACCCAATATTGTAAGATACTAGAAAAATCATCAACACCTTGCAATTCATATCACCACCACCTAGTATATATTATGTGTGCTGCTGTATTCTCCTGCTTGTGTATACGTAGCCTAGCAGCATGCACCTGTATACCAGGTCAATGCAATAGTTGTGTATCAGTATGTGCTGGCCAACTTATCATATATATATATATATATATATATATATATATATATCCCAATATAAAAAAACGGTTATTTTTTGTTTTGCTTTTCAAAAGCTGGTAATTTTTTTGACAAGAGAGGACACAGGGACTTCTGTCAGGCTGTACAGCAACAAATTGTCAAAAAGGAATGCTGACGTACGATGGGCCTATATGCTCACTGGCCACTTTGTTAGGTACGCCTTGTTAATACCAGGTTGGACCCCCTTTTGCCTTTATTCTTGGTGTCATACTTTCTGTAAGGTGCTTGAAACATTCCTCAGAGATTTTGCTCCATATGGAAATGATAACATCATGTCCATATGGAGGAACTGTGTGATGTCATCATGTCCATATGGAGGAACTGTGTGATGTCATCATGTCCATATGGAGGAACTGTGTGATGTCATCATGTCCATATGGAGGAACTGTGTGATGTCATCATGTCTATATGGAGGAACTGTGTGATGTCATCATGTCCATATGGAGGAACTGTGTGATGTAATCATGTCCATATGGAGGAACTGTGTGATGTCATCATGTCTATATGGAGGAACTGTGTGATGTCATCATGTCCATATGGAGGAACTGTGTGATGACATCATGTCCATATGGAGGAACTGTGTGATGTCATCATGTCCATATGGAGGAACTGTGTGATGACATCATGTCCATATGGAGGAACTGTGTGATGTCATCATGTCCATATGGAAGAACTGTGTGATGACATCATGACCATATGGAGGAACTTTGTAATGTCATCATGTCCATATGGAGGAACTGTGTGATGTCATCATGTCCATATGGAGGAACTGCGTGATGTCATCATGTCCATATGGAGGAACTGTGTGATGTCATCATGTCCATATGGAGGAACTGTGTGATGTCATCATGTCCATATGGAGGAACTTTGTGATGTCATCATGTCCATATGGAGGAACTGTGTGATGTCATCATGTCCACATGGAGGAACTGTGTGATGTCATCATGTCCATATGGAGGAACTGTGTGATGTCATCATGTCCATATGGAGGAAGTGTGTGATGTCATCATGTCCATATGGAAGAACTGTGTGATGTCATCATGTCCATATGGAGGAACTTTGTGATGTCATCATGACCATATGGAGGAACTTTGTGATGTCATCATGTCCATATGGAGGAACTGTGTGATGACATCACACAGTTCCTCCATATGGACATGATGACATCACACTTGCTGCTAATTTGTCTGCTGCACATCCATGATAAAACTCTCCGGTTCCACCACATCTCAGCGGTGATCTATTGGATGAGATCTGGTGACTGTGGAGGCCATTGGAGTCATGTGACCGCTTTGCCCTGTATGAGATAATGTCATGTGACATGGGGCATTATCCTGCTGGGAGTATCATCAGAAAATGGGTCCACTGTGGTCATAAAGGGATGAACATGGTCAGTAACAATATTAAGATAGGCTGTTGTGTTTGCACCACGCTCCATTGATAGAAAGGGGCCCCAAGTGTGGCAAGGTAATTGCCGATACCGATAATGTCCAAAATCGTGAATATCGGCCGATAATATCGGCCAAACCGATAATCGGTCGATCCCTACTGCTGTGCTCTTCATGATCATCATCACGTTCTCGCTCATCAGAAAGTTGTCTCTTTCTGCCATATACATGTGCTTGTGTTTGAAGTTAAGGGGTTAAATGACAATCATTTGTTCTGCATTTCTGAAAGGAGACTGGAGAATGCGAAGATCGGTTTATGATGTTTCCATACAGTCTGACAAGATCACATTACAGCAGTGTTTCCCAACCAGGGTGCCTCAAGCTGTTGCAAAACTACAACTCCTAGCATGCCCAGACAGCCTTCGGCTGTCTGGGCATGCTGTGAGTTGTAGTTTTGCAACAGCTGGAGGTACCCTGGTTGGGAAACACTGCATTACAGGATCATCAGCTTTGAGAAATTCGATCATACACTTTGATGGATTTTGTCTAGTGATTTGGAAAAACTATATGTTTGTGAAGGACACCAGTGACCTTTATGCCGCAGCCTCCGGGCTTGTCGTGTCCTTCAGCGCGCGTAGACTTAGCTCATACCACAGATCTCAGACTGGCTTCGGGTCTTGTGAAGACTTTCCAGTAGGAGTAAAACACGTAACAATTTCTCCGTGACCTTTCTTACTGAAAGCCTTCGGTGTAATTCACATTTTCGGTATTTCATGTATCAGATTGTGTGCATTAAGGTACGGTGGACAGAAGAACAATACAAGAGAGGGAAAGAAAAATAAGAACGATTATATGATCGGCATTATAACTATAGGGCAGTGGTCTTCAAATTGTGTCTGGCTGTCCAAGCATGCTGGGAATTGTAGCTTTGCAACATCTGGAGGTTCACAGTTTGAGACCACTGCTAATGGGCCACACCCAAGAGTCTTTCAAGGTCCCAAGCATGGCTTATGTGCCTCTTAAGGCTTAAGTGCCTCCCTGCCTTATTAAGAGGTAGGGTTACTGGACCAATTATTAGCAGTGCCAGTTCCCGCATCTCCTGACTACGGGAGATATAAACTGCAGTCAGTTTATATCTCCCGTGATTAAGATTCCGACCTTGATTAAGATTCCGACCCCTCATCAGCAATCCGGACCTTTGCATTCCCTGTGCTCTTGGTCTGCAGTAAACTAACCTTTGCTTGTCCCCTGACCATTCTCTTGTCTGCAGATATTGTACTGTGCAGCCCTTTAGGTTTTACGTTTTTATGTTTTGACTCTGTTTCTAGTTCAGATTTAGTATTACTCTCATTTTCTAGGTTTAGACTCTCTGGCTTGTCCCTGGCTAACCCCCTGTCTGCTCATTTTGTGCCTATTTTGCTGTCCGGTTATGTCTGACTAAATTGGAGCCTCTTGAACTTAGCAGGTGTAGGGACCATCGCCCAGTTGTGGGCCACCATTTAGGGATCGTTCCAAGTAGTACTTTGGGTTGGGGCAAGCTCAGATTTGCACGGCTCTCCAACCCAACATGATACTATGTGATTTCTAACATATTTGTAACTCACTTCATTTACCAGAAATGGCTCCTTACTGTAGAAAAACTACTCTAATATTGTGGCCACTAGGTGGCTTACTTCTCTGGAATCTGCTGTCTACTGTCAGACACAGCCAAACAGAACACAGGAAGTGTGTGTTTGTGTGGGGGGATGTATACCTGCAAAATTTTCCTGTCTGACTGCTAAGGGTATGTTCCCACTACGGAATCTCTGTGCATGGTGGGACCTTGCGGACCTGCGCTGTCACCATTCTTTTGACAGATCAATTTCACCAGCGGAATTCTCCGCTGCTGAAATTCCGCAGTGTGAATGGGTCTGCACAAGGCCCATTCGCACCAATGTTAAGGTTCACACGGCGGAATTACAGAAAGGAAATTATGTAGTGCTTAAATAGCCATAAAGATTATTTATTCTGTTCCTCAAAGGTAAATCAAGGTTTCCTTCTCATCTCTCACCATTTATAAAGCTCAGGAATTTTGTCCCTTGTGTAAATACCGATGTACCTACTGCTATATGTACATAAAGCTGCAGTGTATTCTTCCCCTCCGTTTAGCTTCACAGCAACACCAGCAGTAACAATTTAGTGCTTATTGTAACTCCTTCATTGTGGCTGCTGTTTCTTAAATTTCTGATCACACAGCACCTAGTAAACACCTTTTTACCCCACTTGTTACCTATAGTAGTGTACTGTCTATTATCCCTCAGCACAGTGCCCACTTTTTAAGTGTACTTTCACTAGCAGTATGTGATGGTACAGAAGAGAGTGTGCTGTGATGGTCCAGAGAAGTAAGGGAAAGGAAGTCCAGGTATAAGTACTACTGGTAAATAGCCTAGTTCTGGTCCACTCCTGAAATGTATAGAATGAGAAATAGCTGTGGACCATGGAGATGACTTTTGAGCATCAATAACAGCAGAAACAGCACTTAAATCACCTTGTCAGCATTCAGAACGGTTACTCTGACAAAATGATAGTTAAAAAAAAAAATATTTTTAAAGGATGGGTACACTTTAAGCCCAGTTAACACAACACCTAACATTGATCACAGTTAGCTGGCACCCAGCAGATTGGCAAAAGATGGATAGAAAAATTACCCTTTTCAATTCCTTTAGTTAAATAGAAAACAAATCACCCAGGACGTGACATTTGCAGAGATTGCGGCACCTCATTTGCCATACGCTCAGCAATGAACAACTTTCTTCCAATACAGCGAACAGTCTGAAAAATCAATCATGTAATCTGTGGAAGACTACAGATGTCTCCGTGTCCTCTCAAATCCATCTCTAATACATCAAGCGGCTCCTCTCACATGGTACATTTTGTGATTGCTTTCATTACTTATAGCGTTCGGTGTTACTGGGAACACTGCATATTTCACATTGTGTCAAATTAATTCTTTAATCCCAACAAAAAAAATAGTTTGCTGTCTGGAATATGTAGCGATGTAAATAATTATCTGTGGGCGTATGGAAATTCACATGTATGGGGAGATCATAAGCTACAGTTCTTAAAATGAGTCCTAAATGCTGGAAGGTATTAGATTGTAAAAAGCTTTGATTGTAAGGGACAGACTTACTTTTCCAAATGGGCCAAAATTCTAAAGCAATTTGCTACAAAATCTGGTATATACCGTATTTATCGCCGTATAAGACGCACTTTTTCTTCCCCAAAACTGGGGGGAAAAAGTCGGTGCGTCTTATATGGCGAATACACCCCTATTGCGGCGGTCCCTGCGGCCATCAGCGGCCGGGACCCGCGGCTAATACAGGACATCACCGATCGCGGTGATACCCTGTATTAACCCTTCAGACGCGGCGATCAAAGCTGACCGCCGCGTCTGAAGGGAAAGTGACACTAACCCGGCTGTTCAGTCAGGCTGTTCGGGATCGCCGCAATTTCACCGCGGCGGTCCCAAACAGCCCGACTAAATAGCCGGGTTAGTGCTTACAGGACACCGGGAGGGACCTTACCTGCCTCCTCGGTGTCTTCTCCGTTCAGGGATCCCCTGTATGGCCGGCGCTCTCCTTCCTCGTCATCACGTCGTCGCGTACGTGCGTTGGCGTGCGTAACGACGTGATGGCGGCAACGGAGAGCGAGGATACCCGGCCGGCAGCAGAGACGTTCATGAGCGACGGGGACACGGCGACAGCGATGGAGCGACATCCAGGGCAGAGGTGACGGGTCCGGAGCGGCCGGGACACGTGAGTATTACCTCTTATGCAGTGGTCTTCAATCTGCGGACCTCCAGATGTTGCAAAACTACAACTCCCAGCATGCCCGGACAGCCGTTGGCTGTCCGGGCATGCTGGGAGTTGTAGTTTTGCAACATCTGGAGGTCCGCAGGTTGAAGACCACTATTGGGTTCAAAATCTTTATTTTTTTAGATTTTGCACCTATAAATTGGGTGCGTCTTATACGTCGGTGCGTCCTATAGGACGAAAAATACAAAAATACTAATTTATTATGTTTTTTAGGCACTTTCTGTCTCTTGTTAAGGTGGCATTAATAGGCTTCAAAAGGGGTGTGGCTTAGTGGGAATGACGTGGCTTGATATATAACACCATGAGCCAAGGTTGGAGTAAATTTGGAGTAAAGTAGACCAACTAATGGGTAGTAAAAGATAAGCAAAAAAAAGGGGGAAGAGCATTGCAGGCCTCTCTGCTGACACCTCTGTCCATTTTAGGAACTGCCCAGAGCAGGAGCAAATCCCCATAGCAAACCTAGCCTGCTCTGGACAGTTCCTGACATGGACAGAGGTGTCAGCAGAGAGACAGACAGAAAAGAAATTCAAAAAGAAAAGAACTTCCTCTGTAGTATACAGCAGCTGATAATTACTGGAAGGATTAAGATTTTTATATAGAAGTAATTAAAAAATCTGTTTAACTTTCTGGCACCAGTTGATTAAAAAAAAAAAAAATAATTCCAGCGGAGTACCTCTTTTACCTTGGATCATCGCATGTAACAGGGGAAATGCTGATGAGAAAACCTTACATGAAAGTCTGACCCTAATCCTGTATTTGGAACCTTCTAGAGGGCTTTTTTTATTTTTTTTGACAGCTTGTGGTCGTGTTCAGTATTAGTGAAGTGAGTACGATGTGAATTCTTTGGTATATATGGGGCAGTGGTAAAGTAGTGATCAGTTTCATCTTATAAGACATCATGTCCAGTAATAATTCCATGGCAGAAGACGTGTAAGAAAGGTGTAAGTTGCCAATAAAGCAACATGTCCTCAAGTACACAGCAGTCAATTGTAAGTTTTTCTTTCCCAGTTGACAATTATTCAACTTCATCTCCATTGTCCTAGTGAATCTTTATGCTTTACTCATCCGCTTCTTCCCAGAGTAGTGCAGACGTGACTCAGTATAGGAGCAGACGTGACTCAGTATAGGAGCAGACATGACTCAGTATAGGAGCAGACGTGACTCAGTATAGGAGCAGACGTGACTCAGTATAGGAGCAGACGTGACTCAGTATAGGAGCAGATGTGACTCAGTATGGGAGCAGACATGACTCAGTATAGGAGCAGACGTGACTCAGTATAGGAGCAGACGTGACTCAGTATAGGAGCAGACGTGACTCAGTATAGGAGCAGACGTGACTCAGTATAGGAGCAGACGTGACTAGGTATAGGAGCAGACGTGACTCAGTATAGGAGCAGACGTGACTCAGTATAGGAGCAGACGTGACTCAGTATAGGAGCAGACGTGACTCAGTATAATTTTTTGGCACGAATGCTAATTTATACGAATTTTACCATTTTTGGGCATTCGGATTGATCCGAACACACGAAAACATATTTGGAACATTTCCGAACAACCACGATAATACGAACATCAGATTAACGAATACATTTGTAAAATAACGCATGCAGTCGCAAAATAACAAATGCATTCATTAGCCATCAGACGAAAGTAAATAATTAATTTGATTTTTTCAATTGGTCTTTGGGAGATCACTTGATCGGAGTTCATTGTCACATGATACCTTTTAGCCAATTAGCTTATTCCAGTCGATCCCCACTGGATCACAGACAGTGAGGCTGTTTAATTAGTTGTGAGGTCATCCTGTGAGAGTTTGCCTGGTGGTACTGGAGTGTCGATTCACTGGATTTGCAGAATTGGACAGTTTACCTGAGGAAAACTTGGCTTCTGGCACAGAGACAACTGCAAAACAAGCTAAGGTAACACCTGCTATTTTTTACAAGAGAGGATCAGCAAGGCCTGCGTTAGAAATAAGCATTAGAAATAAGCTTTAAAATGAATAACGAAATTGTCCGAAAACGAAAGTGAAACGAATGATATATATAACGAATTGATCCGAAATAACGAATGCATCCGACAGCCGAACAGTTTCCGAATAGAACCGAAAAAAATGTATACCAATGTGTCCGAAAACAGAATAAAACAAATGACTGTATCCCGAATGTTTAACAGAACCGAAAAACTAATTATCCGGAAAAAAAAAAACGAAACAAAATGAACATTTTGGTCGTGCACAAGTCTAGTATAACTTTAGGATCTCACTTGTCATGATCATACCATGGGGAAAATTAATCTTGTGCCACTTTTTCAAGCTTGCACTTTCTCCTTTATGCCACTTGCGCAAAATCTGTCAAATTGCCTTGCAATATCTGATGTTTTTTGTTTTTTTTAAATACACCCTTTTGCCGTGTGAGTGGATTTGCTCAAAAAAATGTGCAACTTTTTTTTTTTTTTAAGTTTCATATAATAAATGTGACTAAAAACTCACTACATTTAAAGTCATACTGTGATCCTAGACATGTCATCCACTATCCAAAGGATAGGGGATAACATGTCTAAACGTGGGAGGTCCGGCTGATGGGACCTCCAGCGATCTCCAGGCGAGTGCTCCGGCGTCGCGGTCACAGAAGTCTAGAACTTCCGAGATCGTGATGTCACTCCACACCCCCTCCATTCATGTCTATGGGAGGGGGCGTGACGGCTAGTACACAGCCATCACAGCCATGACGTCTCCCATAGACATGAATGAAGGGGGTGGGGTGGCTATGTTTGCTAGTCATCTGGCACGGATCGGTGTTTGCTCTGTGCACAGGATGACTGGGGTGCTGTTGCAGAGATCTGGGGCCTCCCGTGATCAGACATGTTATCCCCTACACTTTGGATAGGAGATATCATGTCTAGCGACGGAGTACCCCTTTAAACCAGGTTACTATCCTACAAAAGCCACCTTCATTTGATGGAGGAAAAGCAACAATGACTAATACCCAGAAAAGTAAAAAAATTTTGACCAAAATTAGAAACCAGAACACTGGCATATAAGCCTTCATCTTACCATTGAAAGTTTAACACAATTTTTCCGACATCTCTCCCCTTTTGAAAGAATCCACCACACATGCCTCAAGCCCCTTTTTCAACCGATCTGCCACAGTTTCCACATAAACAGGCAAATTCAGTTCTGAATATTCCTCTCTTTCTCCTTTGACACTTTTGCGGTGGAGTCATAAAATGCCCCAAATTGATTAAAGACTTTTAAAGAGAAAAATGTATGTACCAAATGCACCTAACCTAACCGATGAAATCGCGATGTTCCGATCAGCTGGGACGCAGGCGCCGTCCGATCGTCGATTGATTGCTCCAAGCCTGAGCTACAGGCTTGAGCAATCAAGCCCCTATCTCACTGATCCGTGCAAAGCTATGGCTTTGCAGGGATCAGTATAGGAGATCAGTGTGTGCAGTGTTATAGGCCCCTATGGGAGCTATAACACTGCAAAAAAAAAGTAAAAAAAAAAAAAGTTAACAAAGGTCATTTAACCCCTTCCCTAATAAAAGCTAAAATCACCCCACTTTTCCCATAAAAAAAACTGTGTAAATAAAAATAGAAATAAACATATGTGGCATCCGAAATATAAAAATATATAATTAATTAAATCGCACGGTCAATGGCGTGCGCGCAAAAAAATTCCAAATAGAGTATTTTTGGTCCCTTTTTATATCATGAAAAAATGAATAAAAAGTGATCAAAAAGTCCAATCAATACAAACATGGTACTGATAAAAACTTCAGAACATGGCACAAAAAATGAGTCCTCATACCGGCCGTACGCGGAAAAATAAAAAAGTTATAGGGGTTAGAAGATGAGAATTTTTAACATATAAATTTTCCTGCATATAGTTATGATTTTTTTCAGACGTACGGCAAAATCAAACCTATATAAAGTAGGGTATCATTTTAACCGTATGGACCTACAGAATGAAGAGAAGGTGTCATTTTTACCGAAAAAGGAACTGCGTAGAAACGGAAGCCCCCAAAAGTTACAAAATGAAATTTTTTCTTCAAGTTTGTCGCACAATTAATTTTTTTTCTGTTTTGCCGTGGATTTTTGGGTGAAACGACTAATGTCACTGCAAAGTAGAATTGGTGGCGCAAGAAATAAGCCATAATATGGAATTTTATGTGCAACATTGAAAGCGTTATGATTTTTAGAAGGCGATGAGGAAAAAATTAAAATGCAAAAACTGAAAAACCCTGCGTCCTTAAGGGGTTAATATAAGTGCATACTGTATCTAAAGGTGTTTACTACTATTAACATTATTGATATCATTATTTAGTTTCTCCCTCTTGGCTACAGTAGACTTCATTTACTCTGCATATAAAGAAGTCGACATCATTTGCAGCACTGCAGTCCCGGCCTCGGAGGCTCTCAAGGAACTGTCACATCACAGGATTCATCTCTAACCCAAGTTGTCATACGCCACCTTAGGTCTACATTTTAATTTGAGGAGGGTGTACTGGCAGCGTAGGGATGCATTGGGCATCAGCATCTTTTAGAGTAATGGCTGAGCACATCCTATAGCGCAGTTACTGGCATCATCTCAGCCGGCCCCGAGTATACTGTGCCGTTCTCTTTACTGAGCAAAATCCGATCTGCCTCCACGTAGAATAAGCCCCCGTACCGTACCAGGCTCTTCACGCTAATTCTCCTCATCCAATATTCCACATTTGCTTATTTTTCAGGCTTTAGAATAGGTTGCAAAGCCACTTCAATTAGCATAATGAATATTTATGTGCTAACAATGCATAATATGCAGGGGAGGGCGGCATTAATAGCTCAGCATGGGGTTACGTGCGACTGCTGTTTGACCTAACGCTTCTTATCTTACGGGCAGATTGCCGATAAAGCTTTTAAAGCTACTGAATGTTTATTTATTTATTTGCTTAGATTTTTATTTACACATTAGATGAATTACAGAAAGAAAAATATATTAAAATGATGTTTTATTCATATTCATTTGGAAGTATATTTCACAGCCGCGGCCTGGAAGACTGGAGCATTAGCGCCAAATTTTATTTATCAGAAAAAAATTGAAAGATGCAGCTTGGATTGACACAGATAAATCTGCATGTTTTACTTGTGGATTCTAGATGCAGATTTGTGTGACAATTTTCTGTGGATCTGCTGTGGATTTCATTCTTTATAATCTAAAACATTTGGTATAATACCCCCCCCCCCCCCCCCAGTTTTACTACAACCCCTGAATACATTTAATCTTAGAAACCCAGATAATTATTGTCTAGGTGGGATTTAGTGGGATTGTCCAGTAAAATAAATAACCAGAGTAAAGAAATAACTGTTACACAAGGCGCTCCGGCCACTTGCGCTGGCCATGAGAGCATTGCCCCGCTCTCCCCTGCTGCCGGCGGGGCTAGGATTCGCATTGCGGGACACGCCCGCATGTGAATCCCAGCCCGTCACTTACCACGCTCCTCCTTACCACTGCTTCTCAGCTCCGGCGCGCGTGTCCCCGTCTCCTAGGGCGTACACACGCCGGAGCTTTGAAATTTAAAGGGCCAGTATGCCCATAATTATGTGCAACACCTGACACACTTCTATAAGTCCCTGTACTTCCCACACTTCCCTGCCAGATCTTCAGTGCCCCTAGCCTGAGATTAAAGGACATCTGCAGCGTTACAAACACTTATCCCCTATCCTCAAGATAGGGGATAAGTGTTTGATCGTGGGGGGGTCCGAACGCTGGGGCCCCCGGCGATCTCCTGTATGGGGCCGCGGCTGTCCCGTGCATGGGGCGTGCCAGCCGCAGCATGACGTTGCGGCTGGCACGCCTCCTCCATACATATCTATGGGAGAGGCGGGGAGGCAGTATTCGTGCCTCCCCGCATCCCCCATAGAACTGTATGGGGACGGGGAGGAGACTGAACGTCACCGTCGACCTCTAGGTCGACACTACGCACCTTTGCGCTCACCATGAGCGCTTATGGCAGTGCCCCGTTAGGGAGATCGGGGGGGTCCCAGCAGTCGGACCCCCTGCGATCAAACACTTATCCCCTATCCTGTGGATAGGGGATAAGTGTAATGCCGTTGCAGTTGTCCTTTAAGCATTCCCAATTGCCTGTTGCCTTGCCGTGTATTTTGACCCTTACGCTTTGTTATTTGACTGCGCACCTTTGCTGCCTGCCTTGACCTTCTGCTAAGTCTGACTACGCCTCTGCCTCATCCTTCTGTAGCTCATCTTGCCCAGTTACCAGTGAGGATGAGTCATATTGGGGGTAGCGACCTGGATGTCGCCTGCCTCAGCAAGCCCATCCTGCTCTGGTGAAGACCAGCGGCCCCTTATACTATGCTCCCTGATACGGCCCGTGTCATCAGCCACACAGGTCGGAGGATCCACATTCATCCACTACTACTACCGTGAGTGTTACAGCAAGATCCGGCCATGGATCCCACTGGGGTTCCTCTGCCTGATAATCCGGATCTCACTTCTATTGTGGCTCTCCAGTCACAGCAGTTGGCCCAGCAGGGACAACAGTTAAGCCAGTTGTCCGCCATGATGCAGCAGCTGCTTTCTGCTCAACAGCAACCGCAGCAGCCACAGCCTCCTCCTGATCCAGCGTTGCCTTTCGCTCCTGCAGTTGTCTTGGGATAAAAGCTCCGTTTATCTCTTCCTGAGAAGTATGAGGGGGATCCCAATTCTTGCTGTGCTTTCGTGACACAAAGCTCAATGCACATAAAACTTATGGCAGAACAGTTCCCTATGGAATGAGCAAAGGTGGCTTTTGTCCTCAGTCTCTTAACTGGAAGGGCCCTGGCCTGGGCAACTCCGCTATGGGATCGCAGTGATCCATTCACAACTAATCTCCAGGCTTTTCTGTCAGAATTCCGAGGAGTCTTTGAAGAACGTGCAAGAGCTGCCAATATCCCGCCTTCTGAAGCCTTTGTACATCTCTTTGGTCAATGGAGAAAAACTGGACTGCAATCTGTTATTCCGCATGGAACCCTTATTTATGCAGGTTGGAGTTCTGCATAAGAAAAAAAAATGTCCTTCTATGTTCTTCCACATTGTACCTCCACTCTTCTACTTGGCCTTCCTTGGTTAAAACTACATGCCCCACATCTTGATTGGAAGACTAGAGAAGTACTTTGCTGCTATAACAACTGTTTTCATAATCTTCCGTCCAAGTTAGTGCCTCCTTTGACTCCTCTGCCTGGTCTGCCATAATTTCTTCAGGACTTTGCTGACATCTTCAGCGAGAAACATGCAGTAAGTTGTTGTTTTGCCATAGCAAACCCTATAAAGGAACACATTGATATTGTTTTTTTATTTTTTTTTTGCAAAAATGATTCACAATCTTGGAATTTTGTTGGTGTTTTTTTCTTTTTTATAGCAATAACCTGGAATTAAAAATTCATGGGTTATGTCAATGATTTAATTTTTTCTACAGCAAAAGGTAAGGATTTGCCATTACTTTATGAACAATGGAGTTTTAAGTCATGGGACCCTTCACAACAGTGTGATTCCAGAACAATGGGATTCCAGAAGTCAAATGTTCATTTGCCCAACAGCTATGTCTCCTGATCTCCATGTTTTCTCATTAGAGAGATGCTGAATATTATGAAATATGTAATTTATCATTTACAATTCACAGTGATGGACAGTATATATATATATATATATATATATATATATATATATGTATATGTGTGTATTTCAGTACACATGGAGTGGGGACATAATGGTTGCAGAACAAAAGCATATAAGAACAATAGGCATCCATTCAGGAAATAATACACCCACAATCTGATGTATACTAGGTCAGCCCAAAAGTCAGGAGGATTGTACTTGTAATGATCCATATGTGTGTGTGTGTATACATATATGTATGTGTATATATATATATATATATATATATATATATATATGAACATTAAATGTTTGTAGACCCCCCCTAATGATAAAAGATACACTCTCAATTATATACACATCCATAAACAAAGTACGGTATATAAGTTCAGACATTGCAGGATGGGGCTGAGACTGAGGGTGTCATCTTGGAAGCAGAATAAAGGCTGAGTCTCACGGAGACTGCCATCTTGGAAACAAGGTCACCTTAGAAGATGAATTTACCATTTTAGATGAAGTAACAGGGCCGTTCCAGGGGGAAGCCCAAGATGGTGCGGCAAGACTACAGATATTCCACCCAGATAACTTTGCTACTTTCAAGTTTTTTCTTTCTACACAAATGACTATACTAAGAGAAAATCTACTTTTACTATGATTCCTGTATTCATGCACTGTCTACCATCTTTTAAGAAGAATTCAAAAAATATCCAATAACATTCCTCCAATCATAAACCTGTTTAGAACATTAGAACAAAAGGTTCATGCAAATAAAGGGGTACTCTGGTGGAAAACAATTTTTTCCAAATCAACTGGTGCCAACAAGGTAAATAGATTTGTAAATGACAGCTATTAAAAAATCTTAATCCTTCCAGTTCTTATCAGCTGTTGTATACTACAGAGGAAGTTGTGTACTTCTTTTCAGGCTGACCACAGTGCTCTTTTGCTGACACCTCTGTTCATGTCAGGAACTGTCCAGAGCAGAACAGGTTTACTATGGGGATTTTCTTCTGCTCTGGACAGCTCCTGACATGGACAGAGGTGTCAGCAGAGAGCACTGTGGTCAGACTGAAAAGAACTACACAACTTCCTCTGTAGCATATAGCAGCTGATAAGTACTGGAAGGATTCATATTTTTTAATAGAAATAATTTAACTTTCTGGAGCCAGTTGAGATGACAATTTAAAAACTAACAAGCCCAACTCATCTTTCCCATGTCATCGTCTGTTTTGGGTAGTTAAGAGGTACTTGGCTTCAAGGGAACCCGGCTCACGGCGCTGATCGACCAGACAGGAAGATATGCTTAAAAGAGCATTTATTGACCAGAATACAACGCGTTTCGCTGCGCATGCGCAGCGAAACGCGTTGAATTCTGGTCAATAAATCCTCTTTTAAGTCTATATTCCTGTCTGGTCGATCAGCGCCGTGAGCCGGGTTCCCTTGAAGCCAAGTACCTACTACCACATATACTCCGGAGGGCAGCAGACGACCTTCTTCTACTCGCCTATCCCATTGTTGTGTATGTGCTTACACAACCACCCAGGGTGATATATATATATATTTACCCCCCTGGGTCCAACAATATTATTCTATGGAGCGCTTACTTCCTTGTCTCTTGTTGAGTAGTTAAGAGGCCACCACATACATTAGTGACCAGTCCCATCGAAGTTAGTGGGTTTAGTTGACCTTTGATTAAAGTAGTTGCATAACCTACCAATGTGATACCCCTTTAAATCTAAGATTATCTCTATGACTTTACTGTCACCACACAAACCCGGCTTACAACAACTTAAATACAATTTATACATAAAACAGGCCTCACGTCGGGCAGACCAGAAGAACCAGATCTCAATAGTTACCTTGTCCCTGACAATTCATTTACTTGTAATGTGGCCACATGATTTGCTGTAAAGCAGATGCTGTCATTACCGTCACACAATGACAGAATCAAGACACGGGCCGCGGCATCACCCGAGTGATCACCTAAATAAAACACCAATAAGATCGAAGCTAAAATTTGATTATTTTTAATATTTCTAGAAAGTTTCAGCTTTCCTAAAAATTGATGTAGAAATTCTTTTTGGCAGCTTTCCTTACGTTGGCTGACCAGATGACACTAGATGGCTATCATTAGTATCATTAGTCCTGTGCCACTGATCCATATTGTAATGAACTGAGGTTGAACGCTTTCTGAAATCCCAATTACAGATGTAATTAACAGTTGTGGCCAATAGTCCTATGTCAGCGGATGCTGAGCCTCAGATGAGAACAGATGCTTCATCCTGCTCCGCAAGCAAATTTATCATTTTCTCCAAAGATACAAGAACTGTCTGAGATATGTATATTTTTTTGGGACTCATATTCTTAAACTTTTAATGAGATGCACAATACACAGGCTGCACTTTTCTAAAGTATTAATTTAAGACAAAGTGCAGCTGAATCTATCTATTTATCTATCTATCTATCTATCTATCTATCTATCTATCTATCCATCTAATATCTATCTATCTACTGTATCTCAAAAACTTCTCTATTATTCTATCTATCCATCCATTCATCTATCTCTCATATATTTGATGCATACACAAGATGCATAGAAAAAGTGCCAATTTTAAAGTTTTTTTATGTAATCTTTTTCTATCACTAAGTGTTCCTTTTTTATTCTATCTATCTATCATCTATTATCTATCTGTCTGTCTGTCCGTTCATCCATTTATTAATTTTTTTATTGAAGATTTTCCCCTGAGACTACGGCTGACACATTAGCCCCAGTTAAAGAGGGAATACAACCCCTGATCTGGGTCTTCTACGACCCAGCAGCTCCATTGGTTACCGTACACCTGATGATCACCCGGATGGGGAGTAGAGAACCTTATGGCTCCTGCTAATCTGTGTACTTAGAGCTCAATGAATGCTCAGTGTACAATGATCAGGAAGGCAGGAACAACGATAACCTCTCTCTGTCTCCCTCCAGAGAATCATGCTGTCTCTGACAGCCAACTCTCCTCTCCTGTTGTCTCTGACAGCCAATTCTCCTCTCCTGCTGTCTCTGACAGCCAACTCTGCTCTCCTGCTGTCTCTCACGCCACCTCTCCTCTCCTGCAGTCTCTGACAGTCAACTCTCCTCTCCTGCTGTCTCTGACAGCCAACTCTCCTCTCCTGCTGTCTCTGACAGCCAACTCTGCTCTCCTGCTGTCAATAACAGCCAACTCTTCTCTCCTGCTGTCTCTGACAGCCATCTCTCCTCTCCTGCTGTCTCTGACAGCCAACTCTTCTCTCCTGCTGTCTATGACAGCCAACTCTCCTCTCCTGCTGTCTCTCACAGCCAACTCTTCTCTCCTGCTGTCTATGACAAGCCAACTCTCCTCTCCTGCTGTCTCTCACAGCCAACTCTCCTCTCCTGCTGTCTATGACAGCCAACTCTCCTCTCCTGCTGTCTCTCACAGCCAACTCTTCTCTCCTGCTGTCTATGACAAGCCAACTCTCCTCTCCTGCTGTCTCTCACAGCCAACTTTCCTCTCCTGCTGTCTATGACAGCCAACTCTCCTCTCCTGCTGTATCTGACAGTCAAGTTTCTTCTCCTGCTGTCTCTGACAGCCAACTCTCCTCTCCTGCTATCTCTGACAGCCAACTCTCTTCTTCTGCTGTCTCTGACAGTCAACTCTCTATCTCTGACAGCCGACTCTCTTCTTCTGCTGTCTCTGACAGTCAACTCTCTTCCCCTGCTGTCTCTGACAGCCAACTCTCATTTTCTGCAGCTGCAGTCACCAATGACACTTTGTAGTTGTCTTTGAGTGCTTAAAGATGTTTTCCACCCATAATTGGTCATATTCTAGTGAATCAGGAGTTACAGTAATAACCAAAATTTGGCCATTTAGTTTCTTTTAGGCTTTAGTTACACATGGTTATTTTTCTATCTTTTTATACCAAAAGATTGCTGTTATTTGGTCATTTTGTAGTACAAAAGATGGTAAACAATTATTGTAATTTCCAATTATTGGTCCTCAGTGGAACAAATGGTTGGTAATGCACACATTGTATTGATTATTGTTACTGTTAATAAAGTTGTTTGCCACTACTCGACCAACTTTGATTCAATGTTGTAGCACAATTATCCCCCAAATCCCCCCTCCCACCACCACCACCACCCAAATTCCAGGAGGATGAATACTTTCTGCAGGACCTCGAAGCATTGTGCCATTACTCTTGTTTCGGGTTCTGTTCTCCCAAATAATTTAAAAATGACGGAGTCTGTTGTGAGAGAAGAATGTGAGTGATCAGCACCACGGAGAGCTCTAACCTGCACTAAGAATTAATGGACTGTATCATTTGCTTGTAGCTGCAGATTTAGCAGCTTTTATAACCAACCATTACATTCTGTATAGACAACCTACAATATGGCTCAAGAAATCAAAAGTATCAGTACAACACCCAAAGATCAGATAATACACATTGTACATTGGACTGGATTTTTACATGTGATTTGTAAAGGATTTAACCAACGGACATTAGGGCTGCAGCTTCTCTTTGCTTTGGTTCTATTTAAAGCTGCAGATCACATCCATCCACATCCATATACTACAACTCTAATCTGATTTAATCTTCCTTGGATACAAGTAGGAGAAAGTACCTTTTAAAGCCCTCAAAAAGAGATCAAGGTAAGAATAGATTCAGATGAACCTTTAATTCCTGCCAGATGAGACCAATTACCTTCTGGAGAAAGGTAAAAGCATTTAGGTGGTAACAAGAAAATGCAGAAGAAAGACAACATGAATGAAATGTGCCTGATGAAAAGTTGCTTTACTCAATTCCTTTAAAGTGTTGATATGAAAACAAAAAACAAAAAAAAACTTGAGACATATCAAAGTTTTGATCGGTGAGGGTCTGGGTGCTGAGACCTCCACAACTGCCAGAAAGATAGGGGAAATGCCCTCGTGTGAGCGCTTCTCTCCCCATCTCTCTCCTCCCTTCAGGTGATGAACTCTATAGATTTTCTATAGAATCTGAGACATAGGAAAAGAAGTACATTTAGGGCTGGATGGTATGGCTTAATATGTGTATTGCGGTATTTTTGTAACTTATGGCGGTTCCACGGTATTTAACGGTATCCCCCCCCCCCCAAAAAAATGTTTTAATAATTAGCCCAGCGCTGCACTGTCCCCATTGGGGTACTTCTCACGTCACCAGCAAGCGCTGCACTCCTCGTCCTCCTGTCTGTTGCGGCCGCCGGCGCTGACACTCTATAGCTGTATCCCTATGCCCGGGCTGCAAAAGGTAAACAAAAATAAACTTTAACGCATGTTCTTACATTGGCCTTATGCTCTTCCTGGGGACGTGAACGTCGGACAGCCGTCAGCCTATCACCGGCCACAGCAATGTTCCGCCTGGGCTGGTGATAGGCTGAGCTCACTGTCATGTAAGAAGCCGGCCAGAGCTCCTTACATGACAGTGGGCTCAGCCTATCACCGGCCGAGGCGGAACACCGCTGCAGCCGGTGATAGGCTGATGGCTTTCCGACGCTCCATTCCCTAGGAAGCAGGTCCGGACCGACGGGGAAGGTGAGTTAAAGTTTATTTTGTTTACCTTTTGCAGCCCGGGCATAGGGATACAGAAGAGAGCAGTATTCTTCAACCTGCGGACCTCCAGATGTTGCAAAACTACAACTCCCAGCATGCCGGGACAGCCAACGGCTGTCCGGGTATGCTGGGAGTTGTAGTTTTGAAACATCTGGAGGTTGAAGACCACTGGTATAGAGTGTCAGCGCCGGCAGCCGCAACAAACAGGAGGACGAGGAGGGCAGCGCTTGCGGGTGACATATGTGAGTATTTACCCCGATGGGGACAGCGCAGCGCTGGGCTAATAATTAATTGGGGGGGGGGGGGGCAGAACAGCGCTCCTGGGTCACATATGATTAGTTCCCCAATGTGGGGACAGTGCAGCGCTGGGCTGACAATTCTTTCATTCCAGAGGGGAGGGGCCAAACTGGTATTGCGGTATGGGTTAAAATTCATATTGTGCAGCACCGCCCAGCCCTAAGTACATTTCCCCATCAGGTAAACAGGAGTAAAAGAAATCATGGTTTCTCATTATGATTCCATGCATTCCTCAATTGGCGAAATATAAGCTATTTTGTTAATATGTAAATGAGGTTTAAGAGCCCAGCGGGCGTTCCCCAGCATAGAAAGAGCCCAGGATTAGTCAGTCACTTTTTTAAATTTATTGATTCTGTGTCCGCTGTCAATCAAAAGGGAGTAAGGATCTTCAAAGAGACATATGCCAAATCAATAGTCTGTATCATAATTTATAGTCTGTACACAGCCTGATGAGGGCAAAGATGTCTCCACTCCACCATACAGGCTAGGGGATGGGTTGATGCAGCTTTATTTGTATTCCCCATTGCCAAAAACAAGGGGCTGGTACCCTGAACAAAATAAGCATCAGGTACCTATGGTATCACACATCTAGTCCCACTAAGCTTCTAAGCTCTTTCAGGAGAAGTGAGTTCAGCAATAGACAGGAGTCCCTGCTCCTATATGTACTTTCTGGGGCATACTATGCTGATGGCACAGAACTGAAACTGAGAGGCACCCCACCAATATTTTTGGTGGTCACTACATCTGTTCATGCTACACATCTCTAATAATGTGTCCTTTTGGCCTCTATCTGGCTAGTTTACTATAAAAGAAATAATGAAATAGCCCAGTACATGGAGTCAGGTCAAAACCTTATACTGTGCAATTTCTGTTTTTTTTTTCTTTCTAACTGGAGTCTGGTCCATTTTTCCCCCAAATTTTATTTTTATTTTTTATATAGTAGATTATGGGTAAAAGATGAAACGATACATTATCTATAACAGGAATCCACTAAACATATATGTCATGAGCTTTTCATGACATATATGTTGAACAGATGCCACTATAGCCTATGGGTGATTGATGCCTTTGGTATAAATCTGTCACAACCTCCAATTGGCAAATATGTTAAGAACTTTATCCATCCTCTTTTGTTACTTTTAGTTACAAAGCATTGCAGAATAGGTTGGCATGATATAAATAAAGAATATTATCAGTATTGGTTGTGTTACATTTCCCCTTGCATATATTTCTTGTGCCTTTTTTTGTAAAGAACCCAATAAGACAGTGTTTCCCGACCAGCAAGCCCCCAGCTGCTGCAAAACTACAACTCCCAGCATGTCAGGACAGCCTTGCTTATTCATGTGATTTCCCTGCATTCTTATTGTTGTCCTGACCTCCTGTGACCTGACCTTTGCATGTTCCCTGACCATTCTATTGTCTGCTGATTTGTACTTCGCCACCATCTAGGTTGACCAATTTCCTGTTCTGGCTTTGTTTTGCCTCTGATTTTTTATTTTGCTGCCCTCTTGGTTCTGACACCTGGCTTGCGCCGGTTTACTCATTGTCTGCTGATTTTGTATTATATTTGCATATTTTTCTTGTGTACACTGACCCTATAGGTCAGTGTTTCCCAGCCAGGATCCCTCCAGCTGATGAAAAAGTACAACTCACAGCATTCCTTTGGTGTCCCAGGTATGCTGGGAGTTGTAGTTTTGCAACAACTGGATTCACATTGGTTTGGAAACACAAGTATTATACACATTGTGAGATGAACATTATTAACTAATAATCAGGAAGCCATTTCATATTCATTTATTTCCCAGCAGGAACAAAATAATAGAAATTTAGAAAGCATTTCCACTAATAGTGTTTCACAGAATTCACTAGTTTATTGCACTTCTGATTACACGAAGGGAAGCCAGAATTAATCTGCTGTTTAGGTCAGTGAGGTGTGTCAGGAATCCGTATTTAGTCTACATGTGGGCTACAAACCTTATGGTGAATTATAAGTCATGCAAGTGAGCATTCTCCACATAGATAAAAGAGACCTATGATGCAATTTCCTACAATTTTAAAAGGAGGGTTAAGGAATTGGTGATATTTTTTTTCTCCAAGAAATGGCTTTTTTTTAATGATATATATGTATATAGTGCCATCAACTTCTTTAAATGGGCACTCTCATTAAAACACATTTTTGCTATTGCACTCCTTATGGTAAATAAAAAAAAATTCTAATATACTTTGGTAAAAAAAAAAAAGTTGTCTATGTTTTATTTGTGCTTGAAAAACATTTCCCCCATCTTATACACAGATTTAAGACCGAAGCTCAAACACAGGAAGTGCAGCCTGGAGTGCTGAGGGGGTGTGTCCAACCAACAGCATATGGCAGTAAAGTGTTAGAGGAGCTGTGATTGGATGAGGCTGGACACACCCCCTCAGCACTCCAGGCTGTACTTTCTGTGTTTGGATCTCGGTCCTAAGTCTGTGTATAAGATGGGGGAAAATGTGCTCTTGAGCTTTTTTAAGCACCAATAAAACATAGAAAACTTCATTTTTTTTTTAAACAAAGTATATTAGAAATATTTTTTATTTACCATAAGGAGTGCAATAGCAAAAATTTATTTTAATGAGAGTTACCCTTTAACAGTTTACATAGAACAATAGTGTAAAGGTGAGACATTGCAACACATACAAAAGACAATGCAATACAAAGAAGTAATTATAGAATATGTTAGGTTGGTCACCAGGCCAAAAGCTTACAAACTATAGGGGGAAGACAAAAGAGATCAGGGAATGGAGAATTCAGATCTAGACATGTTGGTATGATGAAGTGTTGGAGACTGCTGAGAGAAAAAAAGAAGCTCTAGAAGAGTGGGGAAGCACAAGAGAAGTGTACAGAGGTATAAAGGAGAATGAATATCCATGGTACAGAGGTTTCATGTAGGGTTTATCTTTGAAACAGGGATGTATGGAGTTGAATTGTATAGAATTTGTAGGATAAATTAAGATTATTGATTGTATTTTTTGTTTATTCATTAATTTTTTAAGTCAACTGTTGCCAGAAAGCTGCTGTACGTTCAACAGGAAGTTCTTTTCTTTTTGAATTTCCTTTCTGTCTGACCACAGTGCTCTCTGCTGACACCTCTGTCCATTTTAGGAACTGTCCAGAGTAGGAGCAAATCCCCATAGCAAACTTCTCCTGCCCTGGACAGTTCCTGACATGGACAGAAGTGTCAGCAGAGAGCACTGTGGTAAAGCAGAAAGGAAATTCAAAAAGAAGAGAACTTCCTGTGGAACATACAGCGGATGATAAATACTAGAAGGATTAGGGTTTTTAAATAGAAGTAATTTAAAAATCTGTTTAACTTTCTGGCACCAGTTGATTTAACATTTTTTTCCCCCAGGGGAGTACCCCTTTAAGGGATATGGAAATGGAGGTAAAAGAGGAGATGTCTTAATTTACAGTAATGAATCTTCCCTTTGCCAGCATTTCTTATCCCTGTGACTTCTCTACATTCCTATTGTTATTCTGACCTCCCGAGACCTGACCTTTGCCTGTGCCCTGATCATTCTCCTGTCTGTTTATTTGAACTACGTCACTGTCTAGGTTTGAGCCATTGCCTGGCCTGAATTTGTTTTCTTTCTGATTTTGTACAATGCTGCCCTCTTGGTTTTGACACCTGGCTTGGATTAGTTTACTACTTTTCTGCTGATATTGTACTGCCTGTGTGTTTACAGACCTGGACTGCTTGAATCTTAGTCCAGCATAGGGACCGTCGCCCAGTTAGGGGCCACCATTTAGGGCAAATCATCCAAGTAGGTAGAAACAGTAGTTGGGGAAAATTCCAAGTTTCCCTGCTGTCTACCAAGACAAGACAATGGGATTATGGGATGTAGCTATAGGCCAGTGGTCCTAAGCCATGCTACCCCTCACTGTATGGCATCTCTAAGTTATGATCATATACACACTGCTTACAATATGATATCTATTTCTGACAAAAATGCTGAAATATCCTATCCTCAGAGCCAATTTGGAAGGTAATGTGTCCAATTCTACACTTCAATATCTACAAATGTTGCAGTTTCATGGTTTCTTGTATCTCCCCATTAACAATGTCCTGCTATCATTTCTTTTCAACTATATGCATCTCCAGGCAAATGTTGTACACTAAATATAAAAGGTTATGGACCTCTGCTATAAGGAGTACAGAGGTAAGAGTTGCAACCAGTTGCAAGTCGCTGAAGGAGCTTAATAGCCCCTATGCCATAGGCAACAGCATCAATATTATGGCACAGGGTTGACCATTTTTTCCCAAACGAAGGCTGTCCGGGCAAGCTGGGAGTTGTCATTTTGCAACAGCTAGAGGTATCTGGTTGGGAAACAATGGGATAGACAGTGGACCCTTCCCAGATCTCGCTTTGGGACCTGAGAACTTTAGGTTAGCCACTTTGTGACTGTTTTCCATGTACAGTACTGTGGAATATCTACAGGCAAAGAGAAATATCCTGCACTCACCGCAAAGTACCGGACTGACAGCTCCTACTTAGATGATACCGGTGGACAGGCTCTCAGAACATCGGTGGGTGCTTAGAGGCGAATGCAGGTGGTTTTGCCACCGGTATCGTCCAAATAGGAGCAGTCAGTTCGGTAATTTGCGGTGAGTGCAGGATATTTCTCTTTGCCTGTAGTTATGCTATTCTGAAGTCTGTTCCCATACTTTCTAGCACCACCACAGGACTAAGTTTGTTAACCTGCATCTCCACCCACCATAACAAGTTCCTGGAGAGTGCAGAGACTCTGACTAGGGGGTTCAGTAGTGCCTTCTGTTTACCTCTTTTTGCACATACTGTGGAATGTGTTAGCACCAGAAAATAACACAATATTGCTTATTCAGAACACAGGTTTATAAAGTGTCAACACATTTTATGGATGCGGCTCAGAGCGGGTCCTGTGAGTATTCTCATTGTGTCCTCTCAAAACGTTCCCTGGATTCAATATTTCTAACATCTTAATTGCTCCTCTACCAAAAATCACTTCTTCACTTAAAGCTGCACACAGTAAAAGTCAAACCAAGCCGGAGGCTTTTTCTCGGTCCATTGCTTTTATGTGTGAACAAGTAATATACAGCAAATGTTGCTATTCAAGCATAATGGACAGTCACAAGAAAACAGCTGAAAAAGGCTGAAACAAGATGATTTAAAGCTGGATGATCCCTGGGCTGAGAAATGCAATGTATTCAAGTAACATGGGGTAAATTGCTGCCGTTTTGGTGTATTAGTGCATTGGTAAAGCTATGACTTGGCATGAACACACAATGACGATAACCCACCAACCACCGCCCTCCCGCCGCCATTTGTTCTGTCACCAATAGTGGTCAACTTGGGGCAACCTAAAGGAGTGGTTAACCTGGGGTAATCTTAGAACTTTTATCCTGCTAAAGACCACCAGGGCATGCTTAAGGTTGTACTCACAGATTAGAGACCACTAATCTGAAGAGCAAATGTTGTTAAATTACAATTCATTATGTATTAGGTAAGCGATGGTGAACCTATGGCAAGCATGCCAGAGATGCCATCCGAGGGCCTCTCTGCTGGCATACAATCCATAGGCTTGCTGTCAATATGTACCTGATCCAGGCTGGCTCTTTCTTTGGCTTCGCTTGTACAATGAGGAGGTGTGGGTGCCGGGCCAATCAGCAGCAGTGCAGGGGGGTACTTAAAACTTCACTTATGTCATCATTGCGTGCAATATGTTATCCCTACACTTGTGTTCTTTGCATTCTTGTTACCTGTGATATCTGACCTTTGCTTGTGACCTGACTAACCCTTTGCCTGCTGAATTTGTACTTTTTTTGTTACCTGATTGGTTTGACCCATTGCCTGTCCTGACTTTGCCTTTGCTTTGTGATTTTGTACTTGGCTGCCCTCTTGATTTTTGACTTCTGGCCTGTTCCTGATTAACCCTAAATTTATAGATTTGTTCTTAATTTGCCTAGTTGATTACCTGAACTGACTGACTATGCTTGATGTCTCTGCACCTAGTCCAGCATAGGGACTGTTGCCCAGTTGAGGGGACGCCGTTAAGGTAGGATCGTCCAAGCAGGTAGGGATAGTGGTTGGGGTAAGATACAGATTGCACTTCTTCCAGATGTGACACTTTCCTAATTGCTTTTACTGCCACATAAGTGATTGGCACGGCATTAAAAATTTTCTGATGGTCTCTTTTGACCGGATGTGACTGAAATTGTTCGGAAGGAGAGAGAGTTAAGGCTTAGAGGGTTGATTTAATGCTTTGGTTTGGTCACTCGGGCTCAAAAAGGTTAGCCATCACAGCCTTAGGTGATATTTACTATCTTAATAACATCTGGAGGGCCAAAGTTTAAGACCACTGATGTAACAGAATGAGCCAACGTAGAGAAGGTTTATGTGCTTCAGCTGTCACATAAAGAGGAAGTCACGCCAACATGCTTTTGCCTATGGCTGCATCATTTTGCTAGTAAAACTACGGCATGACCAGCAAAATTGTGCAGTCATTGGTCACCAGCCATGGGCATGATTTCATCCACATGTGGCTGTTGCAATGGTGGAATGCGCCCCAAGGAACCATCCCAAACACTGCAAGATTGATCCTTAGATTGATGGCAGATGCATTGCTGGAGGAAAGGAGGGGGAACCTGATATAGACGTGAAGGACATAGTATAGAAAAGGATGAGTATCAGGAAGGATTTAGCTGTGCAGATTGATCAGAGATAGTTGATGATGTAACCAGAGGACATAGCCAACATGAATATCAGGAAGATACAATTATAACCCTAATAATAAACTCACATGGGAGAGCCTGGAGCAGATCAGCAAAAATTTCTCAACTTTGTGGCTTGGTGTATAGGGGAATATTTTTGCACAAAGGGGGTGTTCTTGCTGCTAGCAGATATAAGTTGTAGTTGAACTCTAACACCAAGCTGGCATTGATTTCTGGGAATTCTACACGGGCAGCCTCAGAAGCACCAGGATTTATCAAGAGACGTGTATCTCTAGCACAATCCTACATTGACAGGGGTTTACTTAAAGCATACCTATCAGATCCCACAAAAAAAAAAAATTATATATATATATATATATATATATATATATATATATAAAACTCATTACCTAATCCTGACCATGTCTCTATCACCCATATTTATTATACAAATCCCCCTTTTCATTAGCTCACAGTGTTAGAAATGCTCTCAGGGGAAAGGGGTGTCCCTCCTTGTGGTGGTGGGAGGTGATTGGTGCCACTGCTCATGCAGCCTTATCCATGAATCATCTCTGGTCCATGATTAACGGACAAGATAATGCTGCTGCAGGACTGGTTAGTGTCCCATTAGGTATTGGGACCCCTAGTGATGGGATTTTCAGGAGCTGTTTTCTTTATTAAAGGGGTTATCCAAGACTCAAAAAACAGACCAAATTTCTTTCAAAGACTGCTCCCTTTCTGTCTCAGGTTGGGTGTGTTATTACAACTTGGCTCCATTTACTTCAATGGAACTAAGTAGCAGAATCTCACCCAACCTGAAGACAGACAGGGAGCGGTCTTTGAAAGAAATTAAGTCTGTTTTTCGATTCCTGGATAACCCCTTTAAATATATATATATATATATATATATATATATATATATGTATGTGTATAGATACCAAAAAGAAGATTGCTGCAGCACACTGAAGTCAGAGTTCAAGTGGTTTATTCCATTTCCAAAGTGCTACGTTTCAGCCACCCATGTGGCCTTTTTCAAGCATGCTTGAAAAAGGCCACTTGGGTGGCTGAAACGTAGCACTTTGGAAATGGAATAAACAACTTGAACTCTGACTTCAGTGTGCTGCAGCAATCTTCTTTTTGGTGTGGATGACTATGGGCCTTGGACCTGGGCTATCTCCGCTGCTTTGCACCTAATCTTTTGGAAATACTGAGGTGCTGCTGTTACGCCGAGCGCTCCGGGTCCCTGCTCCTCCCCGGAGCGCTTGCGGCGTTCTCCCTTCTGCAGCGCCCCGGTCAGACCCGCTGACCGGGAGCGCTGCACTGACATTCGCGATGGGGATGCGATTTGCATAGCGGGACGCGCCCGCTCGCGAATCGCAACCCAAGCCACTTACCTGTCCTGGTCCCCGGCTGTCATGTTCTGATAGGCTCCGCTCTCTAGGGCGCGCGCGCCAGCGCTCTAAGATTTAAAGGGCCAGTGCACCAGTGATTGGTGCCTGGCCCAATCAGTCTAATTAGCTTCCACCTTCTCCCTGTGTATATTACCTCATTTCCCCTGCACTTCCTGGCCGGATCTTGTTGCCTTGTGCCAGAGAAAGCGTTAGTGTTGTCCAAAGCCTGTGTTCCAGATCTTCTGCTATCCACATTGACTACGAACCTTGCCGCCTGCCCCGACCTTCTGCCAAGTCTGACCTTGCCTCTGTCTAGTCCTTCTGTCCCACGTCTTCTCAACAGTCAGCGAGGTTGAGCCGTTGCTGGTGGATACGACTTGGTTGCTACTGCCGCAGCAAGACCATCCCGCTTTGCAGGGGGCTCTGGTGAAAACCCGTGGCAACCCTAGAACCGGTCCACCGACACGGTCCACGCCAATCCCTCGCTGACAAAGTGGATCCACATCCAGCTAGCCGAATCGTGACAGTAGATCCGGCCATGGATCCCGCTGAGGTGCCGCTGCCAAGTCTCGCTGACCTATCCACGGTGGTCGCCCAGCAATCGCAACAAATTGCCCAACAAGGACAGCAGCTGTCGCAGTTGACCGCCATGTTACAGCAACTTCTGCCACTGCTACAGCAGCAACCATCTCCTCCGCCAGCTCCTGCACCTTCTCCACAGCAAGTGGCCGCTCCTAGCTTCCGCTTGTCCCTGCCGGACAAATTTGATGGGGACTCTAGACTCTGCCGTGGCTTCTTGTCTCAATGTTCCCTACATATGGAGATGTTGTCGGACCAATTTCCTACAGAACGGCCTAAGATGGCGTTCGTAGTGAGTCTTCTGTCTGGAAAGGCCTTGTGTTGGGCCACATCGCTCTGGGACGGCAATGATCCTGCCACAACCACAGTCCAGTCCTTCTTCGCTGAAGTCCGTAGTGTTTTCGAGGAACCAGCCCGAGCTTCTTCTGCCGAGACAGCCCTGCTGAACCTGGTCCAGGGTAATTCTTCAGTAGGCAAGTATGCCATCCAATTTCGTACTCTCGCCTCCAAATTATCTTGGAATAACGAGGCTCTCTGCGCGACCTTTAAAAAAGGCCTATCCAGTAACATCAAGGATGTGCTGGCCGCACAAGAGATTCCTGCCAACCTGCAAGAACTTATCCATTTGGCCACCCGCATTGACATGCGTTTTTCTGAAAGATACCAGGAGCTCCGCCAGGAAAAACACCTTGATCTCTGGGCACCTCTTTCACAGTATCCTTTGCAATCTACCCCTGTGCCTCCCGCCGAGGAGGCTATGCAAGTGGATCGGTCTCGCCTGACCCATGGAGAGAGGACTCGCCGTAGGGATAAAAATTTATGTCTGTACTGCGCCAGTACCGAACATTTCTTGGTGAATTGCCCTATTCATCCTCCACGTCTGGGAAACGCACGCACGCACCCAGCTCACGTGGGTGTGGCGTCTCTTGGTACAAAGTCTGCTTCTCCACGTCTCACTGTGCCCGTGCGGATTTCTCCTTCTGCCAACTCCTCCTTCTCAGCCGTGGCCAGCTTGGACTCTGGTGCTTCTGGAAATTTTATTCTGGCCTCTTTGGTGAATAGACTCTGCATCCCGGTGACCCGTCTCGTCAAGCCGCTCTACATTTCTTCGATCAACGGAGTGAAGTTGGACTGCACTGTCTGTTACCGCACAGAGCCCTTGCTTATGAGCATTGGACTGCATCACGAGAAAATTGAATTTTTCGTCCTTCCCAACTGCACCTCTGAAGTCCTCCTCGGTCTGCCATGGCTCCAGCATCATTCTCCCACCCTTGACTGGACCACTGGGGAGACCAAGAATTGGGGCCTTGCTTGCCGCAAGAAATGTCTCACGTCTGCTCCCAGTCCCGTCTGTCTGGCCTCAGTGTCTCCTCCTGTGCCTGGTCTCCCCAAGGCCTATCAGGACTGTGCAGTGCCTCCTCATAGCTCCCATCCTTGTGACTCTCTGCCCTGTGACAAGCTTCACCCTCTGCCCCCCCTCCCCATTCCCACTTCTTCCGGATTACCGGCCGCTGATGTAGCCACCCAGTACTGTTTTTTGTTCCGGAAGGAAACTCAAGAGACGCCCCCTATGTTCTCTTCTCAGTTAAAGGGACAAGGAGACAAAGAGAGGGGGAGACTTAAGGGGGGGGGGTACTGTTACGCCGAGCGCTCCGGGTCCCTGCTCCTCCCCGGAGCGCTCGCGGCGTTCTCCCTTCTGCAGCGCCCCGGTCAGACCCCCTGACCGGGAGCGCTGCACTGACATTCGCGATGGGGATGCGATTCGCATAGCGGGACGCGCCCGCTCGCGAATCGCATCCCAAGCCACTTACCCGTCCCGGTCCCCGGCTGTCATGTTCTGGCGCACGCGGCTCCGCTCTCTAGGGCGCGCGCCAGCGCCAGCGCTCTAAGATTTAAAAGGGCCAGTGCACCAGTGATTGGTGCCTGGCCCAATCAGTCTAATTAGCTTCCTCCTGCTCCCTGTGTATATTACCTCACTTCCCCTGCACTTCCTGGCCGGATCTTGTTGCCTTGTGCCAGAGAAAGCGTTAGTGTCCAAAGCCTGTGTTCCAGATCTTCTGCTATCCACATTGACTACGAACCTTGCCGCCTGCCCAGACCTTCTGCTACGTCTGACCTTGCCTCTGTCTAGTCCTTCTGTCCCACGTCTTCTCAGCAGTCAGCGAGGTTGAGCCGTTGCCGGTGGATACGATCTGGTTGCTACCGCCGCAGCAAGACCATCCCGCTTTGCGGCCGGCTCTGGTGAAAACCAGTAGCAACCCTAGAACCGGTCCACCGACACGGTCCACGCCAATCCCTCGCTGACACAGTGGATCCACATCCAGCTAGCCGAATCACAACAGCTGCTCAAACTCTGAATCTTTCATATATATATATATATATATATATATATATATATATATATATATTTAACAACCATATTACAAAAGGTCTTTAATTTTCATCCATAACAGCATAGGAAACGTTTTGGGATCTGACAGTGTCCATTTCAGACTGGGGCATGAAATACTGGTCCTAGTAAATCATGTCACAGTACATTATCTTTGTAAGGTCTTTGTAACAGCAATGAATAGAGCCTAGAACCAAATACCTACTTGTCTGATACTATAAAAAGCCATCTAATAGCAGTGCCGAGCCATATGATCAGTGATCTGAAGCAACTGCATGTGACAAAACAAGACAGTGAAGGATATACTGCTCCGTGCTCCATTACACAGCCAGAATCTTCTGAACTTTTCCTTTGAAGATTGCTTTTTATATACAGTACACAGAAAATAAATCTGGTGGGCTAGATCTGCCGTCTCTGAGCTCCACAGAAATAATAATCACGTTCTACCTTCTGTTCCTATACTGACATCCACATCGATTAAACTACCTCTATGGTTGTATTTATTCTTCCTGGTAAAGTGTGCCTGTCATTTAAAAACTTCAAAAAATATCAAAAGGTTTTGATGGGTCAGCATCTCAGTGCTAAGACCCCCACAGATCATTAGACCAACCATGAGACAGAACAGGGAGAAGCGCAAGACTTGCCGAAATCCTCATCCAGTAACACTAGATGGGCTTTATAGACTTATAATGGAGTCTGTCTCCTGCACTGAGACCGCAGCAAGCCGGGGAGTAAAGCCTCTCCCTGCTTATTCTAAAGATTGTCTGGGGTCTCAGCACTGAGGCCCCAACCAATGAAAATATATGACATATCTTTGACATGACAAAATATTTTTTAACATGACATGGACTCTTTAAAGAGAACTCTGAATTCCTTGTGTAGAGCCTTGTTCCAGGTGCCCAGGCCTGAGACATCCCACTGCCACAAGATGGGACACCACTGTGGCAGGCGATTAGCTGATATGCCAGGCCCTTAAAGCAGGAAGAAGACCACATGGGAGGATGGGAGAACCTTACCAGTGGCACCAGGAGGAGTGAAAGAAGGTAAGTCAAAGTTTACATTTTAATGGGGGCATGTCCTATTAATGCATAATATGTGTCAGGTACTGGAGCGTTTTGCAAATATGTTTATGTGCATTGTACATAAAGGTTTTACATAGTGTCAAGGGTTAATATTTTTTGTTATTAATGTACAGTTG
The DNA here is from genome assembly GCF_029499605.1 of Hyla sarda. NCBI lineage: Eukaryota > Metazoa > Chordata > Amphibia > Anura > Hylidae > Hyla > Hyla sarda. The sequence continues at coordinate 342,101,320 of NC_079193.1, read as the reverse complement.
AATGATAATTTCATCACATGCATCTCCTAACCAATCATTGCAGGGAAAATTCCCAAGTCCAACCTTCTTCTCCTGAGTAAATGGAACGGGAGGGCCTAAACCAGTTAGTAAGTAGTCTGGCCTGGTTTGCCATATTCACATTTGTTTCTTTTAGCTTTGCTCTTACTGAGGAGAGAAGGAAAGTGGTCTTAGATTTGCTACTGATATCTTACACATGCCACCTATCTAAGTGAAGTCAACAGAAGAAACAAATGGTCCGGCACGAACAGGACTAGGACTCGGGTGAGCTAAACATGTATTACAGTGGAGAGCGCAGAAAACCTTGGGTCTAACGTTAGTAGCGGTGGTGCATAGATCCGGCAGCAAGGATCAATAAAACAGAAAAGAAGACAGGACTGCACTCACCATCCAACGGATCCTTATTCAGAGGTGCCAGGCATGTCAAGCAGGTACAGGTGTGGAGGCGGGGGACGTAACCGGGACAGACTGTTTCATGCTCTCACAGCTCTTCTTCCAGCCAGTATACCTCCATGTGCTTGCCAGAGGTAGCCTGACTGCCATTAGGTACCAAGATGAGATCCTTAGACCCCTTGTGAGACCATATGCTGGTGCGGTTGGCCCCGGGTTCCTCCTAATGCAAGACAATGCTAGACCTCATGTGGCTGGAGTGTGTCAGCAGTTCCTACAAGAGGAAGGCATTGATGCTATAGACTGCCCCCCCCCCCCCCCCCGTTTCCCAGACCTGAATCCGATTGAGCACATCTGGGATATCATGTCTCGCTCCATCCACCAACCCCACGTTGCACCACAGACTGTCCAGGAGTTGGCGGATGCTTTAGTCCAGGTCTGGGAGGACATCCCTCAGGAGACCATCTACCACCTCATCAGGAGCATGCCCAGGTGTTGTAGGGAGGTCATATGGGTACGTGGAGGCCACACACACTACTGAGCCTCATTGTGACTTGTTTTAAGGACATTACATAAAGTTGGATCAGCCTGTAGTGTGGTTTTCCACTGTGATTTTGAGTGTGACTCCATATCCAGACCTCCAGGGGTTGATAAATATGATTTCCATTGATAATTTTTGTGTGATTTTGTTGTCAGCGCATTTAACTATGTAAAGACGAAAGTATTTCGTACAATTAGTTCATTCATTCAGATCTAGGATGTGTTATCTTAGTGTTCCCTTTATTTAATTGAGCAGTGTATTTCCTATGAACAATCTGTGGTTTGTATTATATGTTACTATATCTGTTCTCTCTAAAAATAGAAAAAAAAATGAATATATTCATCTGCAGGTATCACAGACATCTTTTATTCCCGCTGCCATATGTCACACTGCCATATGTTATATTTAAGGGACGCTTGCTGGCTGTCCAGTGAATAATGAAAGTACAATGAAAAACCAATCAGAATAGTGAAGAAGATGCCTGTCTGGATCCCATCCCAGGAGACACTGACGCTCTCCAGTGTTCAGAATGCCCTATACCAAGGCTTTATTATAGAATTGTACTTTCAGTAAATTAGATTGAATGTATGTGATCGATCTCCGAATATAACATTTTCCATGGCTCCAAGACTAAGACAGCTGAAACATTATAGCAGAGAACCTTGTGAACTCAGTCACCGCAGCATTTGGGTGAATTGTATATTCTGCGATGCAAGAAAACTATTGTGCATGTTTTTTTTTTTTTTTCTTACATAGTTGCTTTAAATGGGCAGTATCTGAATCAAAAACTTTTTATATGTTGTACATCTTGGCAAAACAAGGCCAAATAACAATGTCTTATCTCCTTTCTATAGAAATGATGGCCTTTAAAAAAGACCACTAGGGGTCCCCATACCATCCTGAACATAATCCTGTCTGGCTGCAGCATCATCTTTGTCCAAGCTCAAGCACAGACTGGGACAAAGTACAGTAAGTGACGATGAGACTAGCAATCCTCTGTGCTCACTCCTGTCCTATCAGACTGCAGCATGAAAACATAGAGGAAGGGGTTACAGAGCAGCCTGCAGTGATTGGACAGCACAGAAGACTTATGGAAGAAGTGAATGCATGGTGAGGGCGGGCTCAGTTGTTGCCTTGGACATGCCCCGTCCTGAGCAGTGGATGTCAGAATGAGTGAGCAGCAGAACAGAGGGATTTGTGAGCTGAATACAGAAGCTAGACACATTGAAATGACATGTAAAGAATCTGCATGACCTAGTGAGTGACATATAAAGGCATTATTTTCTGCGTTTTAACAGATATGCTTTAAATGGCCACTATGGATTTCAGAGACTTGAGTTACATTTTTTTTTATTTCTTTTCACCTTAGTACTTATGAAAATGTTATATAGTGTGCATACTGGGCATGTGACACTACAAAGTGCGACTGGCAGCAAAAAAATTTCAGGTACGAAGAGAGGTGAGGGTACAAACTCAAGCCATGGAAGAGCCTAGTGTTAGTAGGAGGATGTGGGTTTCATGGGAGTTTTTTTTTTTTGGCAATTGAAGGGTTTGCGCAAGAGGATTTAGTGGAAATCCAGCTTGTTAGGGTATAACAAAAGTAGGCCTGGGGCCTAATCTTCTGGAAACAAAAGCCTTCCTTTTTGGAGAGGTGGGGGGATGCCTTTAGAAAGCTGTGTAGCCTGTTGAAGCTGTGAAAGAAAGTTCAATCCAATATAGGGAACCTGTAGGCAGTGCTGTAAACAGAAGTGATATGCTGTAGTTAGAAAGCCCTGTAATGGAGAGAATAGGAAAGGAGGGGAAAATGACAGGGGGAGACTATTGGCCAGGGAAGGGTTAAGGTCAGGCGAAGTTTCAGGAGTGGGGTAAGGATAAGGTGACGGGGTGGAGCTAGGAAAGGTATTATAAGGGGTGGCGGAGGGGCAGGGGGTCAGTTGGCGCGTGGCCACAAGAAGAAGAAGTCCAACCCACCCGATTATGTTTGTGTAGGTCGCAGCAGAGGTAGCAGGATAGGGACTTGGAGGCATGCATGGACATTCTGGCAACTGAAAAGGTGGTTTTCAGTTAAGGCTGGGGACGGTACCCAGTCTGGTGGAGAATTCCCAGCAGGCATGGGGGCCCCAGGGAGGGTTGGGGGTCTCCGATAGTTGACGCCCTCGGGCCTGGCGATACATGGCTGGGGGTAAATAGGAGGCCCCCCTTTAAATTAGTGGTGCCTTCAAGTCCTTGTCCTGGTTAAAGTTGGTTATGTTATGTTGGTTGTATGATGTTCATACGGGAGGGGGTTAATATTTTGTAAACAATGTTGTTAATTGTTTTGGACAATAAAAGTGGGTCTGCTGTGGCCCTTATACCCAATTTAAGTGTCTGTCGTTTATGTTACTGGTTGGGGATTGGGTTGCTTTGGGCCAGTAATTAGGATATGCCCTAGTCAAGGTCTTGTCAGTGGCTGAGTGAGGTCTGGTAGCCTTGAAGGTCTGTGGCCTGGGTAGTTATTCCTGAAGTGTGGCCTAGTAATTGTGCAAAGTAGGTAGGCCCGAGGCCTGGCCTAAATAGTGGGGCCTTGGGTATAGCTTAGGTGGACAGTCCTGAGAATATTTGACTGGGCCATGTGGATAGTTGAAGGGGGCCTAGAGTACTGAGAGGAGGTCTTGTTCAGTACTTAGTGTGATCTTGAGGTGGACATCATACATGGTCTGTCTGTGTTATTAAGAGCCATAACCATACACCTGATTTAAAGGGGTACTCCACTGGAAAACATTTTTTTTTAAATAAACTGATGCCAGAAAGTTACTTAGATTTGTAGATTACTTCTATAAAAAAATCTTAATCCTTCCAGTATTTATAAGATGCTGTATGATCCACAGGAAGTTCTTTTCATTTTGAATTTCCTTTCTGTCTGCCCACAGTGCTCTCTGCTGACACCTCTGGATTTGCTCCAGAGTAGGAGCAAATCCCCATAGAAAATCTATCCTGCTCTGGACAGTTCCTGATATGGACAGAGATGTCAGCAGAGAGCACTGTGGTCAGAGAGAAAAGAAATTCAAAAAGTAAAGAACTTCCTGTAGATCATACAGCAGCTGATAAGTACTGGGAGGATTAAGATTTGTTTATTGAAGTCATTTACAAATGTGTTTAACTTTTCCAGTGGAGTACACCTTTAATGTACTTCTTTCATTGCATGACTTTTGACTTGCGTTGTCTTTCCCTAAAACAGTGTTTTCTCAACCACGATCCCTCCAGCTGTTGCAAAACTACAACTCTCAGCATACTGGGAGTTGTAGTTTTGCAACAGCTGGAGGCTAAGTGGTTGGGAAGCACTGCCCTAGAAGCATTTCTCAGCAACGTAAGGCTACAGCTGAAAGTCAGAACATGCCGGTGCTAGGACCACTCAGAAATGTGCCGTCTCATAGACGGCAATGCAATTCCGTGCGGACTCCTCAGAAAGAGTAGACATGTCTATTCTTTTTGCAGACTCGGGAATTAGGATTTCTTCTGAGTGCACAGTACAACAGAATCTCATTGAAATCAATGGGACTCTTCTGCAGCGGAATGTCCTTGCGGAATTCTTCTATAAAAATTCCATCATCTGAACCTAGCCTAAGGATAGAATGACAGTAGGACTACCTAGCATATGGACTCCATGTACGTCTGTCCAGTCTCCTTGTAAATTCAGAATCCCATTCAGCCTAGCAATAAATATTGTGACGCACATCTACCGCTAGACATTTTGGACACAACACTTGAAGCATTTATTTTGTTGCTGAAATCTGCATAATGCCCTACAAATGTCCCCATAGTCAGCATGCGATGAATTAGTTCCTCGTGAGCTGCTGATTCCCGCTCAGCATGCACAGACATGCATTTAATTAAAAATCTTCATTAAGGTGCCATTAGTTAACTCACTAGGCTTTCCGACTTAATCACTGGCAAGATGGCACAAAAGCCAGCCGAGATAGAGGGGCTTGCATGTATTTTTGTAACCGGACAACATCAAAAATAAAGGGGGGTATCCCGGTTACTAAAAAAAATATATATATATATATATATATATATATATATACACACACACACACACACACTAGATGTGATGGAACAGGTGATAAAAAGTTGACTCTGCTATCACACAGAGATATCTTTAGCGATGGAATAAACACATCAGGAACTGTTGTACAGTGAGATATTTCTGTTCTTGGCTATAATTAAACAGCCATCCCGGGAGGCCTCTTGCATTACCAGCTACGGATACATTTTGTTTTCAGAAATGGTTTCCTCCTATTATTTAGGACTAGCCAAACCAAAGTGCTGAAATAACACAGTTAAACACTGCCCACTGGAGCACATACTGTTAGCTGACATTTCCTGTTTTCTGAAATTATTCGGCTTTGCTGTGTAGACTGGGGTAGAGTCAGCAGAGTCATCTCGTTATAGCATTTTGAAGGGGTATTTAAAAGTTTTTTTTTCTTTCTTTTTTACATACAGAGGTATACAAACATAAAGAAAGCCTGTACTCCCCAGCACCCATCCCCGGTTCTACTGTTAAGAGCTTTCTGTGGCCAACACATATTGTATAAAACTACCATCAAAACAAAAATATTCAGGATGGTTTACAGGGTGTTGAAATTAAACACAAACCCCCTCAGGTCTGTTGCCCCTTCCCATCAAACTAGGGACCCCCCCCCCCCCCAAAAAAAAAAAAATGTATTGTTTTTTCCTTCACTTAAAACTAAAATCCACAATGTAGGGAAGTTATACAGAGCTGTAGGGCATCAAATGCTGAGAATAATAATTCTTTATATATATATATATATATATATATATATATATAGCGCACACAGATTCTGCAGCACTGTCACTGTACACTCAAGTTGGAAGTTCCTATAATAGTACAATAGAGATGCCATCTGTCAGTAGCCCCTTGTCCAATGACAGATGTTATCTGTATTAGAGGTAAAGATTAGAGATGAGCAAACTTACAGTGATTCGATTCATCATGAACCTCGCGGCTCGGCGTTTGCTGACTTAAGCCTGCGTAAATGAGTTCAGCTTTCAGGTGCTCCGGTGGGCTGAAAAAGGTGGATACAGTCCTAGGAGTAGCCGTACTATAACCACAGATAAGGCTATGTACTATGTGCAGTTCTCTTGGCTTGAGGGCGACGGGCTGTACTCCATCAAATCTTGTTGACTATATTGACGCGTTTCTGTCCATTATCTCCTAGACTTTCCCACTATCCCAATATAATATTTAGCATTTATAGAGACATATGGAAGTACAGTAGGGCCCTATATTTTTTTAATTAAACAGTGTTTTCCAACCAGGATACCTCCAGCTGTTGCAAAACTACAACTCTCAGCATGCAACTCTCAGGACCGCCTTCGTAATTTTGCAACAGCTGGGGGCACACTGGTTGGGAAATACTGCAATAGAGAATGCCATGATTATTTAGTGCTGTAATACAGTACAGCACCATGGGGATCAATGTGCCTCTTATGCCAATTTTGTTGATATTGTGGCTGGCAGCAGGTATGTACTGGCTGCGAATATAATGGTGTTATTTTTACCGTTTCACTAATTCCTCCCTCCTTTATCACGTCCCTGACTTTAGTAATTTGTTTTGATCAGTATTGCTTGAAACGCTTTCTGAGAGTTGGCAGCAACAACCGAGTAAGAAAATACCGGCTCAAGTCATTTGGCAGATAACTCCGTCTGTTTTGATTGAGGGAGAACATTTAATGCTGTATAATTAGACCGCGATGTATTCAATATGGCAAAGAGACATCCTCAAAGAACGATAATATTTCTAAAAAAAAATATCTCACAGGGCAGAAGTTTACCTTCCCGTCACTAATGTACAGACCGAACTCCAGCCACTTCTCCGGATCAACAAAAATGTCTGCAACGGAGCATTATCTGTTTATGTCCCCTTCTCACTTAGAGTTGATTTTGCAGGGTTCACAAACTTTAGACGATAGCAACTATTTTTGGAGCCATCTCCCTTACAGCAGGGAAGAAACTTTAAATCTATAGTTAAAAAATCAGTTTTACAGTATAGCTGTTCTTCAGCATTAACTGTAGAAATACGTACCAGAGGCTTGACCTGGCGCACTGCAACTCAACCCTTTAAGTGTACCTTTCATATCACTGAAAAAATAAATAAGCAATGCTTCTATATGTTACTCACTAGGTCATGCAGATGCCTTACATGTCTTTTTTATGTGTCTAGCTTTTGTGTTTGGCTCACAAATCTATCTGTTCTGCTACTCACTCATTCTGACATATACTGCTCAGGAAGGGGTGTGTCCAAGGCAAGCACTGAGCCTGTCCTCCCTCATCATGCATTAACTTCCTCCCTGATTCTGCTGTGATCTTCACCCAATCACCATAGGCTGCTCTATAACCCTCTCCTCCCTGTTTTCATGCTGCTGTCCGATAGGACAGGAGTGAGTGCTAGCCCCGCCCTCACTTCCTGGGCTGGGACAAAGATGATGCTGCAGCAGGACAGAATTATGTTCTGGATAGTATGGGGACCTCTAGTGGTGTTTTTTTTTTTTATAAGCCATGATTTTCTATAATAAGGAGATAACATTTTTTATGAAGTATATTAGAAAGCTTAACCCCTTAAGGACTCAGCCCATTTGGGCCTTAAGGACTGAGCAAATTTTATTTTTGCATTTTCGTTTTTTCCTCCTCGCCTTCTAAAAATCACAACTTTTTAATATTTTTATCCACAGACTAGTATGAGGGCTTATCCTTTGTAATGACATCACTCATTTTACCATAAAATGCATTGGAGCGCCATCTTTGCTTTTTTTTCTCCCTGCTCACAATATGATTAAAATGACATCCATGATTACATACTTTTCTATTATTGTACCGCTTTAAAAAAATCTCCAACTTTTTAACCAAATTAGTGCATTTAAAATCCCTCTATTTTGACAACCTATAACTTTTTAATTTTTCCGTATAAACTGCGGTATGAGGGCTAATTTTCTGCGCCGTGATCTGTACGTTTTATTGGTACCACATTTGCATATATAAAACTTTTCAGCAATTTTAGATAATTTTTTTTTTTTTACATTAACGCCGTTCACCATGCAAGATCATTAACATTATATTTTGATAGTTCAGACATTTACGCACTCGGCAATACCAAATATGTTTATTTATTATTTGTTTTACACTTTTTTGGGGTAAAATGGGAAAAAGGAACAATTTAAATTTACTTAAGTAATTTAAATTTACTTAAGTAATTTTAAATTACTTACAGTAATTAAAAATTAGTTTTTTCTTTATTTTTTACACTTTTTATGCCCCCATAGGGGACTATTTATTGCAATCACTTGATTACAGATACTGAACAGTGCTATGCATAGGGCATAGCACTGATCAGTATTATTGGCTCGATCGCAGACCAGAGCAGAAGACCCGAGGAAGGCGGAGGAGGCAGGTGAGCCCTGCGTGCAATCCGATCACTAATTTTAGTGACCGCACTGCCGCGATGCTGCATCTAAGGGGTTAATGGCACACATCAGCTGATAACAGCTGGGACCTGCTGCGCAGGACGTAAATGTACGTCGTGGTGCGTTGGTACTTAACACACCAGGACAGATATTTACGTCCTGTACATGACATGACCGCAAGCATCGGGGGAGCGGTGTGGTGCTCGCGGTCATGTACAGGACGTAAATGTACATCCTGGTGAGTTAAGTACCAACGCACCAGGACGTACATTTACATCCTGCGTCGTTAAGGGGTAAATGTTTTGACAAGATGTACAAAATGTTAAACGTTTTTGATTCTAACAGTGCCCATTTAAGGACAAAACCAATTTTAATTTTTGCATTTTCGATTTTTTCCTCATCACATTCAAGATCCAAAGCGCTTTTACTTTTGCATCCACAGACCTATTTGAGAGCTTGCTTTTTGCGTGACGAATTGCACTTTGCAATGACACCTTTCAATTTAATTTATCATAGAATGTATGGCGCAATTAAAAAAATATATATATATTTCGGAGGATAGTGGGATTAAAAAAAAAATTGCAATTTTGTAGCCTTTCAGGGTTTTTTTTTTTCACAGTAAACTTCACGGTAGAACTGATATACATGTGTGTATGAGGGCTCATTTTTTTTTTTTTTTCGGGGGGGGGGGGGGGGGGGGAGGCCGTGATCTGTAGTTTTTATTCTAATCTACATTTTGACTAGAATAGAGAGAGCCGAGCCCTTCAAACCCGGATTTGAACTTTTAAACTAGACCAGGTCTGGCGCGCGCGAACTTGGCAATGTCGGGGCTGAGCTAAGGGATGAAGACAAGAGATGCTTCTTCTTCTATTCTGTAGGTAGCGTTGCCACCTGGTCGGTATTTTACCGCCACAGCTGGTATTTTGGCCACCCTGATGGTATTTTTATATTTAAAATACCGGCCATGCAATGGTCGGTATTTATCCAACCAATCCTCCAACTCCCGGAATGTTGCACCATATACTATACCAGTGTTTCCTAACCAGAGCGCCTCCAGCTGTTGCACAACTACAACTCCCAGCATGCCCGGACAGCCAACGACTGTCCGGGCATGCTGGGAATTGTAGTTTTGCAATAGCTGGAGGCACCCCTGGTTGGGAAACATTGACCTATACTATATACTACTATATAGTCCAACATGCTGGGAGTTGTAGTTTTGCAACAGCTGGAGGCACCCTTGGTTGGGAAACATTGACCTATACTATATACTATTATATAGTCCAACATGCTGGGAGCTGTAGTTTTGCAACAGCTGGAGGCACCCCTGGTTGGGAAACATTGACCTATACTATATACTACTATATAGTCCAACATGCTGGGAGTTGTAGTTTTGCAACAGCTGGAGGCACCCCTGGTTGGGAAACATTGACCTATACTATATACTACTATATAGTCCAACATGCTGGGAGCTGTAGTTTTGCAACAGCTGGAGGCACCCCTGGTTGGGAAACATTGACCTATACTATATACTACTATATAGTCCAACATGCTGGGAGTTGTAGTTTTGCAACAGCTGGAGGCACCCCTGGTTGGGAAACATTGACCTATACTATATACTACTATATAGTCCAACATGCTGGGAGCTGTAGTTTTGCAACAGCTGGAGGCACCCTTGGTTGGGAAACATTGACCTATACTATATACTACTATATAGTCCAACATGCTGGGAGCTGTAGTTTTGCAACAGCTGGAGGCACCTCTGGTTGGGAAACTTTGACCTATACTATATACTACTATATAGTCCAACATGCTGGGAGTTGTAGTTTTGCAACAGCTGGAGGCACCCCTGGTTGGGAAACATTGACCTATACTATATACTACTATATAGTCCAACATGCTGGGAGTTGTAGTTTTCATTTGGGGCAGCTGCTGAGCCACAGGCTGTATCAGGGCATGCTGGGAGTTGTAGTTAGTAACTAACTGCAACTCTCAAATTTAATTTAAAAAAAGCGATCAATAAGTCACATCAAAACAAAAATGATACCGTTAAAAACTACAGATAGGGGCGCAAAAAAATTGGTCGGTATTTATCCAACTGATCCTCCAACTCCTGGAATGTTGCACCATATATCAGTGTTTCCCAACCAGAGCGCCTCCAGCTGTTGCAAAACCCTCTATAAGCACCGGTTAACACTACTGATAAAAAAAAAAAGGCAGTACACTCTTGATGCCATCTGGCTACTGGGCACACATACTGTGGTCTTTTTTTCCTGTTTGTCATGTGCTCAGACTGGGTATGAGTGGGTGTTCTCTTTAGGTTCCATCATGATTCATTTTTACAGAATTTGCATCTCATTTGCATATTGCCTGCTACATGTGATTTTCTTGTGAATCTCATTCATTAAAAAAAAACAAGGATAAAGATGGTCTGCAGTACAGTATGCTTTCTTACAATGATGGCAATTAGAGATGAGCGAACTTACAGTAAATTTAATTCGTCACAAACTTCTCGGCTCGGCAGTTGATGACTTATCCTGCATAAATGAGTTCAGCTTTCAGGCGCTCCCGTGGGCTGGAAAAGGTGGATACAGTCCTAGGAGAATCTTTCCTAGGACTGTATCCACCTTTTCCAGCCCACCGGAGCACCTGAAAGCTGAACTAATTTAATTTACTGTAATTGAATTTACTGTAAGTTCGCTCATCTCTAATGGCAATGTAACATTTATTTTCACCTACAGAAATAATATATATATATATATATATATATATATATATATATATATATATATATCTGTCCTGACACAGACTAGAAACTCAACTTCCTCTGTAGTATCCAGCAGCTGATAAGTACTGGAAGGATTAAGATTTTTAGAGAGGTAATTTACAAATCTGTTTAAAGGGGTATTCCAGGAAAAAAAAACATTTTTTTTTATATCAACTGACTCCAGAAAGTTAAACAGATTTGTAAATGACTTCTAATAAAAAAATCTTAATCCATCCTCGTGTCATCAGAGAGCACTTAGACAAAAAAGAACAACTCAACTTCAGCAGCTCATAAGTACTGAAAGGATTAATATTTTTTTATAGAAGTAATTTCTGGAGCCAGTTGATATATATAAAAATAGCTTTCCACTGAAGTACCCCTTTAATGGATGGAGTCCTCCCGTGACTCTTTTTGCTGATCTATAGTATTGAGCACGAATATTCATAATGCAAATTTTTATCGGGAATATTTAGAATATAGTGCTATATATTCGCAATGACGAATATATATTTTTTTCTTTCACATGCAAATTTTTATGCACATTTTTTAAGTATTTTTTATGCGAATTTTCCATGCGAATCATTGCATGGAAAAAAAGTGAACAAACATAGCAAATATGTGAATTTGGCAAAATAGGACGAATAATTGTCAATATGTTCGCAAAATACTGCAAATTCGAATATGGCCCCTGCCGCTCATCACTATTCATCTAATTGATAAGGGGTTCTGAAGAAAGGTGTCCCCTTTTTATTCTAAACCTAAGCAGCCCTGAGGTAACACATATATATACAGTACAATTTACATTGTCACAGTATATAGAAACCAATTCACACATTACAGGAGCACATTTACAGGTGAGGCTTTTCTCAGATAATGTAATGCTGTTCCTACTTATTATTCACTACTAAGTCTGCTGTTAATATCTTATGAATATACAAAATATTGCGTGAAATAGTTATATGGGGAAACTTCTTTACAATAATAAAAAATAACTATAAAAACATTGGCAATGACTGCAGGGATTTATCATTAGTGCATTCCCCCCCTTTTTGGGTTGAGTGCACATGAACTGTGCCTGTAAACATATAGATATCTGTAGGTATGTTCAAACCCAGTAGTAGAACACAATTTAAAGGGGTTATCCAGGAAAAAACTTTTTTGTATATATCAACTGGCTCCAAAAAGTTAAACAGATTTGTAAATTACTTCTATTAAAAAATCTTAATCCTTTCAGTACTTATGAGCTTCAGAAGTTAATGTTGTTCTTTTCTGTCTAAGTGCTCTTTGATGACACGTGTCTCGGGAAACGCCCAGTTTAGAAGAGGTTTGCTATGGGGATTTGCTTCTAAACTGGACGTTTCCCGAGACATGTGTCATCAGAAAGCACTTAGACAGAAAAGAACAACCTAACTTCAGAAGCTCATAAGTACTGAAAGGATTAAGATTTTTTAACATAAGTAATTTACAAATCTGTTTAACTTTCTGGAGCCAGTTGATATATATATATATAAAAGTTTTTCCCTGGATAACCCCTTTAAGGAAAAACTTAAAGGGGTACTCTGCTGCTCAGCGTTTGGAACAAACTGTTCCGAACGCTGGAGCCAGGAGCTTGTGACATCATAGCCCCGCTCCCTCTTGGCGTCCCGCCCCACATTGAGGGGGTGGGGCGGGACATCATGATGGGGCGGGGCTAGAACGTCACGAGCTCCCGGCGCCGGCTCCAGTGTTCGGAACAGTTTGTTCCAAACGCTGAGCAGCGGAGTGCCCCTTTAAAGGGGGGTATGCATGAAAAGTGGAGGAGGTGAACGTCTTTTTACTCCATTAATTCTCGTGTTGGTAACTGCGTACCTGCACCAATTTTATTACACGGCGCAGGGTATGTGATAAATCTGGTGCTGATCCCATTTCTCTGAAACTTTTTGTGCGACTTTTTAACCTCTGCGACAAATGTGTGACTTTTGAATAATGCTGTCCTCAGTTAGTTTCTAAGCCAACTGAGGACTGGTGTAGAATTGTGCCTAAATAAGCGTAGATGCGCCAAAATATGCGGCAAACTGAAAAGTCGAAAATGATTAAATTCCTGACCACTGCATGATGTCAACTGAAATCACGACTTCCAACGTCACTTTGAAAAAAAAATTTCTATTTGGTTTGTCGAAAAACTTTGGGGGAGAGTTAACATTAACAAATCTTGCCCAGAGGAAAAGTTGCTGAGTTGCCCATAGCAACCAATCAGATCGCTTCTTTCATTTTTCAGAGGCCTTTTCAAAAAAGAAAGAAGCGATCTAATTGGTTGCTATGGGCAACTCAGCAACTTTTCCTCTAGACAGGTTTTGAGAAATCTTGCCCTTTGTCTCTAAAAAGCAACTGCACCAAAAATAGAGACAAACTACAGCCAAAATAATGGAGTACAACATTTTATACATACCCCTCAAAATGCCTAAAACGTAGTTTTTCATAAATATCACCAAAAGAACGCGTATAGGTAGGAACAGAAAAAAAAAAAAAAAAAAAAAAAAAAATATATATATATATATATATATATATATATATATATAACTGTCACGATGCCGGCTGGCAGGAGGTGGATCCTCTGTGCCAGAGAGGGATTGGCGTGGACCGTGCTAGTGGACCGGTTCTAAGTCACTACTGGTTTTCACCAGAGCCCGCCGCAAAGCGGGATGGTCTTGCTGCGGCGGTAGTGACCAGGTCGTATCCACTAGCAACGGCTCAACCTCTCTGACTGCTGAAGATAGGCGCGGTACAAGGGAGTAGACAGAAGCAAGGTCGGACGTAGCAGAAGGTCGGGGCAGGCAGCAAGGATCGTAGTCAGTAAGGTAATAGCAGGAGGTCAAGTTCACAGTAAGGACAACACAGTAACGCTTTCACTAGGCTCAAGGCAACAAGATCCGGCCGGGAAGTGCAGGGACAGAGAACAGATATAGTCTGGGAGCAGGTGGAGCCAATCAAGCTAATTGGGCCAGGCACCAATCACTGGTGCACTGGCCCTTTAAGTCTCAGGGAGCTGGCGCGCGCGCGCCCTAGAGAGCGGAGCCGCGCGCGCCAGCACATGACAGCAGGGGACCGGGACGGGTAAGTGACCTGGGATGCGATTCGCGAGCGGGCGCGTCCCGCTGTGCGAATCGCATCCCCGACGGCCATGACAGTGCAGCGCTCCCGGTCAGCGGGACCGACCGGGGCGCTGCGGAGAGAGAGACGCCGTAAGCGCTCCGGGGAGGAGCGGGGACCCGGAGCGCTAGGCGTAACAATATATATATATATACACAATAGTTGTATGTAGATAGTTGTCCCATAGCGACAGTAACGTGTTGAAAGGTCATGAAAGTGACGACTGTATGAACATTGTAGAGACATTATCATATCTACTTTTGCTGACTCCACCGTCATATAGTTATATAGCTACCCCACAGTAATGGGGCTATCTTGTTACGTGGTGTTGTAGTCTTTTCAGTGTGCCGATGTTAGCACATTGCTAGTTAGTACATTGCTAAGGCTACATTCACACCATGATTGCAGCCTACGGTTGCTGGATCCGGCTGGGGGAGGGAAAAACAGGGCGCTCCAGTACCGCAGCCGGACCAGCGCTGAAATCCACTCACTTTAATGAGCCTACCGGAGTCAAACAGTGACTCCGGTCGGCTCATTTCTGCCCCGTATCCGGTTTTGTGACCGGACCTAAAACCGTAGTATAGTTGGGGCTGGCTTCTGCATTCTTTGGCTAGGAGACCAACATGTGACTAGATTCTGGTTCAGCTATACAATAAAAGGCAATGCAATGTGCAAATGTTAACACTCTGCACACTGTAGAATTCAATGTATGCATAAAATAACAGACAAATATATGTGTAATGCAGAAAATACTGTTACCTAGGCCTTTAGCAACTAAAATACACACGTTGCTGTGCAGCAAATTTTTACTGGCTACTCTTGGAGTAGCAGCTGATACAATTCAGGTCACCACATATGTAAGCCTTTTCTTAAGGCTATGTAAACTGATGGTTGTATTTATTTATGTTTAGAGTGTTTTGTATAAAGACCATTCTTCTCTGCTATGTGAAAGACTTTTCTGACCGTTCACCAATTACCAAGTACATCATTGATGGGATGGAGCATTTAGTAGGCCGCCTAGTTTATTTTACCAAACAACTCTTACAGGAGTTTTCCGCCCCTATACATGTTATCCCTTATCCAAAGGATATGGGGGATCATCTCTGGGCAGGCGCTGCAGCGTTATGGTCATTATGCCTCCTCCCATAGACATGAATGGAGGGAGCATGGCGGCTGTGTTTCCAGTCATCCGGCACTGCACAGAGTTCACTTTGTGCACCGGATGACTGGGGTACCGCGGGGGGGGGGCTTTAGATAGATGATAACATGTCTAACAGCGAAGTATCCTTTTAAGGATAAATGGGATAATTGCAAGGAACCTGAAATATTGAAAAGCGTAATACATTATTTTAAGAAGAGGGAAACACAGCAACATTTAGACCACTGTACACAGCTCCAATGTCATTCCCGGTCTCTAAGAGGGGCGGTGCTCCATCATTTCCTGGAGACTGAGACGATCAATGATATTTCTCTGTTGATTGCTTCTCATTCATTTCAGCCGCCATATAGCACACACGTCAGCTACACAGGTCTACACAGACCGGGGATGGTGCAACAGGAAAACTAATTTCTGCTCAGTTCCCTTATAGATAACATCTGATCATTGGAAGTCTCAGCAGCAAGGCCTACTGTTATCAGTGGAGGAATGATCAAATATGTATATAAGGAGGAGTACAGAAATCTTTCCCTTGACCTATTTATACCCAGGACTGTATCTACAGGGTGGGCCATTTATATGGATACACCTTAATAAAATGGGAATGGTTGGTGATATTAACTTCCTGTTTGTGGTACATTAGTATATGTGAGGGGGAAACTTTTCAAGATGGGTGGTGACCATGGCGGCCATTTTGAAATTGGCCATTTTGAATCCAACTTTTGTTTTTTTAATAGGAAGAAAAGACAATGATGTGCTTGATTTTGACGTAACTTTATTCTTTCATGAGTTATTTACAGGTTTCTGACCACTTATAAAATGTGTTCAATGTGCTGCCCATTGTGTTGGATTGTCAATGCAACACTCTTCTCCCACTGTTCACACACTGATAGCAACACTGCAGGAGAAATGCTAGCACAGGCTTCCAGTATCCGTATACACTGCTATATACTACTATATACACTGCAGGAGAAATGCTAGCACAGGCTTCCAGTATCTGTAGTTTCAGGTGCTGCACATCTCGTATCTTCACAGCATAGACAATTGCATTCAGATGACCCCAAAGATAAAAGTCTAAGGGGGTCAGATCGGGAGACCTTGGGGGCCATTCATCTGGCCCACGATGACCAATTCACTTTCCAGGAAACTGTTCATCTAGGAATGCTCGGACCTGACACCCATAATGTGGTGGTGCACCATCTTGCTGGAAAAACTCAGGGAACGTGCCAGCTTCAGTGCATAAAGAGGGAAACACATCATCATGGAGCAATTTTGCATATCCAGTAGCCTCGAGGTTTCCATTGATGAAGAATGGCCCCACTATCTTTGCACCCCATATACCACACCATACCGTCAATTTTTGTGTTCCAACAGTCTCAAAGGGATCTATCCAATGTGGGTTAGTGTCAGACCAATAGCGCTGGTTTTGTTTGTTAACTTCACCATTCACATAAAAGTTTGTCTCATCACTGAACAAAATCTTCTGCGTAAACTGAGGGTCCTGTTCCAATTTTTGTTTTGCCCATTCTGCAGCACCTGAAACTACGGATACTGGAAGCCTGTGCTAGCATTCTCCTGCGGTGTTGCTATCAGTGTGTGAAGAGTGGGAGAAGAGGGTTGCATTGACAATCCAACAAAATGGGCAGCACATTGAACACATTTTATAAGTGGTCAGAAACTTGTAAATAACTCATGTAAGAATAAAGTTACGTTGAAACCAAGCACATCATTGTTTTTCTTGTGAAATTCCCAATAAGTTTGATGTGTCACATGACCCTCTTCCTATTAAAAAAACTAAAGTTTGATTCAAAATGGCCGACTTCAAAATGGCCACCATGGTCACCACCCATCTTGAAAAGTTTCCCCCCTCACATATACTAATGTGCCACAAACAGGAAGTTAATATCACCAATCATTCCCATTTCATTAAGGTGTATCCATGTAAATGGCCCACCCTGTATAACAAGGGGGAAAGAAGGTTTCTACACCAGTAGAGACAGGGATTCTTTACTGTAAGAGCAGTAAGAGACTATGGAAATCTCTCTGAGGAGGCGGTCATGGTTAACTCAGTAAAAAAGTTCAAAAGGGGCCCGGATGCATTTCTAGAGAGTAACAACATTACAGGATGATCCAGGGATTTATTCTTATACCATATTTGGAGTCAGGAAGGAATTGTTCCCCTGGTATGGGGCAATTGGCATCAGCCTCATAAGGGTTTTTTGCCTTCCTCTAGATCAACACGGTAGTGACACCATAGAGGTATAGGTTGAACGTAATAGACACTTGTTTTATTTTTCAACCTTATGAACTATGTAACTAAAATACAAAGGGATACTCCAAAGCCTACAACCCCTTTAGTGATTATAAACTAAGACATTCAGTAACACTTAGGTGAATGGCTGATAACTTTATACATTGTGGACACCATCTTCTAATGGAAAAGGAATTCTCTATAGAGTATCACAGCCACATTAAATACAGCGGTCAGGGAGGTCAAATCCATGATCTTTAGGAATGACACATTGACTTGTCAAAAAACTATTTGAAGGTGGAATCCTGGTGTACACAACCTTCCTGCCGATTACATCCATCACACTTGAACTCAACAAGGCAATAGGATCCTATTTGTTAAGGAACAGTGAGCATGGATAAGCACTATCAAACTCTGGAAATACAACAATATAGGAACAGGGGTACAATGGATAACCACTATCAAACTCTGGAAATCCAACAATATAGGAACAGGGGTACAAGAGTTGTGGCCTATTTGGGGCCTATTGCATGAAGGATCCCGATGGTTCCATCATTTTACAGGAAAACATAAGAGCATTCGTCTATGACCTTAAAAAGAAGAGATGACACAACAAGACAATGACCTGAAGCACACAGAAAATCAACTAAAGAATAGTTGAACATTTTTTTGGAAGGGCCAAGCCCAGACCATAACTTTTTTTGTAATGCTGGGGCATGACCTCAGGAGGAATGTGCAGGAGGAATTTTGCAAACCTTATAGGCAGCTATGGGCAATGTTTGGGTGTGTACTAAGTTAATTTAAAAAATACCATGGATTGTAATAAATAACATAGACGGTGATATATAACATGATTGAAATATATAACATTGACGGTAATATATATAACATGGACGGTAATATATAACATGGATTGTATTAAATAAAATGGACGGTAATATATATATATATAACGTGGTTGTAATAAATAACATGGACGGTAATATATATATAACATGGGTTGTAATATATAACAAGGACGGTAATATATTACATGATTGTAATAAATAACATGGACGGTAATAAATAACATGGGCGGTAATATATATAACATTGATTGTAATAAATAACATGGACGGTAATAAATAACATTGATTATAATAAATAACATGGACGGTAATAAATAACACGGACGGTAATATATAACATGGACGGTAATATATATAACATTGATTGTAATATATAACATGGACGGTAATATATAACATGGACGGTAATATATATAACATTGATTGTAATAAATAACATGGACGGTAATAAATAACATTGATTATAATAAATAACATGGACAGTAATATGTATAACATGGACGGTAATAAATAACATTGATTGTAATAAATAACACGGACAGTAATATGTAGCATGGACGGTAATATATAACTAGTGTTGCTCGCGAATATTCGCAATGCAAATTTTATTCGCGAATATCTCATATTTGCGAATTCGCGATTATTCGCGATTATAGCACTATATATTCTTTATTACGAATATTCGTTTTTATTTTTTTTTTCTTCAAGGTACACATCACAGTGATCATCCCTCTCTGCTTCCAGCTTGTGTGGTGTAAAGAAGGCTCTAATACTACTGTGTGAGACAGGTGTTCGAATTTTCGCATATGCAAATTTTCGCATTTGCGAATTTGCGGTTATGCTAATTTTTGCATATGGTAATTTTCGCATTTGCTAATTTTCGCTTATGCTAATTACGCATATGTACATTTTTGCATAAACTAATTTTTGCATATGCGAAAATAAAACGTGAATATTACGAATATGCGAATTTAGCGAATATATGACGAATAGTCGTCCATATATTCGCGAAATATCGTGAATTCGAATATGGCCTATGCCACTCAACACCATATATATCATGGATTGTAATAAATAACAGACGGTAATAAATAACATGGATTGTAATATATAACATGGACGGTTCAACCGTTGCAGTTTTGTAACAGATGGAGGGCCACAGTTTGGAGACCACTGATGACATAACTTCTGCTAAAGGGGGATCTACATATTCTTAAATTCAGGATTCCACTTACTTTTTCTCACTGCACTGTGGATGTTTACTAAGTGTGTTTAATAAATATCAAGAGCGATAATAAATAACATGGACAGTTCAACTGTTGTAGTTTTGCAACAGCTGGAGGGCCACAGTCTAGAGATCACTAGTGTAGATGTCTGCTTTTTAAGGGGGATCTAAATATTCTTAAATTCAGGGTTTCATTTACTTTTGCTCCCTGCACTGTTGATGTTTACTAAGTCTATTAAATAAATAACATGTAGTATTGTAGTTTTGCAACAGCTGGAGGGCCATGGTTTAGAGACCACTAGTGTAGATGTCTGCTATTTAAGGGGGATCTACATATTCCAAAATGCAGGATTCCATTTACTTTTACTCCCTGCACTTTTACTGGGTGCACTCTCTGCGCTACTCCCCGCATGGACTGCAATGTGCTTCGCACAATGTGATGCAATAGTGTTCAGTCCACCGGTTCTCACCTGCCCTGCCGTCTTCCTGCTTCCTCTGTCCTCCCTGGTAGCACCCGTGCACTCCCTGCACATACCCGCCTCCCAGGGTGCGCACTCGCCGGTTCTCAGAGATTTAAAGGGCCAGAGCACAACTGATTGGTGTTTCCCTGGAACTGACCCTATTTAACCCTGCACTTCCTCCCGTTCCCTGACGGATCTTTATGCCCTTAGAGAAAGCGTTCCCTGTGTTATCTGCTATTCAGAGTACCAGTTCTCTTGCTACGTTTCCTGACCACAGTTCCTTGCCGCCAGCCCTGACCTACCGTCTGTCCTTGACTCTGAGTACGTCTTTTCCTTCTGTGCCACGCATCACCTCGGCTGCCTTTGTGGACAAGTTGTGCCAGGGGAAGTGACCTGGAATCTGTCTGCCACAGCAAGTCCATACCACTTTGCGGCGGGCTCTGGTGAAAACCAGCGGCTCCTTAGACTCCGCTCCCTGGTGCAGCTCACGTAATCATCCACACAGGTACAGTGGATCCACACCACCAGCTGTTACAATAACATGTAGCATTGTAGTTTTGGAACAGCTGAAGGGCCATAGTTTAGAAACCACAAGTGTAGATGTCTGCTGTTTAAGGGGATCTACATATTCCTAAATTCAGGGTTCCATTTACTTTTGCTCCCTGCACTGTTGATGTTTACTAAGCCTATTCAATAAATAACATGGACGGTTTGTGTGTTGTTAGTTTAGTAAGATTATGTTTGTCTACAATTGTGACTTACATAACATTCAGGCCACATTTTGTTAGTGACTGGTGCAGAAACATAAATCATTCTAAAAGGGTAAAATTTATTTATTTTTTTTCTTACTAATGTATTCACTATATTTTCTTAACAATGTTGAGAGCAGAAGCCAGCGATAATTCAGATGTGGCTTCTAATCATATCCTACAAGGGACAGAATTTCCTCCTTAGAATTAGTGCCAGATGTGATTGAGCCCTGCACCCATGTCCCTGGGAACCAAGGTGAGAAGAGTAATGTTTGTACGGCAGATGGATTGCTGGTGTAGGCCGTGCTGCTAGGTAGAGATCACATAGAACAAAGATATACATTATATAATGACATATTTATTACACTATAATAGTGGAGCCATAAAATAGGCTTCCTAAACGGGCACTAATCTTCTAGATCGGCATTAATTTAGAACGTGCGTTGGTTTTGCAGCTTAGCCCTAGACAATTAAATGGGGCAAAACTGCATCTCTAGATACAAGCCAATTTCACTGTGCTGCTAGCCGTCTTTGAAAGATTAATATAACTTTTTACATCTAGAAAGAAGGTGTCCAACCTGTGGCCCTCTAGCTGTTGCAAAACTACAACTCCCAACATGGCCAGACAGCTTTTCTCCGTTCTAGAACATTCTAGTATGTTATTAATTTAGTCTTTTCATTACATATTAATCTATTCATCGCTTGTTCTTACAGACCAGTCATTTAAGGGTGCTTGTCACCACATGTAATGTCTCTGTTTAAAATAAATAAATATATAAATAAAGAGATAATGAAGAATTGTTTTCGTAATGAAATAATAGATCTAGAGCTTCTTTTTTTAGAAGTTCCTCGTGGGTGTTACCAGTTGGGGGGAGTGTCAGAGCTGAGACAGCCAGGACACACCCACAACTGATAACACCAAGTTGTTCATTTATTCATAAGAGGAATAACATAAGGACCGGCACAATAAAGATGTAAATACATTATTAAATAATTCCAGAGCTTCTTTTCTTAAAGTTCTGTTTTGTGCCATTCCCTATTTTATTCCTCTTATGAATAAATTAACAACTTAGTGTTATCAGTTGTGGGTGTGTCCTGACACTCTCAGCCCTGATTGGACAGAGTCAGACTATGTAGGGACACTCCCCCAACTGGTAATACCCAGGAGGAACCTTTTAGAGAAGATGCTCCAGAATCTACTACTTAATTCCGAAAACCCCTTAAGGACCTGGCCATTTTTAATTTTTGCACTTTCGTTATTTCTTCCTCGTCTTCTTAAAAATCATAACACTTAAAATTTTTCACCTACAGAGCCATATGAGGGCTTTTTTTTTTGCACCACCAATTTCACTTTGTAATGACATCAATCATTTCACCACAAAATCTACAGTAAAACCAGAAAAAAAAATATTTGTGGGGCAAAATTGAAAAAAACTTATCTTTATTCTGTAGTTCCATATGGTTACAAGGATACCTAATTTATATAGCTTTTATTTATTTTTTTACTACCTAAAAAAATTATAACAACATGCACCAAAATTTGTATGTTGAAAATTGTCATCTTCTGACCCCAATAACTTCTTTTTCCATATACAGGGATGTATGAGGGCTAATTTTTTGCACCATCATCTGAAGTTTTTATCGGTGCCATTTTTGTTTTTATGGAACTTTTGATCGCTTAATTTTTTTTATAGGGTATACAATGTGACCAAAAATATGCAATTTTGGACTTTGGTATTTTTTTTAATGTAAACGCCATTGACCGTGTAGTTAAATTAACTATATATTTTTATAGTTTGGACATTTGTGCACGCAGCGATACCACATATGTTTATCTTTATTATGTTTACATATTTTTTTATATGGAATTTGGTAAAAGGGGGGTGATTCAAACTTTTAATATGTTAGGGGTTAATGTGTTGTTTTTTAAAACTTTGTATTCAACTTTTTTTTCTACACTTTTAGTCCCCTTAAGGGACTTTTAGGAGGAGTCTTTAGATTCCTCATACAGATCAATGTAGTTCCATAGAACCACATTGATCTGTGTGCTCTGCGCTCGATTGATAAAGCCTGGTTCAGCCAGGCTCTATCAATCTCAGAGCCGGGACCAGCACAGGAAGGGTGGTAAACCCTCCGGCAACCTCCACAGTGGATCCCCTCCACCCCTCGTTTGCGCTGTTTGTGTGTGTGTGTGGGGGGGGGGGTTGGTGGGCAATCCACCACACTGGACCACCAGGGTCTGGTTAAAGTTCCCTTTATACGCCGCTGTCATCTTTGACATGCCAGCATGTCGGCTATTAACTGCAGCCACCAGCTACAAGAATCAGCTGGGGTCAGGAGCCATACACCACTTGCCGTTGTAGACTGCAACCGGTTAAACAGATATATTAGATGTGGTGGCAGGTCAACTGGTCACTGCAGTTAAATAGATTTTGTGATAGACAGGCATTATAGTCGAGCCCATGGCTGTCCGGGCATGCCGGGAGTTGTAGTTTTGCAACATCTGGAGGTCTGCAGGTTGAAGACCACTGATGAAGGGATTGACAGGTGGTGATGAAGAAGGGGGGAGGGTGATGACGGGGGTTTGGATGATGACAGGGGTCTGTATGATTACGTGGGGGGGAGGGGATGATATATTTCCCACCCTAGGCTTATAGTCGAGTCAATAACTTTTTCCTGGGTTTTTGGGGTAAAATTAGGGGCCTTGGCTTATATTCGGGTCGGCTTATACGGTAGTTAGATACCCGCAAAACCCTGTTACACCAGTCTGGCTTTCAATAGATTCTAATAAAGACCTAATATTTTTTAAGTAAGTAAAGAAAACTGTTCATAGATTTTGCATTATAAGCTCTTTACTTTCCAGGTCCTATTGGTTATAAGTAAGAAAAATTTATTGTAAGCTCTCCGAACTGTGATTTCGCTGTTTACTACAGTCTGTCTGAAAGCGATGCCGTGTATCTGGAACTGAGCAAGAAATGAGCAAACCAAGTTCAGTGAATACAGGAGCTATTTATCAAACTAACATATGACATAGCAATATATCTCTATGGAGTATAAAATAATTTAGACATATACATCTGGTAGAAAATAACATACTGCTGCAATATATCCAAGGTCACATATCTGATGAATCAGTCAATGTTTTGGGAAAAAAATGTCCTCATACTGTACTCTGTAAATGGCGCTTACACAGCAATTTGTGGAGCAGAGGGGTTACATTCACTGTATATACATATATAGTGTGTATGTGCGCTCACCTCTTGATCAATTTGGCACATTCCATATTCTGTGCACCCCGTGTTGATTTATAAGCTGAAATAGATTTCTGCCATCATTTACCGGCGTGCATTTAAAGTAAATGCACTTTTTAAAGATTCATGAAAGGCACAAAAGTAGAAAAGTTGCCAAATTTTTGTGCAAAAATTTGCAACTTTTTTAGGTCTGTATGTAAAATGCCCCCTAAAATGTTTATTTATGTACCGTATTTTTCTCCGTATAAGATGCACTTTTTCTTCCACAAAACTGGGGGGGGAAAGGTTGGTGCGTCTTATATGGCGAATACACACCTATTGCGGTGGTCCCTGCGGCCATCAACGGCCGGGACCTGCGGCTAATACAGGGCATCACCGATCGCGTTGATGCCCTGTATTAACCCTTCAGACGCGGCGATCAAAGCTGACCGCCGCGTCTGAAGCGAAAGTGACACTAACCCGGCTACACCGTTAGGGACCTTACCTGCCTCCTTGGTGTCTGCTCCGTGCCGGGATCCCCTGCATGGTCGGCGCTCTCCTTCGACGTCATCACGTTGTCGCGCAGGCCGTCCCGTCATCCAATAGGAGCGGAGTGCGTAGCGACGTGATGACGGCGACGGAGAGCGTGGATCCCGGGGAAGAAGACGTCCAGAGTGTCTTCTCCTACCTCCTACCAATGTTCTTCAACCTGCAGACCTCCAGATGTTGCAAAACTACAACTCCCAGCATGCCCGGACAGCCAATGGCTGTCCGGGCATGCTGGGAGTTGTAGTTTTGCAACATCTGAAGGTCCACAGGTTGAACATCACTGTTGGGTTCAGAATCTTTTTTTTCTAGATTTTGCACCTTTTAAATTGGGTGCGTCTTATATGCCGGTGCGTCCTATAGGGCGAAAAATATGGTATGTATTTTTATGTTTTGTGTGTGTGTGTGTGTGTGTGCATATTGGTCTAAGTTATATGATATGTAAGTGAGCTTGTTTTTAAAGGGAAACATGTTTCCCTTTCATGCTGCCTGAAGCATCAATCATGGGGGCAAACTCTGGTAGGTTCAACCCACCCCTCCAGAATTGATTAATATATCTCTCCCTATACCCCAAAACAGGGCCAGATTACCTAGGAAACCTATGACATTGATGTACGGCAAGGCCACCTTGTATTTTGCACTCCATGATGTTCACGTACATCATGCAATACAGTGAGTCTATGAAGCGAGCACAAGAACTGCAATCACTTCATAGACATTCAGAGATAATGACGGACATTGGTGCCGAGGTTCCACCGTTAAACCCCTTAGGTGCCACAATCTTTATCGATCACTGCACTTAAGAGCCTGAATAACGTGTCCGGGTGCACAGGGAGACTCTACGAGCACCCATCTCATTGAGCAATGTTATGCAAGTGCATAGCATTGTTCCATATAAGAAATCTAGCTTATTAGGCTAGATTCACACTTAGGAATCTCCAGCTGGAATAATTCCGCCTAGAGATTCCAAGTGCGGCCAGCGCTGACTGAATCAGTGTCCTGCCGCTGGGGACCCCCACAATCTGCCATTCTGCATTATTTATTTTTTCATTCCCATTCATTTTTTTTTTTTATTATTCTTTTAATCATCTCATTCATTCACTGTTTCATTCAATAATTTTTTTCATCTAATCAGTCCTTCATCCTTATATTAACTTATTTATCATTTTTCACATATTTACATATATTTTTTCCATATTTCTTTCATGCATTCAAATTATCCCTTCACCTTTTCCTTTATCGAATATTGAAATTATTTATTTATGCATCCATCTCCCTACTCATAGAAGACTATTGCCAACATTTATACAATCGGATACATTTATCAGTCATCACTACATCGCATTAATATACTGACAATATAATCCGTACCAATTAAATTATGGGGCACAATTTTTTACATTTTCCAACAGTATTGTCTGCATTAACACCAGTAATATATTTCATTATAATATTTTTCCCTACAAATTTTTTTCACCATCAATATCTTGTGTTTCATACACCACATTTACCCCATTTCCCTCATTTACCCCGTTTATACCACTCACAAACAACATTCCATGTATTTTCTCATATCCACTCTAATCCAGTCCAGGTTTTCCTGATAACCTAGATCCACTTCCTCAATCCCAGTATCCAATCAGCCATAAGTGCAACCTTATAAAACAGTGGGTAGAAAGAGCCCAGACAACTTAGCTATTGAAAAAGAGGCTGAGTAGAGCCTCGAAACACGTCTAGCATTACATAATGTAATCTATTGCACCACCAGATCTTATAACTTATAGCTATATACAGAAAACCGGCATCTAGGAAAGTATCACAGAAGACTTCACCAGTGGCACGCAGCAAACACGAGGAGGACGCCAACATCACACACTACAGGACATCCACATCAAGATCCTCTCCCTCGCCACACTCGTCGGCATCCAGCACCAGCTAACCGTAGAGCGATCGCAGGACCCGGCTGGAGTCATAGCGGGTAAGAGTGAGAGCGCTGCGGGATCTTCTTTAAAAGTCATCGGGTGAGAGGTGCTACTGCACCATAATTCTTATACCCCACTGGAACGGACACCGAGCTTCATAGAAGCTACCCAGGCTACACAGTGCCGATATTCACCTTTTCTTGCTCGGAACCAGTTTTCATAGAAGACATAACAAGGACAGACACAAGCTTCATAGAAGAACTGTGGGAACGGCACACACTGCCGACATTTGCCATAACCTTCCTTTGCAGTAACTAGTCTTCATAGAAGACAATATAGGAGTTCAAAGCTATTCAATGTATGCCCAGCATCATATGGGATTTCTGGACAGTCTGTGAACTTTTCTCCTTAGCCACCACTAAACCTATATATCTAGGTGTTATATTGATGCCACATGCTTTAAGAATAACTAAATATTTCTGTGCAATTTTTTCTTACAGTTTATGCCACCTATTCTTTCTAAACAGCTATATGTGCTACATTTGCATTAACCTCTATATCTATTAAGGTGCACGTTCATGATGTGATTGCAGTCTATGGGAGGGGGCGTGACGGCTAGTATGTAGACATCACGCCTCCTCCCATAGACATCACAGGTGCAGGCGTGGTGGCTGTGGTCACCAGTCATCTGCCACAGAGCAGAGTTCGCTTTGTGCATGGATGACTGAAATGCCCGGCAGGAGATCGTGGGGGTCCCCAGATATCTTATCCCCTAAGCTTTGGATAGGGGATGAGATGTTTGGGTGGAGTACCCCTTTAAAGAAGAAAAAATTTTTAGACAAGTAAAATAATACAAAAATTCAATATGGTATTGTTGTAATCGTATTGACTGGAGCAAATCGAATCGGACGAAGTCGAATTCGTTCCAAATTTCATGAAAAATTTGATTCCGACCGAATCCGAATTTTGACTCGATTCGAAATAAGGAATTTCTTCATTAGCGATTCAAAAAAGGGATGGAGATATCTTTTTTATTAAAATTTCCAATAAAAAAAAAAATACAATAGTGATGGAAAAAATTGTATTTAATGAAATTTCTATTTTTAATAACAACATTTTTACTACGGTAATTTTTAAACAGAGACAGTAATAAAAATGTAGAAAGGGGCCATTAAAATGTAAAAATTATATATTTTTAAAAATTAATTTTGTTAAACACATTATTAACCCCTTAAGGACCAGGCCATTTTACACCTTAAGGACCAGAGCGTTTTTTGCAATTCTGACCACTGTCACTTTAAACATTAATAACTCTGGAATGCATTTAGTTATCATTCTGATTCCGAGATTGTTTTTTCGTGACATATTCTACTTTAACTTAGTGGTAAAATTTTATGGTAACTTGCATCCTTTCTTGGTGAAAAATCCCAAAATTTGATGAAAAAAATGAAAATTTTGCATTTTTCTAACTTTGAAGCTCTCTGCTTGTAAGGAAAATGGATATTCAAAATAAAACATTTTTGGGTTCACATATACAATATGTCTACTTTATGTTTGCATCATAAAATTTTATAGTTTTTACTTTTGGAAGACACCAGAGGGTTTCAAAGTTCAGCAGCAATTTGGAAATTTTTCACACAATTTTCAAACTCGCTATTTTTCATGGACCAGTTCAGGTTTGAAGTGGATTTGAAGGATCTTCATATTAGAAATACCCCATAAATGACCCCATTATAAAAACTACACCCCCCAAAGTATTCAAAATGACATTCAATAAGTGTATTAACCCTTTAGGTGTTTCACAGGAATAGCAGAAAAGTGAAGGAGAAAATTCACAATCTTCATTTTTTACACTTGCATGTTCTTGTAGACCCTATTTTTGAATTTTTGCAAGGGGTAAAAAGGAGAAAATTTTTACTTGTATTTGAAACCCAATTTCTCTCGAGTAAGCACATACCTCATATGTCTATGTTAATTGTTCGGCGGGCGCAGTAGAGGGCTCAGAAGGAAGCCCCTATGGTGCCAGGACAGCAAAAAAAAACACATGGCATACCATTTTGGAAACTAGACCCCTCAGGGAACGTAACAAGGGGTAAAGTGAACCTTAATACCCCACAGGTGATTCACGACTTTTGCATATGTAAAAAAAAAAAAAAAATGTTTTACCTAAAATGCTTAGTTTCCCAAAAATGTTACATTTTTAAAAAGGATAATAGCAGAAAATACCCCCCAAAATTTGAAGCCCAATTTCTCCCGATTCAGAAAACACCCCATATGGGGGTGAAAAGTGCTATGCTGGCGCACTACAGGTCTCAGAAGAGAAGGAGTCACATTTGGCTTTTTGAAAGCAAATTTTGCTCTGGGGGCATGCCGCATTTAGGAAGCCCCTATGGTGCCAGAACCGCAAAAAAAAAACACATGGCATACCATTTTGGAAACTAGACCCCTCGGGGAACGTAACAAGGGGTAATGTGAACCTTAATACCCTACAGGTGTTTCACGACTTTTGCATATGTTAAAAAAAAATTTTTTTTTTACCTAAAATGCTTGGTTTCCCAAAATTTTTACATTTTTAAAAAGGGTAATAGCAGAAAATACCCCCCAAAATTTGAAGCCCAATTTCTCCCGATTCAGAAAACACCCCATATGGGGGTGAGAAGTGTTCTGCTGGCGCACTACAGGTCTCAGAAGAGAAGGAGTCACATTTGGCTTTTTGAAAGCAAATTTTGCTCTGGGGGCATGCCGCATTTAGGAAGCCCCTATGGTGCCAGAACAGCAAAAAAAAAAACACATGGCATACCATTTTGGAAACTAGACCCCTCGTGGAACGTAACAAGGGGTAATGTGAACCTTAATACCCCACAGGTGTTTCACGACTTTTGCATATGTAAAAAAAAAACATTTTTTTTACCTAAAATGCTTGGTTTCCCCAAATTTTTACATTTTTTAAAAGGGTAATAGCAGAAAATACCCCCCAAAATTTTAAGCTCAATTTCTCCCGATTCAGAAAACACCCCATATGGGGGTGAGAAGTTCTCTGCTGGCGCACTACAGGTCTCAGAAGAGGAGGAGTCACATTTGGCTTTTTGAAAGCAAATTTTGCTCTGGGGGCATGCCGCATTTAGGAAGCCCCTATGGTGCCAGGACAGCAAAAAAAAACCCACATGGCATACCATTTTGGAAACTAGACCCCTCGGGGAACGTAACAAGGGGTAATGTGAACCTTAATACCCCACAGGTGATTCACAACTTTTGCATATGTAAAAAAAAAAAAACTTTTACCTAAAATTTGTAACACAATTTCTCCCGAGTACGGCGATACCCCATATGTGACCCTAAACTGTTGCCTTGAAATACGACAGGGCTCCAAAGTGAGAGCGCCATGCGCATTTGAGGCCTGAATTAGGGACTTGCATAGGGGTGGACATAGGGGTATTCTACGCCAGTGATTCCCAAATAGGGTGCCTCCAGCTGTTGTAAAAGTCCCAGCATGCCTGGACAGTCAGTCAGTGGCTGTCTGGTAATACTGGGAGTAGTTGTTTTGAAACAGCTGGAGGCTCCGTTTTGGAAACAGTGGCGTACCAGACGTTTTTCATTTTTATTGGGGAGGGGAGGGGGGCTGTGTAGAGGTATGTTTATACGTAGTGTTTTTTACTTTTTATTTTATTTTGTGTTAGTGTAGTGTTTTTAGGGTACAGTCGCACGGGCGGGGGGTTCACAGTAGTTTCTCGCTGGCAGTTTGAGCAGCGGCAGAAAATTTGCCTCAGCTCAAACTTGCAGCCGGATACTTACTGTAATCCTCCGCCCATGTGAGTGTACCCTGTACGTTCACATTGGGGGGGGGGGGCATCCAGCTGTTGCAAAACTACAACTCCCAGCATGTAGGGTCTATAAGTGCATGCTGGGAGTTGTAGTTTTGCAACAGTTTGAGGCTCCGTTTTGGAAACGGTGGCGTACCAGACGTTTTTCATTTTTATTGTAGGGGTATGTGTATATGTAGTGTTTTTTAACTTTTTATTTTATTGTGTGTTAGTGTAGTGTAGTGTTTTTAGGGTACAGTCACATGGGCGGGGGGTTCACAGTAGTTTCTCGCTGGCAGCTTGAGCTGCAGCAGAAAATTTGCTGCAGCTCAAACTTGCAGCCGGATACTTACTCTAATCCTCCGCCCATGTGAGTGTACCCTGTACATTCACATTGGGGGGGGGGGGGAACATCCAGCTGTTGCAAAACTACAAATCCCAGCATGTACGGTCTATCAGTGCATGCTGGGAGTTGTAGTTTTGCAACAGCTGGAGACACACAGGTTGTGAAACACCGAGTTTGGCAACAAACTCAGTGTTTTGCAACCAGTGTGCCTTCAGCTGTTGCAAAAGCTACAACCCCCAGCATGTATGGACAGCGGAAGGGCATGCTGGGTGTTGTAGTTATGCAACAGCGGGAGGCATACTACTTTGGCTGGGGATGCTGGGGATTGTAGTTATGCAACAGCTGGAGACACACTGGTTTGCTACTTAACTCAGTGTGCTTCAGCTATTGCAAAACTACAACTCTCAGCAGTCACCGACAGCCAACGGGCATGCTGGGAGATGTAGTTATGCAACCAGCAGATGCACCACTACAACTCCCAGCATGCACTTAAGCTGTTTGTGCAAGCTGGGAGTTGTAGTTACACAACAGCTGAAGGTACACTTTTCCATAGAAAGAATGTGCCTCCAGCTGTTGCAAAACCATAAGTCCCAGCATGCCCATAAGTGCATGCTGGGAGTTGTGGTGGTCTGCCTCCTGCTGTTGCATAACTACAGCTCCCAGCATGCCCTTTTTGCATGCTGGGAGCTGTTGCTAAGCAACAGCAGGAGGCTGTCACTCACCTCCTGCTGCTGCTTGATCGCCGCACAGGTCAGTCCCGCCGCCGCCGCCGTCGTCGCTCCTGGGGCCCCGATCCCAACATTAACGCCGGGGATCGGGGTCCCCATCACCGGGGGTCGTCTTCCCGCACCCGCTCACGTCCTCCGGAAGAGGGGCGGAGCGGGTGCGGGAGTGACACCCGCAGCAGGCGCCCTGATTGGTCGGCCGGTAATCCGGCCGACGAATCAGGGCGATCGTGAGGTGACACCAGTGCCACCTCAGCCCTGCAGGCTCTGGCTGTTCGGGGCTGTCTCTGACGGCCCCGATCAGCCAGTAATTCCGGGTCACCGGGTCACTGGAGACCCGATTGACCCGACTCGCCGCAGATCGCTGGACTGAATTGTCCAGCGATCTGCGGCCATCGCCGACATGGGGGGACATAATGACCCCCCTGGGCGATATGCCGCGATGCCTGCTGAACGATTTCAGCAGGCATCGGGCACCGGCTCCCCTCCGGCTAGCGGCGGGGGGCCGGGAAAGGACAGGACGTACTCCTACGTCCTCGGTCCTTAAGGACTCGGAAACGGGGGCGTAGGAGTATGTCCATTGTCCTTAAGGGGTTAAAATACATTGCTAATAAAAAAGTTTAATAAAGTGTACTGTTCCGTGAGGGGAGTAGTAGTACCTCTACTAATAGACAGATCGCCCCAGGTGTCACTCCTGACACCCGATGCAATCGTCCTGTATAATGTATAGAGGCGGCTTTCTCCTGTGCTAGTTTCTAACACCTGTTGCAATCTGTCTATTAATGCAGGTACTACAGTTCCCATCATTGAGCAGAGTGTGGTCCCTGTTGGGAGCATTAGTACCTGCAGGTAAGAAAAGATCACAGCAGGTGTCACTCCTGACACCCGCTGCGATTGTCCTGTATAATGGATGCGGGTGGCCGGTCGATCTTCTCTGGCCCCACTGTAGTATGGTCTGCCGTATATACAGTATACCTATTATTCATATTTCCTGCAGACAGTTGTGATTGGCTGGAACCATCTGGCCAATCACAGCTCTCTGCAGGAAATATGCATAATAGGTATACAGTATATACGGCATATACTACAGACCATACTACAGTGGGACCAGAGAAGAGCAGCCTGCCACCCGCATCTATACATTTTACAGGTTGATCGCAATGGGTGTCAGGAGTGACACCCACTGTGATTTTTCCTTACCTGCAGGTACTACTGCTCCCAACATGGTGAACACTCTGCTCCATTTTGAGAGCTGTAGTACCTGCATTAATAGACAGATCGCCACAGGTGTCAGAAGTTACACTCACCTTGATCTGTCTATTAATACAGGTACTACAGCTCCCAGCATGGAGCAGAGTGTGCTCCATGTTGGGAGCAGTAGTACCTGCAGTTAAGGAAAGATCACAGCAGGTGCAACTCCTGACATTCGATGCGATCTTCCTATTTATTGCAGAGATGTGGAGCAGCTTTCTCCTGCGCTCGCATCTCTGCTATATACTCTGGCCGGCTACTGATGTGAATAGAATTCACATTACTCATTCATATTTTCTGCCCAGAGTGGGGATTGGCCGGATGTTTGCAGGCAATCACCGCTCTCAGTGGGAAATTTGAATGAGTGATGTTCTCTTCATATCACTGGCCGGCTGGAGTATATAGCAGAGATGCGAGTACAGGATAATACAATATAGGAGTTCCACATCTCTGCAATAGATAGGATGATCGCATCGGGTGAGAGGAGTGACACTCGGGGCGATCTGTCTATTAGTACAGGTACTATTACTTTTATCATGGAACAGTCTGTTCCATGCTGGGAGTAGTAGTACTTCCTAAAACATTTAAAAATAGAGGGAAAAAAGTGAAACACAAACACACACACGTTATTAAACACATTATTAAAATACATTACAATAAAAAAAAAAATATGAATTATAAAAAATATATAATTTTTACATTTAAATGGCCCCTTTCTACATTTTTTTATTGTCGACTTCATATATATATATATATATATATATATATATATATATATATATATATATATATATATATTGCACTATTCTATAAATAGTATTTAACTATTCTAACAGTCTGATTCACTGTACATAGTACCTTACAGTATTTTTCACAATTATAGCCTGGAAATAGGCATTTTCCATATCGATTCACCGCAAATGTATTCAGATCGAATCACATTTTTTATTCGCCGAATCGGCCAAATTAAATTTTTCAAAAATTTGCTCATCTCCAATATTGACCCACAGAATAAAGATAAAATGTCAGTTTTACAGTAAGGTTCACTGCATAAAAATGGAATCCCCCCCCCCAAAATTTGCAAAATTTCATTTTCTTATCTTTCCAAAAATAATATTTAACATTTGTTTCACTGTCCATTGGTCCCGCAAAAAAAAAAAAAAAAAAGTCTTCATATGGCTCTGTGAGTGTAAAAATAAAAGAGTTTTGTTTCTTAGGAGGCCAGGAGGAAAAAAATGTATTACAAAAATTTTAATCTGCTATGCCCTCAAGGGGTTAATTAGGAACAATCTCAATAGAAAGGGGTGAGTTTCCCTTTAAATGGGCACTGTCAGATACAAAAACTTTTGATATGTTGTAAAGCATGTATAACCAATAGGTTTTGCAATTACTTTCATTATAAAAATTTTCAGTATTTCATAGTGAAAAATCCAGTCAAACAACTGCCCCCCCTGCCTACTTGGACACATACTAGTCCTGCTGTGTCCATGCATCATCACCTATGTCATGGACACACTTCCTTGATTGACAGCTGTGAGCACAGGGCTCAGAGCTGGAGGAAAACTCCTCCCACTGTCAGCTTGTGTCCCCCTACTGTCAGTGAGGACAAGTTGGGAGTTGTAGTTTTGCTAATGCTGGGGGAGCTGGAAGCAAACAGCATACTTAGGGAGGGGGCGGAGACCTGCACAGTGAGGCCACGCCCCCTCCCTTTGAGAGGAATTCAGACCAGTGAGCTAAATTAAAAGTGTAATAAAAAAATAATAAAGGTGCTAGACACATAAAAATTAGATGTACATGGTCATGATTAGGTACTGAGTGATATATATAAAAAAAAAATTGGTTGGATCTTACGGGTACACTTTAAGAGAAGTGGTTGTCAGTATAAACTGCATGACTAAAACTGGAATAAAATAATAATGTAAAATATAAAAGATAATTTAGTTTCTTTCTAACATCCTGAAATAAAAGACTTCTGTTAGGCTGTAAGACTATACCTCTTATTGCTGTGGTCATAATACGTTCCTATCTCTCCATGTATTGTCCTGCACTAATATGTTTTACCTTCAAGTTGGCCTTAGTAACTCGAGCATCTGGAGCAAGAAATATTAACGCTGACAGGCAACATATTCATGTTATTTATCTCAAACATCCGAAAGTACTCTACAGCTCTCCCATAAGAGTACTTAGCAGGAGCAACGCAGGCATAAAGCACAGGCACACAAGGGCTAGATATAAAATACATGTCAGCACGGAACAATCTCTACTTACATACATCTTCTCAGCCTCTTAACCTGCTCTTAGGTAAGTGGCCTAATATGGAAAACTCAAATTGTATTTCCTTCAAATCCATAGTTATATACAATAAAATTCATAAAATACACTTATTTGTGCCAAATGACAAACTCAGGTATGATCTACTTACAAGCTCAAATTTGCGCCACCTGTTAGGCTAAAGAATGATTGTGTTTGATATAATAGAGCTAAGTGGATCATATAACCTATTATTTAAAGGAAATCTGTCATTAGAATCACCTGCACTAAACCTGTTACACAGGCTTGTAGTGCAGGTGATCCTGATTAAAACGCTTCTTACCTCATTAAAAACTGTGCAGCGGTTCACCAGATATCTTCATTTTTAGTTAAATGGTATTCCCAGGCTTGGGACTCAGTGGGAGGTCCGCAGCATCAGCATGGACTCGCTTACATCATTTTCGCCGGGCGGAGCGCCTGTCCGGCTCATGAATATTCATGGCTGCCTCATCGCAGTCTTCCTCCTGGTGTAGGTCACATGGGTAGCGCCGCACATGCGCCACGCGCCGTACATCTGGAAGCGGCATTCCGGGTGTACGGCGCATGGCGCATGCGCAGCGCTACCCACGTCACCTACACCAGGAGGAAGACTGTGATGAGGCAGCCATGAATATTCATGAGCCGGACAGGCGCTCCGCTTTGCGAAAATGACGTAAGCGAGTCCATGCTGATGCTGCGGATCTCCCACCGAGTTCCAAGCCTGGGAATACCATATAACTAAAAATGAAGATATCTGGTGAACCGCTACAAGTTTTTAATGAGGTAAGAAGCGTTTTAATCCAGATCACCCGCACTACAAGCCTGTGTAACAGGTTTAGTGCGGGTGATTCTGATGACAGATTTCCTTTAAAGTGGTTCAGGCTGATTTAAAAATATGGTACATCTTTAGACTATCTAGTGTTAGTTTGCATCATCTTTAAAGGGGTACTAGGCTGCTCAGCATTTGTAACAAACTGTTCTGAATGCTGGAGTTGGTGCCGGGAGCTCGTGACGTCATAGCCCCGCCCCCTCATGACATCACGCCCCGCCACCTCAATGCAAGTCTATGGGAGGGGGTGTGACGGCTGTCACGCCCCCTCCCATAGACTTGCATTGAGGGGGTGGGGTGTGACGTCATGAGGGGGCGGGGCTATGACATCACGAGCTCCCGGCGCTGACTCCAGCATTCAGAACAGTTTGTTCCAAGCGCTGCATTCCAACTCCAGCATTCAGAAAGTGTGTTTTTTAAAACATTTAAGCCATGCCCCCTTTTATATAAAAAAAAAACACCATTCCCACATTTTTTTACCAACCCACGCCCCTGTTGTACTAAACTTGTTTTTGTCTAATTTGCTTTCAAAACCTGTCAAGCAACAGAATTCATGCCAATACTCTAGGGATCACACTTTTATTTATTCCCCTATGGCTTTTTTTTTCAACACTGAGCAATTATTTAAATAGTTTTTATAAAAAATGTCCTACTTTTTTGTTACTGTAATTCTATGTATTTCCTTCACCTAGCTAGTTTCTGACCCAAATTAACAAGATACTACTCCTGGCTGTGTTGGCATTCTACTATGCTCTTCCATCTCTCCATGTTATGTACAGGTACAGGGAGGGGGGGGAGAGGCTGTATGAGTGTAAAGGAAAGATAGCATCAAAGTCTTCAGGGAAGGCAGATCACGCAAGCTGTGTATGAATGTAAAGAGAAAGAAGAACACCCAACAGCAGGCTCTGCATGGGTTGGTCACATATTTCCAAGCACTATAGTCTGTCATCTCTAGGGAAAAGAGATCCCTCATGGAATCTCCCCTTCTGACGCTTCTCGACAAAGACATGTGACTTCTGCACCAATTGCTGCTATACTGGTGATACACTTCTTGTTTTCCCCTTTTCTCTTTTATTCATAAGTGGCTTTTATTCCCACACTCTTCTTTGTTGGTCCTTTTACACATTAGATATGCGGCCATCTTTTCTTCAGGGGTCACACAGCAGCTATGGGCTATGGAGGGACATTTATCATTGCATTTAGAGCTTTTTTTTTTTTTTGCTTACAATCGGCACATGAAATGCAACTTTTTTCGACTTTATTCAGTACGCAAAAACCTGCAAAGAGCCTTTCAAAAGTAAATTTCACTTTTTACTTTGCAGTGGTAACAAATTGTTCAAGCGCAAATGTTGCAAATTTGCTAAACGTACACATTTCCAACACTGCAAATTAAAGGGGTACTGCAGCGAAAAGTAACTTATCCTTATCCACATGATAGAGGATGTCAGATTGGGAGGGGGGAGGGGGTCGACCGCTGGGACCTCCCACAATCTCCTGAATGGACCCTGGCTCATTTTTTTTCGAGCGCCGCAGATGCTGGAGTACAGCACTCGGGTCTCTTTGATGCTCCCATAGAGAATGACTGGAGCATGTGCCGACCCCAACACACGCTGCCATGAGAGAGCCGGGGCCCGTTCAAGAAATTGTGGGGGTCCCATCAGTCGGACACCTGCAATCTGACATTTATCTCCTATCCCCTTTAAAGGTGTTAAAAAATTCACTTACATCAACCTTGATCAATATTCCCCCCCCCCCCCTTCCCCATATAGTTTGCCTCTAGGGTACTTATACCCTAAAATCTCCATGAAATGTAAAATCAGCTCTACTACATCTAAACAGATTTTATTGTCTTGACTCCAAATACTATCCAAGAGTTGCACTTAGGGTTAAATAACCATTCCGGCTCTGCTATATGTGTACAGTAAAAGCATCACTAATCCCCTCTGATGTATAACAAGAAGCTACTCTAAGTCTTAATATGAAGTAGTACAAGAAGATAAAAAAAATTAAATACTGTTTACAAAATGTTATAATAAGATGCCCGGCATGTAGAACGAGAATTCTGTGCCAGCGGCATTTGGAAACGCGTGGCAAAGCTTCCCTGTGTTCTGGCACAGCGTATATTAAAGATTCAGACTAATTAAAGGAAAAATTGATAGAGACAGAAGAGTTTACGGGATTAAAACAAATTGATTTATGAATCTCAGATTATCTTTTCATTTCCTGTTGTTTTCGTTCATTGGAGACGAACTGCAGAAAATGATCCAAAATGTATTAAGGAAAAGGAAGTGCAGAACTTTCCGGACAACGCAAATTGCCTATGAATAAGATGGCAGCGGCTGAAATTACCCAAGTAACAGCAGGCCCGGAAGGTCAACACAGAAGTGTACCCACATCCTGTAGACCCCAAATGGATCCTCTGCTGTATAAGAAGGCACTGCTGTTATAAATGGACATAGTAGGTGGGGTACTCTGACTTATATGCAGTATAAATAAAATCTTGTCAGAATACCACAATCCAGCCCAGGGAGCAGTGTTTCCAGCTGTTGCAAAACTAGAACTCCCAGTATGCCCGGACAGCCGTTGGCTGTCCGGGCATGCTGGGAGTTCTAGTTTTGCAACAGCCGGAAGGCCACAGTTTAGAGACCACTAGTGTATATGACTGCTGCTAAAGGGGATCTACATATTAATAAATTCAGGGTTCCTGTTACTTTTTCTCCCTGCACTGTGGATGTTTACTAGGTGTGCTTAATACATAACATGGACAGTAAAAAATAACAGGGATGGTTCAACTGTTGTATTTTGCAAAAGCTGGATGGCCAGATGTTGGAGACCACTGCTGTAAATGGGGATCTACATATTCTTATATGCAGGGTTCCACTTATTTTTGCTCCCTGCACTGTGGATGTTTACTAAGTGGGTTTAAAGGAGAAGTGTCATGGAAAAAAACATATCCCCTATCCGCAGGATACGGAATAAGTTTTAGATTGTGGGGGGTCCAAATACTGGGGCCCCGCACGATGTCCTGTATGATCTCCTTCACAGTGGTGCATCATGACCTCCGCCCAAAGCGGGAGCCACCACGCCTCCTCCATATAGCTCTATGGGAGAGCCGTTCGGCTATCTTCGGCTCTCCTATATAGCTATATGGAGGGGATGTGGCGGCCCCTGCTTTGGGCGGGGGTCATAACGTGCCACTGTGGAGGAGAGTCGAGGCTCCATACAGGAGATTGTGGGAGGGCCTCAGCGGTCGGAACCCCCCCACGATCTAAAACAAATCCCCTAAGGGATAAGTTTTTTCCCACAACACTTCTCCTTTAAATAATATGGATGTTAATAAATAACATGGATGGTTCATTTTGTAATAGGTGGACAGCCACAGTTTAGAGACCACTGGTGTAAATGACTTTCAAATTCAGGTTTCCACTTACTCCCAGCATGCCCGGACAGCCAAAGGCTGTGTTGACCTTCTGAGCCTGTCTTTGCATTGATTCAGCTTTATCGTATGAATGTATCCTGTATATTTTATATATGAATGTATCCTGAATATTTAATATATTCATTTATATATATTGTAGGTGACAAAGGGTGAGAAATAATTTCTCAGGATGTGCAATAAAACGTAACTTTTACTTTTAGATATTTTAAAAGGTAAAATTGTTTTGTGTTGATAATGTGAAATTGCACAATGGCAAAACAAGATAAAGTTGAGTATACGCTGATCCATTGTGGCTGGGCCCAGCCACACACAGTATCGCACACAAACTGTTAAAAAAACAGTGTTAAAGCTCAAAAAATACCACCAACGCGTTTCTGCCACCAATCTCGGTGGTGTCCTCAGGGACATAGTGTATACAAAAGACAGTCGTAACTCACTTAGATAAAGCCTAACATAAGTAAATAAGTGGAGCTATGTAGTCAATGAGAGCAACCATGTAAGTACGTGATAGGGAATAAGTTTCAATGTCCCTGGGCTTAGTTGTTCAGATACCACTGAAGTTGTAGATAACGATTACTGCAGTTCTACAGCTATTCAACGTGGGATACCTGCATCCAGCAGGGAGCCGCGGATTACCGTCTCTCTTGCGGGTTCCAGCGAGCGTGTGGCGTCTGACGTCTGGATGCAGGTATCCCACGTTGAATAGCTGTAGAACCGCAGTAATCGTTATCTACAACTTCAGTGGTATCTGAACAACTGAGTCCAGGGACATTAAAACTTATTCCCTTACAGGACTGACACTTAATGCAGATTTAGCCGCAAGTTGATTTGTTACTGGCATGATATATATATATATATATATATATATATATATATATGTTTCTGCCTTTTTGGTCCTTGGGCTAACTACAATTTGGGTAACTGTTGGGGCTATATTTACCTTGCCTCTTAATATTGCGGCATTTAGTAGTCGAATTGGTGTTCACTGTATCACGTACTTACATAGCTTCTCTCATTGACTACATAGCTCCACTTATTTACTTATGGTGGGCTTTATCTAAGTGAGTTACGACTGTCTTTTGTATACACTATACCTCTCTAAGAACACCACCGAGATTGGTGGCAGAAACGCGTTGGTGGTATTTTTTGAGCTTTAACACTGTTTTTTTAACAGTTTGTGTGCGATACTGTGTGTGGCTGGGCCCAGCCACAACGGATCAGCGTATACTCAACTTTATCTTGTTTTGCCATTGTGCAATTTCACATTATCAACACAAAACAATTTTACCTTTTAAAATATCTAAAAGTAAAAGTTACGTTTTATTGCACATCCTGAGAAATTATTTCTCACCCTTTGTCATATCTATAGCTGGATGATTTTCTCTATCTAGTGGTTTACGTAGGACCGCATACACTTATCCTTACGTTTATGGTATAAACTTTCAGTGTTGTCAAGAAGGCCGATCCAGCAGTCCATTTCGACATTTCCATACAGCTAAGTTGCAACAAGGAAACTACAATATATGTGCCACCAAAATCCGGGAGCTGTAGTGTGGTGTGGTTAGGAGGCTGTTCCAAAAGTCCAGTCCAGGCTTTTCTAGACCTCGACCTCAGGTGAGGAGAGTGTGAACCTGAGGAGTTGTGTGCCATTATTTCTTTCACACTGTGCTACAAGCTGGAGCACACAATAGGTGCCATGTGCTAGGGGGTCACTTGGGGGCAGAATAAACGTCCTGCGAAGGTTTTATTGGCCAGGCTATTATCAGGAGATCTTGAATTTTTGTAAGTCCTGTCCAACCTGTCAGTTAACCACTTCAATATTCCATTTTAGGAGTCCCCTAGTTCCCCTACCAGTAATTGAGGTGCCATTCGAAAGGATAGCTATGGATCTGGTAGGCCCATTGGTAAAGTCTTCCCGAGGCCATCATTATGTTCTGGTAGTACTGGACTATGCCATCAGGTACCCTGAAGTCAATACCCTGCGAAATACTTCATCAAAGTGTATTGCCCGGGAGCTATTTCACGTTTTATTCTAGAACAGGTCTACCCAAGGAAATACTCAAAGACCAGGGTACACCTTTTGTGTCCAAGTTAATGCAGGATTTGTGTAAGCTGCAGAAAATCAAACAGCTCAGAACCTCTGTGTATCATCCCCAAACAGATGGCTTAGTGGAGAGGTTCAATAAAACCCGGATGGGAATGTTGAGGAAGGTAGTAGAAAAGGATGGGAGGGACTGGGATTGTCGGTTGCCATACCTCCTGTTCTCCATCCGAGAGGTAACTCATTCTTCTACAGGCTTCTCCCTATTTGAGTTGCTATATGGGAGACATCCCAGTTTTTTTTTTAGATATTACCAAGGAAACATGGGAGAGTGAGGCCACCCCTTGCAAGAGTGTAATAGAGCATGTGGTTCAAATGCAAGATCGAATCAGTAGCATTATGCCCATTGTGAAGGGAACACATGCAAAAGGCCCAAGAGTCCCAGAGTTGAGTATAAAATAGGGTGGCTAGACTGAGGAAGTTTGACCCTGGTGACCGTGTACTGGTATTGGTACCCCCAGTAGAGAGTAAATTCCTGTCTAAGAGGCAAGGTTCTTATGAGAGGGTTGGAGAGGTTAATTATAAGATCCATCAGCCTGGGAAAAGAATACTGATCCAACTCTACCATGTAAACTTAATTAAGCCGTGGTAGGATAGAGAGTCCCTAGTAGTAGCCCTTACCACATAGTGGAAGCCCCCTTAGAAATTGAGAAGGTTACCATAGGTGACACATTGTCCAAACTCCAAAAACAGGCAACCTGGGAATTTTTACAAAGGAATAGAGATATCTTCACTGACCTCCCTGACACTACAAATGTTGTTAAACATGAGATAGTTACTGAACCGGGGGTGAAAATCCATGTGAGGCCATATAGAATTCTGGAGGCTCAGAGAAAAGCTGTCTCTGAGGAGGTCAGGTGCATGTTAGCCCTAGGGGTTATTGAAGAATTTAAAAGCGTTTGGTCTAGCCTCATTGTATTGGTCCCTCAGCCAAATGGGTCCTGGAGGTTCTTTAACGATTTCCGCTGACTGAATGAAGTGTCTAAGTACGATCCCTACCCAATGCCCAGGGTAGATGAACTAACTGAAAGGTTGGGGCCTGCCAGGTAAATTACTACCTTGGACCTTACCAAAGGGTATTGGCAGATTCCCCTGTCATAGGAGGCAAAGGAGAAAACTGCCTTCTCCACCCCAGATGGGCTCTTTCATTATACCAGGATTCCAGAGGGCCATGGATAAGGTTTTAAAGACCCATACCAGATATGCAGCTGCCTACTTAGATGATATTGTGGTATTTAGTACAGACTGGAAGTTCCCATCTGAGTAAAGTACGAGTGGCACTGGATTAACTCAGGGAAGCTGGGTTTACTGCTGAGATGTCCCAGTACAGGACATGGTCCTCTACTACCCTTAGGCCCTGTCAGGTTGAGACCCTCAGTTACCTGGTGGCTCCCCTGCAAGGTCTCCCCCTGTTGTTTCCAGAATGTTGTGTACATCAGTTTAATGCCTAGACAGTATCCTTATGTATAGGTAGTACAAAGGACCTGTGGGAGGTCTCAAGGACCTGTGTGAGTCTGTCACATGTTATGTTATGCAGTTACATGATTTGCTACATGTTCTCCTAGGGAGCATCAGCTTAACCTATGACCCGTAGCTTCACCAATGGGCTTTAGTCCAGCCCCCATTATATAAAGGGGTGGCCATTACAATTTCTCTCAGATTCCATCTGCTACTGAGAACAGCAACCACCAGAGATCTCAGTGCAGGTGATCAGCATCTGGAAGACCCAAAAAGCTACAGTCATTCCAGTAAGTCTCAAGTCTACGTCTGCTGTCACTACAAATAGTCAAGTCCTGCATAAAGTCAATAGTGTTGAGCGGCATAGGCCATATTCGAATTCGCGATATTTTGCGAATATATGGACGAATATTCATCTTATATTCTCTAAATTCGCATATTTGTAATATTTGCGTTTTATTTTCGCATATGCGA
The DNA here is from genome assembly GCF_029499605.1 of Hyla sarda. Taxonomy (NCBI): domain Eukaryota; kingdom Metazoa; phylum Chordata; class Amphibia; order Anura; family Hylidae; genus Hyla; species Hyla sarda. The sequence continues at coordinate 342,057,917 of NC_079193.1, read as the reverse complement.
AAATTAGCATGTGTGAAAATTTGCATGTGCGAAAAGCTGGAAGCAGAGAGGGATGATCACTGTGATGTATACTGTGAAAAAAAAAAAGAATATTCGTAATTGCGAATATAGTGCTATATTCGCGAATAAAATTTGCATTGCGAATATTCGCGAGCAACACTATTAATAAACCCTTTTGTTTTTGCACCGACATCCTGCTAGTTTGCCTACCACTTGTGCAGCTAATTTCCACTATATATATATATATATATATATATATATATATATATATATATATATATATATATTCTAGCTAAAACAAATATCTTATAGTGTAACGTCTCTGGAAGACCATCTCTTTGAAAAGACAATCCCCCTATTCAGACCAGATTTGGTGTTACAAGTTTCAGTCCACCATTGCATATGGCTGCAATTTTTTTTTTTAAATAACCTCCCCCTTAGATGACCACTCTGCAATGCATTTTCAGCTGGTCTTGTCAAAGAGGTTTCACTGTATGTGAAAAAAAAAAAAGAAAGAAAAAAGATAAAAAATTACACCCATGGAAAAAAATTTTATGGAATCCCCACATTTACAGTACAGCCACCCAACCTTATCATTTTGTAGCAAATACACAAATCACAGACATACCGTATTTTTCGCCCTATAGGACGCACCGGTGTATAAGACGCACCCAATTTATAGGTGCAAAATCTAAAAAAATAAAGATTTTGAACCCAATAGTGGTCTTCAACCTGCGGATCTCCAGATGTTGCAAAACTACAACTCCCAGCATGCCCGGACAGCCGTTGGCTGTCCGGGCATGCTGGGAGTTGTAGTTTTGCAACATCTGGAGGTCCGCAGATTGAAGACCACTGCATAGGAGGTAATACTCACGTGTCCCCGCCGCTCCGGACCCGTCACCGCTGCCCTGGATGTCGCTCCATCGCTGTCGCCGTGTCCCCGTCGCTCCGGAACGTCTCTGCTGCCGGCCGGGTATCCTCGCTCTCCGTCGCCGCCATCACGTCGTTACGCACGCCGACGCACGTACGCGACGACGTGATGACGAGGAAGGAAAGCGCCGGCCATACAGGGGATCCCTGAACGGAGAAGACACCGAGGAGGCTGGTAAGGTCCCTTCCGGTGTCCTGTAAGCACTAACCCGGCTATTCAGTCGGGCTGTTCGGGACCGGCGTGGTGAAATCGCGGCGGTCCCGAACAGCCCGACTGAACAGCCGGGTTAGTGTCACTTTCCCTTCAGATGCGGCGGTCAGCTTTGATCGCCGCGTCTGAAGGGTTAATGCAGGGCATCACCGCGGTCGGTGATGTCCTGTATTAGCCGTGGGTCCCGGCTGTTGATGGCCACAGGGACCGCCGCGATAGGGGTGTATTCGCCGTATAAGACGCACCAACTTTTTCCCCCAGTTTTGGGGAAGAAAAAGTGCGTCTTATACGGCGAAAAATACGGTAAAACAAAAATTCTGCTTCATGAACCTTCGCTTAAACATAAATAAAATTACTGTGTTTATACAGGTTTAGTAGAGAAAAAAAAATATGGATGGAATCACTCACAAGTTGAGGAGAAAAATATGAATTCCATGTCATAGGGGGAGATTTATCAATACCTGTGCAGAGGAAAAGTTGCCCAGTTGCCCATAGCAACCAATCAGATCGCTTCTTTCATTTTTAACAAGGCCTCTGCAAAGTGAAAGAAACGATCTGATTGGTTGCTATGGGCAACTGGGCAACTTTTCCTCTGCACAGGTTTTGATAAATCTCCCCCATAGTCATGTGGATGTGCTGGCTCTTCTCCAAACCTTGCTCAACACACACAGCTGCCACTGGGTAGCCCTTTGTGTCTACTTATAGGAAAATATGCAGCGTTTTTCCCGCTGTGCAGTGTGAAATACACTGAGTATCCACTATGTAGGACCATACCCTTAAAGGGGTACTCCAGTGGATTTTTTTTTATTTTTTTAAATCAACTGGTGCCAGAAAGTTGAAAGATTTGTAAATTACTTTTGTTTAAAAATCCTTATTCTTTCATTACTTATCAGCTGAGGAAGTTATATAGTTATTTTCAGTCTGACCACAGTGCTCTCTGATGACACCTCTGTCCATGTCAGGTACTGTCCAGAGCAGGAGTAAATCCCCATAGCAAACCTATCCTGCTCTGGACAGTTCCTGACATGGACAGAGGAGTCTGGAGAGAGCACTGTGGTCAGACTGGAAAGAACTACACAACTTCCTTTGTTGCGTACAGCAGCTGATAAGTACTAGAAGGATTCAGCTCCTGAGTGCACTGTCATGTAAGGAGCCCGGGCCGGCTACTTACATGACAGTGCGCTCAGCCTATCACCGGCCGAGACGGGACATCGATTTGGCCGGAGATATGCTGACCGTAGTGTGACGTTTTGAGCATAAGGAGCCGAGCAGCAGCGGAGGAATTGGACGCCGATACCGGAGCAACGGGGGAAAGTAGGAAGGTGAGTTAAAGTTTGTGCTGGGGCATAGGGGGACATAAGTTTTCCACTGCAAATCTACTTTAAGATTTTTACATAGTAATTTACAAATTTGGATAACTTTCTGGCACCAGTTGATTTAAAAAAAAAAAAGGTGTTTTCCACTGGAGTACCCCTTTAAAGTCAATGGGCATGATCTGCAGTAAGAACACCAGGGAAACAGCAGCAGGAGCTCGTGACTACATTGGACTTACATCTGTGTTAATGAGAATCGTGGGATATTCATATACAGTATTTCCATTTACTGACACTGACCTTTATCCCGAGCGACAGATCATATAAAACAATGAATCAGATAACCACAGAGAATTTGGTAAATGAGCCTAGACCACTGCACATCGCAGCAGCAGCGCAAAAGCGAGGAGCTTCATCATTTATTCCCTCAGTTTTCTTTTCCCAGAGTATAAAAACACATAGAAAAATAAAACCATAACCTGACCTTCTGCTGCTGAACATTTTGATCAATGCTTCTTCTCACATTCACGAGGCCGACTGATCTTCTACGGCTCGTCTGATGGACCTGAAATATACAAGACGACAAGATGTCAATTATAAGGGGCAACTGCAACGCTATCACAAGTGTGTGTGTGTCTACATATATATATATATATATATATATATATATGTGGGTGTATATATATATATATATATATATATATATATACACATATGTGTGGGTGTATATATATAAATATATATATATATATATATATATATATATATAATATGTGTGTGTGTGTGTATGTATATATTCCGATTCCGGCATCTGCAGAATGAATAGACCTGACTATTCTTTTTGCAGATTCCGCAAGGAATTCCATTGCCGTCTATGGGACGGAGCATTTCCGAGTGGTCCTAGAGCCTGCTGGATTAGTTTAATATGCAGAATGTCAGAATTCTGCACATTTTCCGCCACAGCAACCCGGCTTATGTATTTATCTCACTCACTTACTGTGGATTTACCAATTACATCTGGTTTGTTTCAATTGTCTACCACTCTTTCAGTAAAATATTTTTGTCTGATCTCTTCTGTGAAAGACAACTTCTTTCCATATGTCCTATATGGCTGTCCATGCACGCTGGGAATTAGAGTTTTGCAAAAGCTGGAGACACACTGTTTGGTAAACAATGCCCTGAACAACAATGGACTTAAAAGTATGTCCTAGGGACCTTGTACTTAAAGGAGTACTCCGGCGCTAAGACATCTTATCCCATATCCAAAGGATAGGGGATAAGATGCCTGATCGCGGGGGTCCTGCCGCTGGGGACCCCCGTGATCTTCCACGCCGCACCCCGTTAGAATCAGCCCCCAGAGCGTGCTCGCTCCGGGTCTGATTACTAGCGATCACGGGGAAGGGGCATAGTGACATCACGGCTCCGCCCCCGTGTGACATCACGCTCCGCCCCCTCAATGCAAAACCTATGGGAGGGGGCGTGTCACGCCCCCTCCCTGGGTGAAAGAATGTATTAATCATTCTTTGTGAAGAAGTAGAAGCCATATTTTTCTGGGGGAAGTTACTGTGCATTTCATTGCCCTCAGCAAACAAGAAATAATGACAATTCAGTAACTTGCTGCTGGGAGAACAAAGGTTGTTTGCTCCTTGGAGGTAATATAATGTAAAGTCTGAGAGGAAGGCAATGGATAGAGAAAAAAGCAATTTATTAAACAGAAATTCCACATTAAAAATACAAAGATAAAATGAGAGCGGGCGAGAGGAGTTGTTATATAAGCTGCTTTGCTGGGATAATGTCAGGAAGAAGACTTAAGAGTTCAATTCTGTCTAAGATGGATCTGATTAAATCCCCATCATCCAGTCCATATTATTGCTAAGTAATACAGCCCCCCCCCCCCCCCCTTTATCTTCTAAAAGGTGAGACACAACAGACTCCATGTCATCACCCCGGGATAAATAGATAGATATGAGATAGATAGATAGATATGAGATAGATAGATTGATAGATATGAGATAGATAGATAGATATGAGATAGATAGATAGATAGATAGATATGAGATAGATAGATTGATAGATGTGAGAAAGATGGATAGATATATATGAGATAGATGTGAGATAGATAGATGTGAGATAGATAGATATGAGATAGATATATAGATATGAGATAGATAGATATATATGAGATATTGAATTTGAGTTTGGATTTGGAGTGCTGCCTGTGTTTGACATTGCTGTATCTGGAGGGACCTTGGGGCTCGGGTCCGACCACAGTGTGCACCCTTTACTTCTGGACTTGTGTGCTGCTTTACTTGCTGTAGATATGAGATAGATAGATAGATAGATAGATATGAGATAGATAGATAGATAGATATATGTGAGATAGATAGATAGATGTGAGATAGATAGATATGAGATAGATATATAGATATGATAAAGATAGATAGATGGATATGAGATAGATAGATATGAGATAGATAGATAGAGATAGATATGAAAAAGATAGATAGATACAGAGGCGTAGCATGGGGGGTGCAGGGGGGTGCACTGGGTGCAACATCTGGGGGGGCACGCTCGCACTCGCAGCTCTCTGCCCCTGCCTGGCTCACTCACTCTCTCTGCAGTGCTGGCTGTGCGAATCTGATCTGAGCCGCCGGGTCGTCGCCCACTGGGGAAGAAGTGGAGGATCCATGCAACGGGGCAATTGCCCCCCCAAGATTGTTGCCCCTCTTCCTGAACTATCGCATGGTGGAGCGGGAGCTGTTGGCTGTCCCGCTCCACCACCCCTTTCTCACGCCCGTCACCTTGCTATCACACGCCGCAGCTGCTCCATTCCTGCAGTCAGTGAGAGCCAATCATGGCAGGCCGGCGCGATGACATCACATCATCGCGCCGGCGCCCGGAGATCACGTCCCCGCGGCTCTCACTGATTGCAGGAATGGAGCAGCCGCAGCGTGGGAGAAAGGTGACGGGCGTGAGAAAGGGGAGGGGGGAGCAAATTATAAGTGAAAGGGGCAAATGATGAGTAAGGGGCACATGTCAGGGGGCAATATATGTGGGGGCACATGACAGGGGTCCCCTGTCATGTGCCCATATAATGCACATATAATGCCCCCCTGACATTTGCCGCTTACTTATAATACCCAAAGTCATGTGCCTTGGATCATCTCCAGGGTCTGGTTCCATTTTGATGTTTAGTTTTTGTTCTTGATATTTTTTTGTTGTTTACAATGGTTGTGAGACGACATATAATAGCGCGGCCCATAGGTTACTACATTTGTAGATTTGTATTCATAGACCTGCTGAAAATGTGGAGAATGTGTAATGCAAATAGCTTGGACCGTCCCACCGCGATAAGGTGGCCTCATTGGGACGGACCCTACACTGTGAATATGCCTCTGTGTGAACAGTTCAGTAAGCATGGCAGGGTCTGGAACATCCAAGACACCTTATATACACACCTGATAGAGGTGGGTGGGGTGCAAGGCCAACTTGGAGCTATTTGACCGCCGGCGGAGACAAATTTGCGAGCTAACTGCCTCACTATTTCATAGTTTCACATTTGCATCTATTACACCATAGCTGTATAGCTCTCCATGTTTTATCTGCATGTTCATGTTTCACCTATATCCTTGTGCTGGCAGTGTGCTGCTGCATTATTTTGTTGCTATCTTTTGATAGATAGATAGAGAGATATGAGATAGGTAGATTAAAGTTTAAAAGAAGAGCAGCACATTCACAGGCCACACGGGGACATTTATCAATTTTTGCTTATGTATTCCTTTTTTTAGTTATTTTTTTCTTAAAATTTTTTTGCTTATGTGTGACTTATTTATCTACTGGTTTAAGCCTGTTGATAAATTTCTTTCACGTAAGCAATTTTTTTTTGTTTTTGTTGCTTTGGTAGTAGCTTTTCTGCTCCATGTCTGAGCTGGAGTAAATTTAGTAGTTTTTTTTCATGTAATGCGACTTTTTTGTGACTTTCGCACTTGATAAATCTCTGACCACTGCAAGTAAGCAAGATTTTTTTTATTTTGCTTAGGACACTGCACAATCAAAAAGTCGCAGACAAAAAAAAGAGGTGCGACTTTTTTGCGACAATTTTAAGCAAAAAAAAAACTACTAAATGCTTTGATAAATGTTCCCCATAATCTCTAATGATAAGTGCAAGCAGAGCCTGAAACCTTGGTTAATGGCTCACAAACAGATGAATAGATAGATATAGATAGTTTTGAAAGGAAAACTGTCAGCTTTCTCCCCCGCACTAGCCAGCGGGGGACGCTGATCAGTTTGATGCTTACCGTGCCCAGATCCAGCGTGCCGTTCGGCCGTAATCTTATATTTTCGGTAATTGCTAATGAGGTGCTAACTGGCACCGGCTGGGCTAACTGCCACTCTGAAGTCAGTGCCGTTGGCCCTCATGGAGCACCTGCTCCGGGCTCCGTGCCCGCAGGGGGCCCCGTCACATTCGGGACATCCCTGCGGGCTGCTCAGTAGCGGATCGGGGCCCCCCGATAGCCCGGCCGCGGCCACTTTAAAACAGTGACCAGCAGCGGCTCCTGTGGGCCCGCCCCGGACTCCTCCTGCTTTTTCTATTTTTCATATTCCCTTACCTGGCCACGCTCGGCAGGCTCAGGTGATGCGTCGGGTCATGTGGGCTGTGACGAGTGATGGCTCCTGCGGCTTCTCTGCACGACGTCAGGGGGGTCACTCATTTCCTGCAGGGCACAGTTTTCTTCATTACACCCCAGCGCTGCAGGAAATGACGAGTGACGTCATGCAGAGGAGCCGCAGGAGACGTAACTCGTCACAGCCCACAAGACCCGACACATCACCTGAGCCTGCCGAGCGCGGCCAGGTAAGGAAATATGAAATATAGAAAAAGCTGGAGGAGGGGGGAGCAATGATGGGGGGAATGATTGGCAGGGGGGGAATGATGAGCGGCGGGAGGGGGGAATGATGAGCAGGGGGGGTTAATGATGAGCAGGGGGGTTAATGATGAGCAGGGGGGGTTAATGATGAGCAGGGGGGGTTAATGATGAGCAGGGGGGGGTCAATGATGAGCAGGGGGGGTTAATTATGAGCAGGGGGGTTAATTATGAGCAGGGGGGTAATGATGAGCAGGGGGGTAATGATGAACAGGTGGGGGGAGAATGATGAACAGGGCAGGGGGAGAGTGATGAGCAGGGGGGGAGAGTGATGAGCAGGGGGTAATGATGAGCAGGGGGGTAATGATGAGCAGGGGGGAGAATGATGAGCAGGGGGGGAGAATGATGAGCAGGGGGGTAATGATGAGCAGACGGGAGAATGATGAGCAGGGGGGAGAATGATGAGCAGGCGGGGAATGATGAGTAGGGGGGGGGGGGGAATGATGAGCAGGGGAAAACACGGGAAAGAAGGCATAATAAGTGCTCCGTCTTCCAGGCAGTCTTAATCTGGCCCTGCCGTTGGCCACAGCGCCGCCCAGCTCATCAATTATCCTCCCCTCTCTCTTCATTACAGAGGGGGAGAAAAGGAGGGGGCAGGGGGAGGAATATTGATGTGATGGGCGGTGCTGCGGCAGGCAGCACTGATGTCAGAGTGCCAGTTAGCCTGGCCGGTGCCAGTTAGCACCTCATTAACATATACCGAAAATAGAAGATTACGGCCGAACGGCGCAGCGGATCCGGGCACGGTAGGCATCAAACTGATCAGCACCCCCCACACTACCAGCCAGTACCACTGGTTAGTGCAGGGGGAGCAAACTGACCATTTTCCTTTAAGAAATTTTCAGACTGGAACCATCCAAACTCTTTCCTCACTCCTATACTAACACCCGCTACTCCAGTGACCCTCACTAGGCCTCCTTGGCAATTTTATAAATTTTAAATATTCAATAAATACCGATTTTTCTGAAAATGTTTGTTTTCTTAGTTTCTCTCGTGATTTTTTTTTAAAGCATATTTAAGTCAATGTGGAAAATATGTAATACATCCTCAGTTTCCTATATCAAAACAGACATATTGTATTATAGATTGGAAATCCAAAGCACAGGTCAATGTCCGCATGGATTCCGATCACTTTTTTCCACTGTAAATGCCACTAAATGCTCATATCATGTAATAATGCAAAAAAGGAAACACTATATGTGATAGCCTGGGGGAGTATGGTATGGGGAGTGTAGCCGTGCGGTGACTAAAGGGTGCTTGTTAACCCTTGCTATTAGTGATGCCAGGTTGAGGGCTCCTCAGTAATGCTTGTCCTACCGCCACCTTTCCCAAGAGCGATAGGGAGGTATATAATAATAAGGGATATATAAGATAATAAGGGAATGTCCATAACCGGAGAGTTTGCTGAAACAGTTGTAACTTTTACTGAAAATTTTATGCAAGCTTTATAACCGGAACAGTTGCTATACATGCAAGCTTTCTTTGGAGATTGACAAATGTTGGGACTTTAGCAATTTAGAGTCTTTAGGATAATATGCACTGTTCCACTGGATTTAGGGGATTTAGTTGCAGTCTAGTAGTCACGCTAGCTTTAGGGGGGAGTAATTTAGAATTCATGGTTTAGTTCCGCTGAGGCCGGTAGGTTTTCAGGCCTAGCGTGTCTTTGCAAGTTGCGCAGATCCATCCTGCTAGTCTGGCATCCACGAGAGAAGCAACCCAAGAGAGCGATAATTGGCTACAGCGCCCTTATATGGGCAGGGGCTGGACTAGTGCTAATTGGTCAAATACTTGTGTCAATCACCATTATAAAGGATTATGGGTAACATGTGACCCAAGGACCTCCATAGGTCCTCCAAAATACCAGAGAGGATATTAACATAGTCACATGACTGAAAGTCCTGCGACCAAACAAGGTAAATACTATACATTATATTAAATATAAATTATTACTAAATATGTACATGTATCAACATTGTAGAATTAGAGTAGAGGAGAGGCGACTAGGGGCTGTCCCACCTGGGGGACTCTACCTGAACGTAGTTACTCTGACTTTGGGGACCACCACACTAGGTACGGTATGCAATATGGTACCGGGACAACACATATATAAAAAAACTTTATATTCTGTATTTATTGTCCCTGCACTTTAATGCACTTAACTGCAATACTGTGAAATGGCAAAAATGACTTCATCACAAGTCTGAACAAGGCCGAATTCCAGCGATGACAAGCTGCTATTACCCTGGGAAGAGGAAGACGATAAATGGTTCACATTGAAAATCCTGCTAGGTAACTATTGAGTTTTTCTTCCGTGAGACGCATTGATGTATAATTCCGCCTGCATCCCCCTCAGATACACATAATGTTTAAATGACCTGTCTGCAGAGTTTCCTTCATTGTGGCTATTTAGTATTGATTGTTTTACCATCATGTACAGTATACAAAGTCATAGGGCTAAATAAACTAAGAGACCTGCATGTTCTGTCACTAAAGAAATAAGTAGGTATTATCATATATTAGTACAACCACCATGGAGTAACCACAGGGGGTGCAAGTCCTGGAGAATTAGCGAGCCTAAAGGGGTACTCCAGAGAAAATAAAAATGTTTTCAAATCAACTGGTAATCCTTCCAGTACTTGTCAGCTGCTGTATGCTCCAGAGGAAGTTGTGTAGGACTTTCCAGTCTGACCACAGTGCTCTCTGCTGACACCTCTGTCCATGTCAGGAACAGAGGTGGCAGCATAGAGCACTGTGACCAGACTGGAAAGAACCACAGTTCTATTATACAAGAACCACATATTATATAGCAGCTAATTTATAAATCTGTATAACTTTCTGGCAAGAGTTGACTTACAAACAAAACATATTTTTGCCTCTGGAGTACACCTTAACCCTTTAAGGACCCAGCCAATTTTCACTGTAGGACCACTGTCACTTTAAGCATTAATAACTCTGAAATGCTTTCACCTTTCATTCTGATTCCGAGATTGTTTTTTCGTGACATATTCTACATTACGTTAGTGGTAAAATTGTCGATACTTGCATCGTTTCTTGGTGAAAAATTCCAAAATTTGATGAAAAATTTTTACATTTTGCATTTTTTTTAACTTTGAAGCTCTCTGCTTATAAGGAAAATTAATATTCCAAATACATTATAAATTTATTCACATATACAACAGGTCTACTTCATGTTTGCATCATAACGTTGACATGTTTTTACTTTTGGAAGACATCAGAGGGCTTCAAAGTTCAGCAGCAATTTTCCAATTTTTCACAACATTTTCAAAATCTAAATTTTTCAGGGACCAGTTCTGTTTTGAAGTAGATTTGAAGGGCTTTCGTATTAGAAATGCCCCACAAATGACCCCATTATAAAAACGGCACCCCCAAAGTATTCAAAATGACATTCAAAAGGTTTGTGAACCCTTTAGGTGTTTCACAGGAATAGCAGCAAATTGAAGGAGAAAATTCAAAATATAAATTTTTTACACTGGCATGTTCTTGTAGACCCAGTTTTTGAATTTTTACAAGGGGTAAAAGGAGAGAAATCTTCCTAAAATGTGTAGCCCAATTTCTCTCGAGTAAGGAAATACCTCATATGTGTATGTCAAGTGTTCGGCGGGCGCAGTAGAGGGCTCAGAAGGGAAGGAGCGACAATGGGATTTTGGAGAGTGAGTTTTTCTGAAATGGTTTTTGTGGGGCATGTTGCATTTAGGAAACCCCTATGGTGCCACAACAGCAAAAAAAAAAAAAAAAAAACACATGGCATACTATTTTGGAAACTACACCCCTCAAGGCACGTAACAAGGGGTCCAGTGAGCCTTAGCACCCCACAGGTGTTTGACGACTTTTTGTTAAAGTTGAATGTGTAAATGATTTATTAATTTTTTCCCACTAAAATGCTAGTTTTCCCCCAAATTTTACATTTTTACAAGGGATAATAGGACAAAATACCCCCCAAAATTTGTAACCCCATCTCTTCTGAGTATGGAAATACCCCAAGTGTGGACTTCAAGTGCTCTGCTGGCACACTACAATGCTCAGAAGAGAAGGAGTCACATTTGACTTTTGAAAAGCAAATTTTGCTGAAATGGTTTTTGGAGGGCATGTCGCATTTAGGAAACCCCTATGGTGCCAGAACAGCAAAAAAATAAAACACATGGCATACTATTTTAGAAACTACACCCCTCAAGGAACACATCAAGGGGTACAGTGAGCCTTAAAACCTCACAGGTGTTTGCCGACTTTTTGCTAAAGTCGGATGTGTAAATGAAAAAAAAAATTTTTTTCACTAAATTGCTGGTTTTCCCCCACATTTTATATTTTTACAAGGGGTAATAGGAGAAAATGACCCCCAAAATTTGTAACCCCATTTCTTCTGAGTATGGAAATACCCAATGTGTGGACATCAAGTGATCTGCTGGCGCACTACAATGCTCAGAAGAGAAGGAGCACCATTGAGCTTTTGAAGACAGAATTTGGTTGGAATAGAAGTCGGGGGCCATGTGCGTTTACAAAGCCCCCCGCCCCCCCGTGGTGCCAGAACAGTGGACCCCCCCACGTGACCCCATTTTGGAAACTACACCACCCACAGAATTCAATAAGGGGTGCAGTGAGTATTTACACCCCACTGGCGTTTGACAGATCTTTGGAACAGTGGGCTGTGCAAATGAAACATTTTATTTTTCATTTTCACAGACCACTGTTCCAAAAATCTGTCAGACACCTGTGGGGCGTAAATGCTCACTTTACCCCTTATTACATTACGTGAGGGGTGTAGTTTCCAAAATTGGGTCATATGTGGGGGGGGGGGTCCATTGTTCTGGCTCTATGGGGGCTTTGTAAACACACGTAGCCTTCAATTCCGGACAAATTTTATCTTCAAAATCCCAATGGTGCTCCTTTTCTTCTGAGCATTGTAGTTCGCCCGCCAAGCACTTTATATCCACATATGGGGTATTTTCTTACTCAGAAAAAATGGGGTTACAAATTTTGGGGGGCTTTTTTCCTATGTTTCCTTGTGAAAATGAAAAATTTTGGGTAACACCAGCATTTTTGCGATTTTTTTTTTTTTTTTCATTTTTCCATCCAAATTTCATGAAAATTCGTCAAACACCTGTGGGGTGTAAAGGCTCACTATACCCCTTGTTACTTTCCGTGAGGGGTGTAGTTTCCAAAATGGGGTCACATGTGGGTATTTATTTTTTTGCATTTATGTCAGAACCGCTGTAAAATCAGCCACCCCTGTGCAAATCACCAATGTAGGCCTCAAATGTACATAGTGCGCTCTCACTCTTGAGCCTTGTTATGCGTCCGCAGAGCATTTTACGCCCACTTATGGGGTATTTCCGTACTCAGGAGAAATTGCGTTACAAATTTTGGGGGGCTTTTTTTCCTTTTAACACTAGTGAAAATAAAAAGTAAAGGACAACACCAGCATGTTAGTGTAAAATTTTTAATTTTTTTACACTGACAGGCTGGTGTAGCCCCCAACTTTTCCTTTTCATAAGGGGTAAAAGGAGAAAAAGCCCCCCAAAATTTGTAACGCAATTTTTCCCGATTACGGAGATACCCCATATGTGGCCCTAAACTGTTTCCTTGAAATACGACAGGGCTCTGAAGTGAGAGAGCGCCATACGCATTTGAGGACTAAATTAGGGATTGCATAGGGGTGGACATAGGGGTATTTTACGCCAGTAATTTCCAAACAGGGTGTCTCCAGCTGTTGCTAAACTCGCAGCATGCCTGGACAGTCAGTGGCTGTCCAGAAATGCTGGGAGTTGTTGTTTTGCAACAGCTGGAGGCTCCGTTTTGGAAACACTGCACATACAATATATTTTTCATTTTTATTGGGGGGACAGTGTAAGGGGGTGTATATGTAGTGTTTTACCCTTTATTATGTGTTAGTGTAGTGTAGTGTAGTGGTTTTTACGGTACATTCACACGGGCGCAGGTTTACAGTGAGCTTCCCGCTAGAAATTTGCGCTGCGGCGAAAAATTTGCCGCAGCTCATACTTGAAGCAGGAAACTTACTGTAAACCCGCCCGTGTGAATGTACCCTGGGGGGGGGAGGGGGGGCAAACCTCCAGCTGTTTCAAAACTACAACTCCCAGCATGTACTGACAGACCGTGCATGCTGGGAGTTGTAGTTTTGCAACAGCTGGAGGCACACTGGTTGGAAAATCTTCAGTTAGGTTCTGTTACCTAACTCAGTATTTTCCAACCAGTGTGCCTATAGCTGTTGCAAAACTACAACTCCCAGCATGTACTGATCGCTGAAGGGCATGCTGGGAGATCTAGTTATGCAACAGCTGGAGGGATCGCAACTACAACTCCCAGCATGCCGAGACAGCTGTTTCGGCATGCTGGGATTTGCAGTTTTGCAACATCTGGAGGGCTACAGATAGAGACCACTGCACTGTGATCTCCAAACTGTGGACCTCCAGATGTTGCAAAACTACTAATTCCAGCATGCACAGACAGCAAACAGCTATGTGGGCATGCTAGGAGTTGTAGTTTTGCAAGATCTAGAGTGCTACAGTATAGAAGGAGTTGTAGTTTTGCAAGATCTAGAGTGCTACAGTATAGAGATCACTGTGCAGTGGTCTCTAAACTGTAGACCTCCAGCTGTTGCAAAACTGCATCTCCCATCATGCCCAGCAGCTGTCTGGGCATGCTGGGAGTTGTAGTTTTTGTAACATCTGGAGGGCTACAGTCTCAGACTGTTGCCCTCTAGATGTTGCTAGGCAACTTACCGGCTTCCGTCGGATCCAGGGAGCCGTCCTCTTCTGCCGCACGACATCGCTGCCCGCGCCGATCACCGCCACCGATCCTGTCCCGCAGCTTCCACCGACGGGTAAGTGGATCTTCGGCGTTCGGTCCCCGTCGTTTCCCCGTCCTGCCCCGCCTATTGTGGGTGGGCAGAACGGGGAAAAGGAAAGTAAACCCCTCCGCCCCTGATCTGCTATTTGTGGTCGTGTCTAGACTGCCAATAGCAGAGATAGGAGGGGTGGCACCTCTGCCACCTCACTCCTATCGCTAGTGGGGGATCGTGGGTGTCTTAGACAACCGCGATCCCCCTTATATTACGGGTCACCGGGTCACCATAGACCCGTATGACCCAGAATCGGGGCAAATCGCAAGTGTGAATTCACTTGCGATTTGCGCCGATCGCCGACATGGGGGGGGGGGGGTCTGATGACCCCCCTGGGCATTTGCACGGGGTGCCTGCTGTCGATATCGGCAGTCACCCCGGCCCGGTCCCCGCCCGGTGCGCGGCAGGGACCGAAATTCCCACGGACGTACAGGTACGCCCTGGGTCCTTAAGACCCAGGTACAGAAGGCGTATCCATACGCCCTATGTCCTGTACGGGTTAAAAAACCTGCTGTCATAAGAAGACACAAGAATTATAAATGGTACATAGTAAGCCAGGACCCTGTTACATATTCTGCTTTAGGGTCACCTCTTACTAACATGGTAGAAATGGTTCAGGATTTGTTTTTTAATAATAATAACTATGTACACAGATTCCGCATCGCTGTACTCTCAAATTGAACCCTGTCCCCATTGGGGCTCATAATCTAAACCTATGAGTATGTTTTGAAGTGCGGGGGGAAACCCACACAAACATGGAGAGACCATATCAATTCTTTGCAGACGTTGTCCTTGGTGGGATTTAAACCCAGGACCCCAGCGCTGGAAGGTAACAGTGAGAACCACTGAGCCACCATGCTGCCCAGGCTCTTAATCTTAACAAGTCAGGCAATAGAAAGTAAGAAAATAACCTCCATATACATGTATTTGTGTTGGTGTTTGTGTGTTTTAGGGTGGAGGGGGAACAGGACAGCATTAGTTGGGTAGGGGGTGAAAAAGCATCAAATGGATGCTCCACAAGGAAATAGAATCAACAATATTTACATAAACAATGTTTGCAAATATTTTAATATACTGTATAATACACAACACAGATCTACTAAGAGAGCTATATACAAAGGCATACATGATTCCTATCAACAACAATATAATGGGCTTTATGTACTGTGATTTCATAGTGAACTTCATTTCACTTTTCCATTGAATTCATGAATGGGAGATCACATATCTTAACCCCTTCCTGCCCCAGGACATATGGGCACGTCTTGGTAGTGGGTATGTTCCCGCGACATGACATACCCATGCGGCCTAACAGTCCTGAGCACTCAGAAATGGAGAGCATGGGATATGCAACAGAAGCCGGGATCCCGCCACACCAAGATTTTGCCTGTCTTGGAGATTTTAACTGTCCCCCATTGGGATTCCATGATCGCACTGTGATGTCCCAATGGTTGCCCTGGTAGCTTGAGGCCAGATCATGACTTCTGGGTCTGCCATGTACAGAAGCCTAACCAATAGACAACTAATCACAATTAGGACCTGTGCAAACAATATATTTCTGCATGTGCATATGTATACTAGCTATCTTGTGTGGGCCTATTTTTTGTGTACTCCCAGGTACAACTAATTATCACAAAGGAACGGAGTCACTTGTTGCAAAATAAAATGATTATTTATTGGTATACGTTAGAATTGCATAACAAGCATATAAAAACAGGGAGAAGTTCCGCTGGATGAGAAAAACAGTGTCACTCGGGCTAGTGTCTGTAAATCAATATCACTGTAAACACCATAACCATTGTACCATGTTCCCAAAGCATAACAATGTCTGGGTTGAGACCCTCATACCCTTCAAAGTACAGTGCAACCAATAGAGAACATATACATACCAATAGAAAGTAAAACCACAATACAGTGCACAGCCAGAGTGACGCAATGTTTCGGGATGTCCTTCGTCCTGGGGGTGGCGTCAACTCAGCAGGAAGCTGGATTTATATCAGAATGTGCCAATGGAAACGATTCCCAAATTACCACACCTGGTTACCTGCTTTCCAGCGTTCCGCTGGAAAGCAGGTAACCAGGTGTGGTAATTTGCTTGTTATGCAATTTTAATATGTACAGAAGCCTGTGAGGCCACAGACTGAGTCTCACAGGCAAACTGTTAGTGTAGCGCGACAGATATAGTATACAGCAGTACAGATGTTTACCCTGGTTACAAATACCGGTCTACTGCATGGAAGGGATCACAGATGTGTTTCAATGGGTGGGATGGTTGATGTGTGTGAGGAAGAAAAGTGACCTCAAACTTACAAACAAGGAATCATGGGACTAGTAGTTGGAGAGAGGAAACTCCAACTGGAAAAGCGATTTCACAAACAGAAAGCCCCGACGTTGGTGTTGGACTCACAACATAGCCATTTAGTGCCAAGACAAACATGGATCCTTCCTAGGCATGTCCATTACAGTCTGGCAGGTAAGTACTATAATCACTTTTTTGGTGGATAATCCATTTAATATAGTGAAATGCATTTTGGATTCCAAAATTGACATGGAAATCCAATAGTAAATGAGGGTCAATGTGTCACTTTTTTCATTCCTTGTGGAGACCGTGTATCCATGTGCAAAATCCAATAAATATATGAACACATAAGTGTACTGAAAGGATTAAGATTTTTTAATAGAAGGGATTTACAAATATGTTTAACTTTCTGGAGCCAGTTGATATATAAAAAAGTTTTTCCTGGACAACCCCTTTAAAGGAAAACTGTCAGATATTTTCTCCCGCACTATCCACAGTACTGGTGGATAGTGTGGGAGACGCTGATTAAAACGAGCCCTACCTTACCCAGATCCGCCCGACCGTTCGCCCGCAGTTGTGGTTTTATTCTATGTGTATATTTTGCTGTAACTGGCATGGGCGGGGCTTCTGCACTGACGTCAGTGCGGCTTATGAATATTCATCCCCCCTCCAGTTAGGTGCGGCGAAGAGAGGGAGAACTGGAGGGAGGGGGGATGAATAGTCATAAGCGGCGCTGACATCAGTGCAGAAGCCCCGCCTGTGCCAGTTACAGCAAAATATACACATAGAATAAAACCACAATTGCAAGCGAACGGCCGGGCGGATCCAGGTGAGGTAGAGCTCGTTTTAATCAGCGTCTCCGGCACTATTCACCAGTACTGTGGATAGTGCGGGAGAAAATATCTGACAGTTTTCCTTTAAGGGGTGAAAAGGACAGATTTGGGATTTGGAGATATTTGTGTGGGCAGTAACCTCCATTGACAGCAGCACACACATGTCCCATGATGGAACACCAAAAAACGCAAAAGAATGAAAGGGCTTGCTGGGACTTGTTGTTGCACAGTATAAGAAAAGCAGTCTGATTAATCAAAAATGTGAACTGCTCACACTAGAATAGGCCACTAACACTGCTGGGGAAGAAATATTAAAGGGGTATGGCTCCAGAAAGTTAAACAGATTTGTAAATTGCTAATCAATAATTATCAGCTGCTGAAGTTGAGTTGTTCTTTTCTGTCTGGCAACAGTGCTCTCTGCTGACATCTCTGCTTGTCTTGGGAACTGCACAGAGTAGAAGAGGTTTGCTATGGGGATTTGCTTCTAAACTGGGCGGTTCCCGAGACACGTGTCATCAGAGAGCACTTAGACAGAAAAGAACAACTCAACTTCAGCAGTTCATAAAGTACTGAAAGGATTAAGATTTTTTAATAGAAGTAATTTACAAATCTGTTTAACTTTCTGGAGCCAGTTGATATTTAAAAAAAAGTTTTTTATCCTGGATAACCCCTTTAACGTTTACACACACAGGGTAAGTCATTTACATTGCAAAATTAAGAGGTATTTAAAAAAAAAAAAAAATGGGATACACATTTACAATAGATTTTCGACCTTGTATCATGTTGTGGGTTTTAGAAAAGCTAAAACCAACTAGTTTAAGTCGGATAATTTAATAAATTTGTTGGGATTTTGAAAAGCGCCGTGGACACGCCCCTTTTTCGGGATTTTCAGAGGTAATGTCGGGTTGCTTGGGAAATGATGTCGCACAGTGCAGACCAATAAAGTCGCACAAAACCCGAGAAAACACTTTTGGGAAAAGGTTAGTAAATCAGGGCCAATATTTATCTAAATATATATTTTAGAAAATTGCCTCCAAATATAACAATTTAAACTGTGACATTTTTTATTTGTTTCTTTTTAAATTATTATTATTATTATTTTTGCATAATTTTACAATCTAGCGCCTGATACCGAGAAGTGCAGATTTCCTACGCAAAATTAAAATACGCCTCGGGGTTCGAGTTTGCATTTCCATATTTTCACTTGAGATTTACATAATTGCATTTGAATTAAATATGTGCATTTACATTTTAATGTGTAATCATAAGCGCGGAGCAGCGTCGTGGTATATAGTCAGGGATACACATTTGCCCATGTGTAAATATAGTAGTTGTATGAGGCTGAGGCTGTCTGTCACAAGAATGGCCTAGTTTGCTGTGGCAGCCTGTCCTTGCACAAAACAATGATTCGTTTTTCCGTCTAGTCCGGTGTTTCCCAAACAGTGTGCCTCCAGCTGTGGCAAAACTACAACTCCCTGGGAGTTGTAGTTTTAGTTTTGCAACTGAGGTGTCCTGGTGCGGAACACACATGTCTACCTGACCTGTCAGGTGGATATCACTTTAAACAACGTGCCTCCAGCTGTTGCAAAACTACAGCTCCCAGCATGCCCGGACAGCTAAAGGCATGCTGGGAGTTGTAGTTTTGCAACAGCTGGAGGCAAGCTGGTTGGGAAACATTGGTATAGTCAGTAAATAATTCTCGCTATAATAAGACAGAGCAAAGAAAAGTTGCAAAGAACATCACTCTAAAGCAGTGGTCTCCAAACTGATGCCCTCCACATGTTGCAAAACTACAACTCCCATTGGCTGGAAAAAAAAAAAAACTAAACTTACTGTCCAGACCCCGAATTTTCTCTCATCTTCCTGATTTTCAGTCAAGGGCTGGTTGCAGGACCTGCCCGCTTAGCCAATCAATGTCCAAGACAGGACACCACTGTGGCTATGATTGGCTGAGCTGGCAGGTCCTGTACTGAGCACTCAACTCTGTAGGAAGAAGACAGAAGA
The DNA here is from genome assembly GCF_029499605.1 of Hyla sarda. NCBI lineage: Eukaryota > Metazoa > Chordata > Amphibia > Anura > Hylidae > Hyla > Hyla sarda. The sequence continues at coordinate 342,038,528 of NC_079193.1, read as the reverse complement.
TCAGGAACTGGGTGAAGCTAAACAGGACCTTTGGAGGACTGGGGCTAGGTAAGTATAGTTTTTTTTGTAATACATAAACAGACAGACTGGGTGATGTTGTGATCAGGGCTCTATGGGGTCATATCATCACTTTCAGGACTCTTCGTACTTCTTTACGCTGAAGATAGTTCCTATAGACATTGGCTGTATTTTTGGGGTCTTAGAGATCTATCAAAACCTGTGCAGAAGAAAAGTTGCCCAGCTGTCCATAGCAACCAATCAGATCACTTCTTTCATTTTGCAGAGGCCTTGTTAAAAATGAAAGAATCCATCTGCTTGGTTGCTATGGGCAAAATTTGAAGCCAATCAGACAGCTCCCTGGTGGGAGGCCATCTTACTTTGCAGAATGTTTTCAACACAAGCCTACAATATTTGGACAGTACTGTATCTACCCACAGGATAGAAAGATTTCTAATTGTTGGGAGTCAGGCTGCTGGGACCACTATCAATAACGTAAATGATGCTTCCTTTTCTCCCGATTGAATGAAGCAACAGAGTCTACTCTTGGCCGCCACTTACTGATAGGGGTCCAAGTGGTTGTTCCAACCCCCCAATCAGATACTGATCACCTATCCTGATGTTTCAATGAATACAGTGTAATGCTTTATTTTTCCCGTGGTGGTGCTGTAGGGAAATCATACACTTAGGGGGAGATTTATCAAAACCTGTCCAGTCGAAAGTTGCTGAGTTGCCCATAGCAACCAATCAGATTGCTTCTTTCATTTTTCAGAGGCCTTTTCAAAAATGAAAGAAGTGATCTGATTGGTTACTATGGGCAACTCAGCAATGTTTCCTCTGGACAGGTTTTGATAAATCTCCCCTTAACTACCTAGATTTCACACAGATCACAGTTGATTGTTAGGGTAGAATGGGAGTGGGGGGGGGGGGGGTCCTAGAATCGGTCCCTGTATGTTCTCTATTGTCTGTTTTTTTTTTGTTAATTGCACCTTTGTGTGGTGCACCACCGGGTGAATGGCGGGACCACGGGTGTGGCGGTGTAGGTTGGTGGGATCTGATGCTGATAGCTATCACACCCCCTCCCGTAAGCTTGCATTGAGGGGCGGAGCGTGATGTCACATGGGGGCGGAGGCTTGACGTCACACACCGCCGGCCGTGCGGTCGACCGTAATCAGACCCGGATCGAACACGCTCCGGGGACTGATTACAAACGGGGTGCCGCGTGCATGATCCCGGGGGTCCCCAGCTGTGGGACTCCCGCGATCAGGCATTTTATCCCCTATCCTTTGGATAGGGGATAAGATGTGTAAGCACCGGAGTACCCCTTTAACCCCGAGGGCAGGATGGTATTAACCCCTATGTGTTCGTGACGCCAGTGTGGTTTTTGGGTACCGGAACACCACATGCCAGGATTCTCTGCTATCCCACGGGCTAGTAGTGAATAAAGAGTCCACAACCAGTTATGGACAAACAGAGGCTTTGCTGAATAGAAGACAGGTGTAATTATCTTCACAGCTAAGGCCAGATTTCCCAGAGAGGTGGCCAGGACCCAGAGGACTTTGCAGATTGCTGGACCAATATCATTGAAATAAACTTGACTTGTAATTAGACTTGACTTGACTATGTGCAGGACTTGACTAGTTTCAGTGACATAAACTTGAGACTTACTGGAGAGACTGAAGCTTTTGTGGCCTTCCAGATGCTGAACACTTGCCCTGAGATCTCTGGTGGCTGCTGTACTCAGCAAAGACTGATGGTACAAGAGTAATGGTAAAAAAAGATTGAATTGTAATGGCCGCCCCTTTATATAGTGGGGGGCTGGACTAAAGCCCATTGGTCAAGCTGTGGGTCATTGGTTAAGCTGGTGCTTTCTGGGAGTACATGTGACAACAAATCATGTGACTACATAACATAACATGTGACAAACTTATACACAGGTCCCTGAGACCTCCCACAGGTCCTTTATACTATCTTTACATAGGGATCCTGTCTATGCATTAAAGTTTCATATACACCATATAAAACAATAGGGAGACAACAGGGGGAGACCCTGCAGGGGAGCCCCCAGGTCACTGAGGGAATTAACCTGACAGGGCCTACAGGTAGTAGAGGACCATGTACCTGTACAGGGACATTACATTTGTATACAGATGGCACCCTTTGCTGTTGGCCAGTTGCAATACCTAATCCTCTAGTAGCCATGAATAACACTGACTACCTGCACAATATTCTGTAGAGGCCTCTATACTGAAATGGTGGTTACTGATCGAATCAACAAGAAATGGTCTAAACAGAATCAACTCACACATCCCAAAAAATCCTGTATGCTAAGAGGAGAAGGGGAATGATCCTTAGTGTACCGTATATACTCGAGTATAAGCCGATCCGAGTATAAGCCGAGACCCCTAATTTCAACCCAAAATCCCAGGAAAAGTTATTGGCTCGAGTATAAGCCTAGGGTGGGAAATACATCATCCCCCCCCTGTCATCATCCAGACCCCCCGTCATTAACATCCTCATCATCATCACCGCCTGTCATCATCCAGACCCTCATCATCATCACCTGTCATCATCCCCTTGTCATCATCCCACACCCCCCCTTCATCATCCCCTTGTCATCATCCCCACCCCCCTTCATCATCCCCTTGTAATCATCCCACACCCCCGCCTTCATCATCCCCTTGTCATCATCCCCACCCCCCTTCATCATCCCACACCCCCCCTTCATCATCCTCTTGTCATCATCCCACACCCCCCCCCCCTTCATCATCCTCTTGTCATTATCCGCCCTCAGTGGTCTTCAACCTGCGGACCTCCAGAGGTTTCAAAACTACAACTCCCAGCAAGCCCGGGCAGCCATCGGCTGTCCGGGCTTGCTAGGAGTTGTAGTTTTGAAACCTCCGGAGGTCCGCAGGTTAAAGACCACTGCGGCCTTCGACATCATCCAGCCCCCTCTCACCCCCTTTAGTTCTGTACAGTACTCGCCTCCGCTCGGCGCTGGTCCGGTGCTGCAGGGCTGTCCGGTGAGGAGGTCATCCAGTGGGATAGTGGTTCCGGGCTCCTATCTTCACTGGGGGCGCCTCTTCTCCGCGCTTCGGGCCCGGAATAGAGGCGTTGCCTGGACGATGACGCAGAAGTACGTTGGCAATGAACTTACCTCTGCGTCGTTGTCAAGGCAACGTGACTATTCTGGGGCCGGGCCCGAAGCGCTTAGAAGAGGCCTCCCCGGTGAAGATAGCAGCCCGGAACCACTATCCCACCGGCGACCTCCTCTCCGGACAGTCCTGCAGCACCGGACCAGCGCCGAGCGGAGGCGAGTACTGTACAGAACTAAAGGGGGTGAGAGGGGGCTGGATGATGTCGAAGGCCGCAGTGGACTTCAACCTGCGGACCTCCGGAGGTTTCAAAACTACAACTCCCAGCAAGCCCGGACAGCCGATGGCTGCCCGGGCTTGCTGGGAGTTGTAGTTTTGAAACCTCTGGAGGTCCGCAGGTTGAAGACCACTGCGGGTGGAGAGTTCACTCGAGTATAAGCCGAGGGGGGTGTTTTCAGCACGAAAAATCGTGCTGAAAAACTCGGCTTATACTCGAGTATATACGGTATTTAAAAACAATTAAAATATACACTGTTCAAAAAAATAAAGGGAACACTAAGATAACACAACCTAGATCTGAATGAATGAACTAATCGTATGAAATACTTTCGTCTTTACATAGTTGAATGCGCTGACAACAAAATCACACAAAAATTATCAATGGAAATCAAATTTATCAACCCATGGAGGTCTGGATATGGAGTCACACTCAAAGACAAAGTGGAAAACCGCACTACAGGCTGATCAAACTTTGAGGTTATATCCTTAAAACAAGTCAAAATGAGACTCAGTAGTGTGTGTGGCCTCCACCTGCCCGTATGACCTCCCTACAACGCCTGGGCATGCTCCTGATGAGGTGGCGGATGGTCTCCTGAGGGATGTCCTCCCAGACCTGGACTAAAGCATCCGACAACTCCTGGACAGTCTGTGGTGCAACGTTGCGTTGGTGGATGGAGCGAGACATGATATCCCAGATGTGCTCAATTGGATTCAGGTCTGGGGATCGGGCGGGCCAGTCCATAGATTCAATGCCTTCCTCTTGCAGGAACTGCTGACACACTCCAGCCACATGAGGTCTAGCTTTGTATTGCATTAGGAGGAACCCTGGGCCAACCGCACCAGCATATGGTCTCACAAGGGGTCTGAGGATCTCATCTCTGTACCTAATGGCAGTCAGGCTACCTCTGGCAAGCACATGGAGGGCTGTGGGGCCCCCCAAAGAAATGCCACCCCACACCATTAGTGACCTACCGCCAAACCGGTCATGGTGGAGGATGTTGCAGGCAGCAGAATGTTCTCCACAGCGTCTCCAGACTCTGTCACATCTGTCACATGTGCTCAGTGTGAACCTGCTTTCATCTGTGAAGAGCACAAGGCGCCAGTGGCGAATTTGCCAATCTTGGTATTCTCTGGCAAATGCCAAAAGTCCTGCACGGTTTTGGGCTGTAAGCACAACCCCCACCTGTGGACGTCGGACCCTCATACCACCCTCATGGAGTCTGTTTCTGACCGTTTGAGTGGACACATGCACATTTGTGGCCTGCTGGAGGTCATTTTGCAGGGCTTTGGCAGTGCTCCTCCGGCTCCTGCTTGCACAAAGGTGGAGGTAGCGGTCCTGCAGCTGGGTTGTTGCGCTCCTATGGCCTCCTCCACGTCTCCTGATGTACTGGCCTGTCTCCTGATAGGGCCTCCATGTTCTGGACACTACGCTGACAGGCACAGCAAATCTTCTTGCCACAGCTCGCATTGATGTGCCATCCTGGATGAGCTGCACTACCTGAGCCACTTGTGAGGATTGTAGACTCAGTCTCATGCTACCACTAGAGTGAAAGCACCGCCAGCATTCAAAAATGACCAAAACATCTGCCACGAAGCATAGGAACTGAGAAGTGGTCTGGGGTCACCACCTGCAGAACCACTCCTTTATTGGGGTGTCTTGCTAATTGCCTATAATTTCCACCTGTTGTCTGTTCCATTTGCACAACAGCATGTGAAATTGATTGTCAATCTGTGTTGCTTCCTGAGTGTACAGTTAGATTTCACAGAAGTAATATATAAGGAAAAAAAGGGGGGGTACCAAGTGCCTCTAGACTAATACCATAAAATGGTACATGATGATGGAATTACAGAAAAAATAAATAAATCGGACTGTGCTTCACTTTAAATGATGTACAAATTTAATATAAAAAATATTACAAATAAGACATAAAATAAATAATGCAAATCTAATACATAAATGCCTCCTACCACAGGGCCCTTGTGGGGAGGTATGATATTTGAATACAAAGCATATATTAAAATTTTTTAAAATATAGCATGTGAATTACGTTCTACCGCTATCCCAATATATTGTAAACCGACATAGTGTACTTTTGTGCGGTACACTCCGTTCTCATGTGATTTAGAACAGTTCACAAAGTGATATAGTTACCAACTCCTAGGGGTAGTTTTGGCTGGACGTCCGAGAGATGGATATGTGAGGGCTGTGTCCAGCGCTAGCGTGCGCATATGGTGACGGGCCCGGATGCCACAGGCCAAAAAGGTCACCGGTCACGGAGTAATTGCAGGCTCGATGGCAGATGTAGTGGAGGCTGTGTCCAGCGCTGGCATGCGCTTGCGGTGACGGGCCCGGTTGCCGCAGGCCGAAGAGAAGTCACCGGAGGTGGAGTGGCTCCGGAGGTGGAGATGTACTCGGAGATAGATGGATCTTGCTCCGGAAACAAGGAAAGGAAAGCCTCGTGGAAGATCTCTCGGCGTCTGTTGGAATGGCGGATGAATTACAGCCAGGTGTAAAATCAGCAGATGATGGAGTTGTGTCGGAGGTAAGTGATGGCGGTTTGTGGATTGCGGTGGTCATGCGGTAAATATTTCTTTCTCTAGACGCGTTTCAGGGTACTTTATATATGACCCTTTCCTCAGTAGAGATATTATATCTCTACTGAGGAAAGGGTCATATATAAAGTACCCTGAAACGCGTCTAGAGAAAGAAATATTTACCGCATGACCACCGCAATCCACAAACCGCCATCACTTACCTCCGACACAACTCCATCATCTGCTGATTTTACACCTGGCTGTAATTCATCCGCCATTCCACCAGACGCCGAGAGATCTTCCACGAGGCTTTCCTTTCCTTGTTTCCGGAGCAAGATTCATCTATCTCCGAGTACATCTCCACCTCCGGAGCCACTCCGTGACCGGTGACTTCTCTTCGGCCTGCGGCAACCGGGCCCGTCACCGCAAGCGCATGCCAGCGCTGGACACAGCCTCCACTACATCTGCCATCGAGCCTGCAATTACTCCGTGACCGGTGACCTTTTTGGCCTGTGGCATCCGGACCCGTCACCGTATGCGCACGCTAGCGCTGGACACAGCCCTCACATATCCATCTCTCGGACGTCCAGCCAAAACTACCCCTAGGAGTTGGTAACTATATCACTTTGTGAACTGTTCTAAATCACATGAGAACGGAGTGTACCGCACAAAAGTACACTATGTCGGTTTACAATATATTGGGATAGCGGTAGAACGTAATTCACATGCTATATTTTAAAAATTTTTTATATATGCTTTGTATTCAAATATCATACCTCCCCACAAGGGCCCTGTGGTAGGAGGCATTTATGTATTAGATTTGCATTATTTATTTTATGTCTTATTTGTAATATTTTTTATATTAAATTTGTACATCATTTAAAGTGAAGCACAGTCCGATTTATTTATTTTTTCTGTAATTCCATCATCATGTACCATTTTATGGTATTAGTCTAGAGGCACTTGGTACCCCCCTTTTTTTCCTTATATATTATTTTGTACTAGTATTTTTTTGGTGTAAATACTTTCCATTTAGCCTCGATTAATTTATATTGTGAGCTGCACATACCCCAATTTTTTTAGATTTCACAGAAGTGTCATTGACTTGGAGCTACACTGTGTTGTTTAAGTGTTCCCTATATTTTTTTGAGCAGTGTATATCAAAAAAAGAAAACAAACTGCAAGAAGAGAAATAAACAAACATATTTTCTACATAATACAACATACTTTTACAACTGCTGTAATGTGCAGTAGGTACAGTACGGTAAGTGGTCCCCAGAGAATTGATGTCCTTGATTTTACATTGATTTCTGCCCAGACTCACAGGGAAAATAACTGCAAAAATGCTTCTTAAGTTCTGTTTGCATGGCGGAGTGTATAAATAGATGAGCGGGAGAAGAATTTATTGTCAGCCAATCAGCCCGATCAATACGAATTACAGGAAGACTCTGACAGTTTTCTAGGAAAGCAAAAAGAGCAAGAAGCATTTCTCCAGCCTATTACATTTTAAATGTTGGACCAAAGGGATAATGTGTCTCCTTTACGAGAACGCCATTTAAACGCCAATCATGCTCCACTGGGAATTCTGGAAGGAAAGGATATGCAAAGCAGTTCTCTCATGCCATCTATTACAGGTAGCTTCTGTAGTGTTTCACTCTATGATTGGGAATATATGCCAAGCCAGAGATCTCTCCAGAAGAGGTTTCTTTCCCCCTGAAGAGATCTTTGGTTTGGCATACATTCCCAGTCAGTTTCTAAGACTCCCAGTTGAAATGAAACACTGACTTTAAAGAGGTATTCCAGGGAACTCATTATATCCCTTATTCACAGAATAGGGGATAAGTGTCTAATTACAGGGGGGGGGGGGGCGGGCTAGGAGGAACCCCCCCCCCCCCCCCCCCCCCCGACTACTTCCCCTGCAATCTCCTGTATGGGGCCTGGTAACTGACCCAATCCCGGAGCACCCAGCCCCCACCTTTCAATACGAGCAGGTATGACGACCTGCTCAGCCAATTACCATCTGAGACAGGGACCCATCTTAGCCTGGTGATTAACTGAGTAGGCTGTCATTCCTGCACGTCTCCAAAGGTGGGGTCCGGAGTGCTCAGAGGATAGGGGAGTTACCGGGCCCCATACAGGAGATTGCAGGGGGTTCACGGCAGTTGAACCCTCCATGATCAGTGTCTTCAGTATCTTGTGCATAGGTGGTAAGGTGAGTTCCATGGAATACACCTTTAAGGGAAGACTACCTGGAATAGTTGTTGTGAGAGAGCTGATTTGCATATCCTTTCTTCTCTATTACATAATAATAGTTCATAAGGTTGAAAAAAGACCAGAGTCCACCAAGTTCCACCTATATCCCTAATGAGTCCCTACTGAGTTGATCCAGAGGAAGGCAAAAATCCCTCATACTTGAGGTAAAAATTCCTTCCCGACTCCAAATATGGCATCAGAATAAATCCCTGGATCAACGTTCTGTCCCTATAAATCTAATATACATAACCAGTAATGTTATTACTCTCCATAAATGCATCCAGACCCCTTTTAAATTCTTTTACAGAGTTCACCAAGACCACCTCCTCTGGCAGAGAATTCCACAGTCTCACTGCTCTTACAGTAAAGAATCCCCGTCTGTGCTGGTGTAGAAACCTTCTTTCCTCTAGATGTAGAGGATGCCCCCTTGTTATAGATACAGTCCTGGGTATAAATAGATCATGGGAGAGATCTCTGTACTGTCCCCTGATATATTTATACATAGTTATGAGGTCTCCCCTAAGCCTTCTTTTTTCTAAACTAAATAACCCTAATACTGATAATCTTTCTGGGTACTGTAGTCCTCCCATTCCCCGTATTACTCTGGTTTCTCGTCTTTAAACCCTCTCCAGCTCCACTATATCTTTCTTGTACACTGGTGCACAGTACTGTACACAGTATTCTCTGTGTGGTCTGACTAGTGATTTGTACAGTGGTAAAATTATTTCCTTGTCGTGGGCATCTATGCCCCTATTGATGCACCCCATGATTTTATTTGCCTTGGCAGCAGCTGCCTGACACTGGTTACTACAACTAAATTTACTGGTAACTAAGACTCCTAAGTCCTTTTCCACATCAGTCATCCCAAGTGTTCTCCCGTTTAATACATAATCCCAGCCCAGATTTTTCCTCCCCATGTGCATTACCTTACATTTATCAGTGTTGAACCTCATCTGCCACTTCCCAGCCCAAACCTCCAGCCTATCCAGATCCATTTGTAACAGTGCACTGTCCTCTAAAGTGTTTACCACTTTACAGAGTTTAGTATCATCTGCAAAGATTGCTACTTTACTATTCAACCCCTCTACAAGGTCATTAAGGAATATATTAAATAGAACATGACCCAAGACGGACCCCTGTGGTACCCCACTAGTAACAGTCACCCAATCAGAATAAGTACCATAAATAACCACCCTCTGTTTCCTATCACTGAGCCAGTTACTTACCCACTTACATACATTCTCCCCCAGCCCAATCCTTCTAATTTTATGCACCAAACTTTTATGTGGCACCATATCAAATGCTTTGGAAAAACCCAGATATACGACATCCAGCGATTGCCCCTGGTCTAGTCTGGAGCTCACCTCCTCATAAAAGCTGAACAGGTTAGTTTGACAGGATCGATCCCTCATGAAGCCATACTGATATGGGGTTATACATTAATTTTTATCAAGATACTCCAAAATAGCATCCCTTAGAGAACCCTCAAACTATTTACATACAACAGAGGTTAAACTAACAGGCCTATAATTCCTGGGGTCGCTTTTTAACCCTTTTTTAAAATATTAGCACCACATTTGCCATGCGATAGTCCTGGGGAACAGTCCCTGTTACTATAGAGTCCCTGAATATTAAAAATAGGGGTCTGTCTATTACATTACTTAATTCCTTTAGAACACGGGGGTGAATGCCATCTGGACGTGGTGATTTGCCTATTTTGATTTTTTTTTTTGGCACTGTACTTCTTCCTGGGTTAGACAGGTGACCTGTACTGAAGAGATTACCTTATTTCGCTGTATTTCACCTGGTGTTTCATTTTCCTCTATGAATACAGTGGAGAAGAAATAGTTTAATATATTTGCTTTTTCCTGATCCCCGTTTATAATTTCTTCTTTTTTAAATGCTTTATTTTCATCCATATTGGTTTTCTTTTATTTCGGACCCTTTTATTCCCATAAGGTATATACATCTTACATTGAGAATTTAAGATATTTTTAAGTCTTCCATTTAGTGTCAGTATTCTTGTTTTTGTGGACATTATCCCATTTTATATTGTTAAGGGCTTCTCTGAGTTGATCAAACTTTGCCTTCCTAAAGTTCATTGTATTTGTGGCCCCTCGAGAGATTCCCTTATTGAAGAACAAGTTATAATGTATTATATTATGGTCACTATTTCCTAGGTGTCCTTCTACTTGCATATTAGTTACTCTGTCAGGTACGTTGGTTAATATTAAGTCCAGTAGGGCGCCCCCTCTGGTCGGGCCCTGCACCATTTGGGACACATAATTGTCTTTAGTTATAGTCAGAAACCTGTTTCCTTTATGAGATTCACAGGACTCAGTCTCCCAGTTTATGTCAGGATAGTTAAAGTCCCCCATTATTATTGCCTCATTTTGATTTGCTGCCTTGTTTATTTGCCTCAGTAATTGATCTTCTGCCTCTTCCATTATGTTTGGTGGCTTATAACAAACCCTTATTAGAATTGTTTTATTTTTATTTCCATATATTTCTACCCATAATGACTTCACATTTTCATTTCCCTCCCGTATATCCTCCCGCAGTGCGGCTTTCAGACTGGACTTTGCATAAAGATAAACTCCTTCCCCTTTCCGTTTTGTTCGATCCTTCCTGAATAGACTATAACACTGTATGTTGACCGCCCAGCGTCCAACCAAGTCTCTGTTACCCACTATGTCATAATTCTCCTCAGACATCAACCACTCCAGTTCATCAGTTTTATTGCTCAGAATTTTGGCATTAGTCAACATGCAATTCAAAGGTGTATGTTTTTCTTTCCTGTGAAGCCTATCCCTATTAACTATTCTAATCCCTCCCTGAAATTCACCCCCAGGTACATTAATAAGTCCCACCTCTCTATCTACACTATCTTCCCCCTCTATGTTGTAGGTTCCCTCGCCCCAGTCTCTAGTTTAGACACTCCTCCACCTTTCTAGCCACCTTCTCCCCAAGCAAAGCTGCACCCTCCCCATTGAGGTGCAGCCCGTCCCTACGGTAGAGCCGGTATCCGACAGAGAAGTCGGTCCAGATCTCCATAAACCCAAACCCCTCCTTCCTACACCAGCTTCAGAGCCACTTGTTTACCTTCCTAATCTCCCTCTTCCTCTGGTGTGGCTTGTGGTACAGGTAATTTTTCAGAATATATTACCTTGGAGGTCCCTGAAATAATTTTTAACCCCTTAATGACCAAGCATTTTTCCATTTTTGCACTTTCATTTTAAAAATCATAACCCTTTCAATTTTGCACCTAAAATTCATATGATGTTTTTTTTTTTATTTTGCACCACCAATTCTTTTTTTTCTTTATATATATATATATATATATATATATATATATATATATATATATATATATATTTTTTTTTTTTTTTATTAAAGTAAAAGGTTTATTGAGGTTTTGCAAGTAATAACAATACAAAAGAGATGCAAAAAAAAAATAATGTGTACAAGCACATAACAGTAAATAAACAGGGCTCTATCCCCATTCTCATATAATCGTAAATGAAGATAAGGGCTTCAGCTGCTATTCCGAAGACAACATTGGTCATACGAAATTACAAACCAAGGGTCTCAGCGACATGTCAAGATATGTATACAAACAGAAAGAAGAAGAAAGCGTCAGAGGATCACGGTAGAGGTCAACCCAAGGCAGGGTCGCAGCATCACAGCTAGGAATTGCAACACAAGTGAAAAATGACAGTCGCATAATCACACCTCAGTGCATATCCATCAGAGAACATATTGCACCACCAATTCTACTTTGTGATGACATCAGTCATTTTACCCAAAAATCGATGGCGAAACGAAAAAAAAAAACAATAATTGTGCAACAACATTGTAGAAAAAACACAATTTTATAACTTTTGGGGGCTTCCGTTTCTACGCAGTACATTATATACAGTACTTTATTCTGTAGGTCCATACGATTAAAATGATATCCAACTTATATTCCCTTCTCCAAAAGGAAAGAGGCACCCCAATAAACCAAACCCTTTGCCTCTGGTCCAAAAGGCACATGCAAGGCTCCAGGTACAATGTCCCCTTTCACCGAAGCTACTAAGGGACCGAAAGTGCTCATGGCAAACAAACGGGTAAAAACCAAGTGTCACCGAGGAGTTAGTAAAACAGTCTTGGCAACCCTGCTGAAGCAAGGGCGTATGGGGCATGGCAGAGAGGTGAGGAACCTGACACTGGAGAAAATGGTGCAGGATGAGAGATATACAGTGACCCCCGACCTACAATGGCCCCGACATACGATAATTTCAACATGCGATTGCCTCTCAGAGGCAGCATCAACATACGATGCATTTGTATGTCGGGGGCCATCGCATAAACGGCTATCCGGCAGCACAGACTGCTTCAGCTGCTGCCGGATAGCCGTTTACAGTGCCCCGAGTGCTCCGGTGATGGTCTCCTCCCTGTCCTCGGGGCTCCAGAGCGTCATCTTCACGATCCCCTCCATCGCCGGCACTCTCCATTGTCGTCATCACGTCATGCGCACGCCGTCCCGTCATCCAATAGGAGCAGCGTGCGTTCGTAGTGACGTGATGACGTTATGATTTGATACCCATCTGTATTATATATAGGATGATATGGACGGGATTGGATGCAGGGTTCCTTGAGTATGTCATTACATGTATTTCTCTGAATGGAGCAAAAGTATTATTTGCACTCTGTATAAGCATATTATTACATATTCAATAAGATGTAATCTTTAGAGAAGATGCCCTATACAGAGATTAATATGTGTGAATTATGGGGATAAAAACTATGTCTTGTTAAGCCAAAACAGGGTTTCAGTTATGTTAATCGACATCCCCATATGGTTATAAAACAGCAATAAGATGTGATTTCTAGAAAGAAAGCCTTGTGTAGAGATGAATATATCTGTGTGAACTATAGGGATGATAGTTGAGATGCGCATGCGTGGTAAAAGGGAAGTCCGCAGTGTGGTAGAGTGATGTGAGCAGATTATGGGGATGCAAGTAGTGGTGCGCATGCGTGGGAATGTGATGTGATGGCTATGCTGTGTGACTGATGAGTTGTGCTGGGTGTGAGCGAATGGAGACGCGCAGGCGCAGTGATCGCATATGAGAGATCTTCAGCTGTTGATATGGAGTATACTCTGCGCATGCGCGAGTGACGTGTGTGTGGGACGCAGTTGTAAGAGAGTGACGGAGCGGATGTAGATCAAGGAGCGGATGTAACCTTTTCTGTACCCGGAAGTACAAGCGGGTCAATGACCGGAGACGGGATACAATGGGCAAACAGGTAACTCCTTCACCATAATTAGGGTGATTATATTTGGTATATATGGCAAAGACTAAATCAAGGAGGCACAACACCCCTGAGGAAGTTGCTGACGGGCAACGGAACGCGTGGGGTCTTTAGGGGGGCACCTGCCGTATTACTCCTCCATCTATTGTCCTCTACTACCAGTCCCCTGTGCTATATACTGAGGATATTCAGGTTGTATACATATTATTGGTGTTGTGGGGACAGGACTGTATTGATGTAACATTCTTGTTGTATGATAGGTTGATAACCTGTGTATTTGTGGAGGCAGGTGCCCTGGGTGGGGTTTCTCCCCTTCTTTTTGGTAGGGGGTTCCCCCCCCCCCTCGTTTGTGCAGTGGCCAATTGGGCCTTTTTTAATTGGTTTTAACTGTATTGTCTGCTTTTTGTACTATTTATATGTAATAAAGATATACTTTTTGGATTACAGTTATTGTGGGTGTGCATTATATTGCGTATCTCTCTCTCTTTTTGTGTAGCTCTCCATCGTCGTCATCACTTCATGCGCACGCCGTCCCGTCATCCAATAGGAGCAGCGTGCGTGCGTAGTGACGTGATGACGGCGGCGGAGAGCGAGGATCTCTGGGAAGCAGAGACGTCCGGATTGTCGGGGACATCACAGGGACACGGCGGCAGCGATGGAGGGCGACATCCAGGGCAGCGGTGACAGGTCCGGAGCGGCGGGGACATGTGAGTACAGCTTCCTATACTTTACATTGCACGGATCCATCAACATACGATGGTTTCAACAAACGATGGTTCATTTGGAACAGATTACCATTGTATGTTGAGGGACCACTGTACTTGGAGTAGTACTATTGCAGCATTGAGGTCCTGGGTTTAAATCACACCAAGGACAACATCTGTATGTGTTTGTGTGGGTTTCTCTGGGTACTCTGATTTCTATCCATGCTCCCAAATCATACTGATAGGTGAATTTAGATTGTGAGCCCCATTGGAGACAGGGATTAAATTGAGTGTACAGAGCTGCGGAATCTGTGTGCTGTATATAAAAAATAAGGAACTATTAAAATGCACTTGGCATGAAGGTGTGATCTTCCCATAAAACAGAATATTCAGGTCATATGAAAATGTCATATGACACATTAGGTGTCTGACAGGGTCGGACACAAACAGCATGGGGCCCCTGTGCTTCCAGAAACGCTCACTAGTATGAAAGGGCCAGGGCTGGCCCAAGACATTGTACTGCCTGGGTCCAAGAGTGAAATGCTGCCCCCCCCCACAAAAAAAAAAGGACTATGACAAAAAATTGCACTGCAACTCACATTTATCTTCAGCATTAGATAGGCAGCAGTTCCTGCACATTTGGTAGCATGGTTCCCCACATTAGGTAGCATAATTTCCCCACATTAGGTATCCGTTTCCCCACATTAGGTAGCATAGTTTCCCCACATTAGATAGCAGTTTCCCCACAATAGGTAGCAGTTTCCCCACATTAGGTAGCATAGATTCCCCACATTAGGTAGCAGTTTCCCCACATTACGTACCATAGCTTCCGCACATTAGGTAGCATTTTCCCCACATTAGGTAGCATATTTTCTCCACATTAGGTAGCATAGTTTCCCCACATTAGGTAGAACAGATTCCCCACACTAGGTAGCAGTTTCCTCACATTAGGTAGCATGGATACTGTCCTGTGCAGTGCCTCTTCTCTCCGCGACAGCCTGACAAGTGATGTCACTAACATCCTCCTGCGCGGGTCTGCGGATGTACGTTACTTGCGCTACGTCGCTCGTCAGACCCGGGTTGGCCAGCTGCAGACTAACTGTCTAAAGTGCCCACTGCACATTTATGCGCCGTGGACGCTTTAGAACAGTGAGCAGCGGTGGTGCAGGGAAAGGGCGGTGGGCAGAGGAGTAGCTAGAAACCACAGGGCCCCATTGCAAAAATTATTAGAATAGAATATTATTGTGATATATGTATATATACACACTCAGACCGCCACCAGTGCTTTTTAGCGCAGCAAATTCCCTTGTATTACACTATGATTTTACAAACTGTAAACTTGACTGTAATTACACAGTTCCACAGCAGCACTTCAATAAAACCTCAATATTGCACATATGTCCGTGCCTTAACTTATCTTGCATTAGTGGAAATACAAAAAAAAAATCCTCTATTACCACTTTTGTACTGTGCTCTTTAAGGTGTCCAGATATGTCATTAATAGTAACAGCTCTGATATCTTTCCATTGTAGAGCCTAATTCACATCCACTGTAACTTGCGGCATCCAACATTAATCGTGCAAAAATGTCCAAACTCTTTCTTGTCTATTGTATGTGTATTCATTGTATAGTTCATATCCAATGCAGTATACGATCACCAGCTGCACTTATACAAAAAGGCAAAGCACTTTGTAGTCTATTCAGATGATGTTCATTGCATTATTTCATGGACCGCTTATATTATTATGTGCTTAGGATGCAATTTTGTTAACACTGCATGTTCCTCCAGATTAAATGATGACATTAGGACATGCAGTTTATGGCCATTGCATGGTTATACTATTAATTGTCCAAGACAAGAAAAACAAACAATGTCCATAATGTCCATTTACCTTATGGCAATGTTCAGACTCTAAAAGTGCATGCACTGAATGATCCCGCTTTACTATGTGGATCTTTTTATTTTAAAGGGGTGCTCCACTGGAAACATTTTTTTTTTATCAACTTGTGCCAGAAAGTTAAACAGATTTGTAAATTACTTCTACTAAAAAATCTTAATCCTTCCAATACTTATCAGCTGCCGTTATGATCCACAGGAAGTTCATTTGTTTTTGAATTTCCTTTCTGTCTGACCACAATAGCTCTCTGCTGATACCTCTGTTCATTTTAGGAACTATCTAGAGCAGGACAGGATTTCTATGCTCCTACTCTGGACAGTTCCTGACATGGACAGAGGTGGCAGCAGAGAGCACTGTGGTCAGACAGAAAGAAAATTGAAAAAGAAAAGAACTTCCTGTGGATCATAACAACAGCTGATAAGTACTGGAAGGATTAAGGTTTTTTAATAGAAGTAATTTACAAATCTGTTTAACTTTCTGGCACCAGTTGATTTAAAAAAATAAAAAAAATTTTTTCCAGTGGAGTACCCCTTTAAGACCAGTATACATTGTTACACCATGTATATTTCAGACCATATAGTGCATTAGTTCACACGTAGGTAAAGTGTTTTGCTTTATTCTGCATATGTGACTACTGTGCTTGTTATAGTGTCCTTTCCTTGAGTTGCGCTTTGTTATGCAATCACAATAGTGTAAAGCAGTTAAAAAATAATCAGTTTTTTTTAAAGCGTACCTGTAATAGTGCCAAAAAAAAAAAAAAGAAAAACGTGATATATTACTTAGGACCCAATCCTGATCATGTGCATATAAATTTTACGTGTCTCGGACCTATATATCCAGAGATATGAGCATTTATTTGCTGGTGAGTTACTTTTTCATTGTGCAGGCTGGAGGGGGCGTGTCAGTCTGTCTCCCTCATAGGAGCAAACCTGTGCAGTCAGCCAATCAGTACTCTCTACTCTGTAACCCTTTCCTCTCTGGTTTTATGCTGTGTCATGTGTCAGAGGAAGATACTTGGAGCTTGCCTGCAGTAATCAGAAGACATTATGGTGAATTTATAACAGGATAAAATTTATAAATATAAGAACAGATCTTTATACAATTAGTGCAAGGATTTTTTAGATAAAAGTGCAGCATTTATATGAATACATGTTCTATCTGTTTTATCTTCTCCTAGTAAAGCTGGATGCTAATCAGCATAGCTGTCACTATGTGTGTCATTCATCTTTCACAGACTCCTGAATGTCTGATCAACTTCTTTGTCATTCAGGAGTCCGAGAAAGCTTTGACTATTTTAGCATGCTGGGAGTTGTAGTTTAGTAACAACTGAAGCTGCAATGTTTGTAAATAACTGTGTTAGAGCAGTGTTGCCTCCAGCTGTTGTAAAACTACAGCTCCCAGCATGTCCACACATCCTTTATCTGTAGTTTTGCATACACTCAATAGAAATCTCCTATACTGGATACCGGTATGCTTTACGGCCAGTATCCAGTATGCTGTAAAATCTAGACTAGTCTGTCTGGCTAAAAGACAGGCGACCCCTAGTGGTGGCTATTTTGAGCTTGAATTTCAGGTGAAAATGTAATTTTTTTTTTAACAGGTGTATATTGTGAAATGTCATATTATAATGAGTCCTGCAATATATGAAAAGTTTTTAACAATGACAGTGCCTCTTTAAATAATTTTAAGTCTGAACATTGCTATAAGGTCAATGGACATTATGGACATTGTTTGTTTTTCTTGTCTTGGACAATTAATAGTATAACCATGCAATGGCCATAAACTGCATGTCCTAATGTCATCATTTAATTTGGAGGAACATGCAGTGTTAACAAAATCACATCATAAGCGCATGGTATGCATAATAATATAAGCGGTTTATGAAATAATGTAATGAACATCATCTGAATAGACTACAAAGTGTGTTGCCTTTTTGTATAAGTGCAGCTGGAACTACACAATGAATACACATACAAGAGACCATAAAGAGTTTGGACATTTTTGCACGATTAATGTTGGATTCCGTAAGTTACAGTGGATGTGAATTAGGCTCCACAATAGAAAGATATCGGAGCTGTTACTATTAATGATATATCTGGACACCTTAAAGAGCACAGTACAAAGGTGGATGCAATAGAGTATCTGGATCTTTATATATTTTTGTATTTTTTGTATTTCTACTCATGCAAGATAAGTTAAGGTACGGACATATGTGCAATATTGAGGTTATATTGAAGTGCTGCTGTGGAACTGTAATAACAGTCAAGTTTACAGTTTGTAGAATCATGTAATTCAAGGGGATTTGCTGCACTAAAAAGCACTGGTGGCGGTCTGAGTCTATATATATATATATATATATATATATATATATATATATCTCAATCATATTAATATTCTATTCTAATATTTTATAAGGACTAATTAAAAGTTACATTTTCTAAAAGGTTCCCGGTACATTTTGTTTTGGTATTAATACCTTGGGAGACCGATTTTTTTTTGTGTGTTTGGTTGGCCAAGTTTAGAAGGATAGATCACTTTTTACCAACCAGGGGGCCTGTGTATGATTGCGAGCATCGGTGCGGCAATGCGCAAGTTAACATGGATGATCAGATCGCCTGCAACGCTGCCGCGGCGATCTGATCTTCTGTAATGGTGGACGGAGGTCCCCTCACCTGGCTCCGTCCGTCTCCCGGCGTCTCCTGCTCTGGTCTGAGATCGAGCAGACCAGAGCAGGAGATAGCCGATAATACTGATCAATGCTATGTCCTATGCATAGCACTGAACAGTATTAGCAATGAAATGATTACTATAGATAGTCCCCTATGGTGACATAAAAAGTGTAAAAAAAAATAGTTGAACATTTAAAATAGAAAAAGTAAAAAAAAATCCCCTCCCCCCAATAAAAATAAAAATTGTTCGTTTTCCCCATTTTACCCCCAAAAAGCGTAATTTTTTTACAAACAAATTTGGTATTTTCGCATGCGTAAATGTCTGAACTATCAAAATATAATGTTAATGATCCCGTACTGTGAACGGTGTAAACGAAAAAAATAAAAAAGTCCAAAAATGCTGCTTTTTTGTCCCATTTTATTCCCCAAAAAAATGTATAAAAATTGATCTAAAAGATTTATGTAGGCAAATGTGGTATCGATAAAAAGTACAGATGAGGGCCCAAAAAATGAGCCCTCATACCGCCCTATATACGGAAAAATGAAAAAGTTATAGGTGGTCAAAATAGGGCTATTTTAGATTACTGATTTTGTACAAAAAGTTTTAGATTTTTTTTTAAGCAATACAAAAATACAAAAGTATCTATCCATGGGTATCATTTTAATCGTATTGACCCACAGAATAAAGAACACGTCATTTTTCCGTAAAGTGTACAGTGTGAAAACCCTCCAAAATGTGCAAAATTGTGGTTTTCATTTAAAGGGGTATTCCAGGAAAAACTTTTTTATGTATATATCAACTGGCTCCAGAAAGTTAAACTGATTTGTAAATGACTTCTATTAAAAAATCTTAATCCTTTTAATAATTATCAGCTGCTGAAGTTGAGCTGTTGTTTTCTGTCTGGCAACAGTGCTCTCTGCTGACATCTCTGCTTGTCTCGGGAACTGCACAGAGTAGAAGAGGTTTGCTATGGGGATTTGCTTCTAAATTGGGAGGGTCCCGAGACACGTGTAATCAGAGAGCACTTAGACAGAAAATAACAACTCAACTTCACCAGCTCATAAGTACTGAAAGGATTAAGATGTTTTAATAGAAGTAATTTACAAATCTGTTTAACTTTGTGGAGCCAGTTGATATACAAAAAAAAATATTTTTGAGGTTTGCTGTACATTTTATGGTAAAATGAGAGGTTTCATTACAAAGTACAATTGGTCACGCAAAAAAATAGGTCTGTAGATGGCAATATAAAAAAGTTATGGATTTTAGAAGGTAAGGAGGAAAAAATGAAAACGCAAAAATAAAATTGGCCTGTCCTTAAGGTTAAAATGGGCTTGGTCCTTAAGGGGTTAACCCTTACCTACACCCTTATATAAAAGATGGGGTTTTTGGTTCAAGTCCCATGCAAGTATATGGAACTTCCGTTAGCTTACTCCACAAGCTCCGCTCTGCATCTCCTGGTGAATGTGTCAGTCTGGATTGAAAGCCACACCCCATCTCACAAAGGCACGCCCACTGTTTAAGCCACACCCATTTTATTATCTACCCTTTTTGTGCATCGGTCTGGCTTGCAAATCCTTCCCACTCCCACAGAGCCACGGCCCCTTCTATTTTCAGCCTACAATATATTCATCACAAATCAGTCCCACCTGAAGACAGGATATGAGGATGGGACATAAGGACGAGATATGAGGTCGGCATACGAGGAGGGGATATGAGGACAGCATATGAGGACGGGATATGAGGACAGCATATGAGGACGGGATATGAGGACGGGATATGAGGACGGGATATGAGGATGGGACGTGAGGTCAGGACATGAGGACGGGACATGAGGTCAAAATAGGAGGATGGGATATGAGGATGGGATATGGGGTCGATATATGGGGTCGGGATATGAAGTCGAGGTAGGAGGACGTGATATGAGGTCGAGATAGGAGGTCGGGATATGAGGATGGGATATGGGGACGGGATGTGGGGTTGGGACATGACAATAATATATGAGGCTGGGATATGAAGTCAAAAGCTTCCTCCTTTGTTGATTTTCCTCCCCAAAAAGGACTAGGAACAAAAAAATGAATAAAAATGGTCAACGGTGGGTACTCAGCTACTTGTACATAACAGTGAAGCACAATATTGTTCTAAAGTCTGACAGGCCTGGAAATCTTAATGGACATTATTATGGAATCCTTAGACACTCTGCCGTACTACATGATAGCATTAGCTTGTTGATCTGCTGAATTGAATGAACTGTTCCCCATAAATAAAACATTAAACAAAAAAAAACTAATGTGCCAGGTGCATTACCAATGTGAAATAATGGAATAGAGAATGCGCGGGGCGGCAGTAAGCCCAGCTGTGCGGTCACATGGTGTGAACCTTCACCGGAATGAGCGCAGTCTATATACAGTAATTCATTGTGAATTGTAAATCATCTCATTTCCCTCTGCACATATCCATCAGAAACAAGTATACGGCATAATACTGATATATAGAATCCTGGATGCTGGCTGAAGGTTATATTCTAATCTCTCGGGTCTGTAATAGTTTGTCCTGCTGATTGATATAAATGGGGACAATACAATCCTGGAGACATTTAAGCAGAAATGTATTTCTGAAGGAGAAGACCAGCTGCCTCCCGCTAAAATATTTATATAAGATATATAAGATACACTTAATACACCAAGAAGAGAGTGTAGAAATTACAGGAAAATGACAAGTACTACTGTTATCTTTCCTATGGTAAACAGCCACTTCTCAAGACAAAAGTAATCACCACTAAGGGTCAATAGAGTCAGGGGCGTAGCTATAGGGGTGCAGAAGCAGCAGTCACACAAGGGCTATGTTCACATGGTGGAATGTCCACACTGAAAATTTCCACAAAGAGAACTGGCCTGTGCTAGGACCACTGGGAAATTTGCAATGCATTTCTCTGCAGACTACGCAGACATGTCTATTCTTTCTGCGGACTCCGGATTTCAATGGATTCTGCTGCGCAGTGCACACGGCAGAAATTCCACTGTGTGCACAGCACAGCAGAATTACATTGAAATCAATGGGACTCTACTGCTGCTGCATCATGTGAACTGAACCTAAGGGGGCCTCAAAGCACATCTGGCCCAGAAGGGCCCAGTATTATAATTGGCACATGGGGCCCACTTGCAGATTTTGCATTGGGGCCCAGAAGCTACAAGTTACGCCTCTGAATAGAGTTTTATTTGTCCCCTAGACCATGCCATATGATCTACCAGTAGCGTGTTATATAACAGAAGGAGCTGAGTGGATTGATATATAGTGGAACTTATTCTGAACCAGGAGCCATCATGGTGGTCCATAGTGGCTGCTCCTCACCTGACTAATTTTGATTCATAGATCTCTCTCTAGTTGGGTATAGGCAGAGATCTGTGAATCATAGCTGGCAGGGTGTGGACAAGCCACCGGGCACCGTCCTGATGACTAGTGGTTCAGGCAGCAAGAATGGTTTACTTTAATTCCCTGCTCATTTTGGGTTTAGGATTAAGAATAATTAAGAATGTTTAAAGAAACAAGAAGTTAAACATTTAAAATGTGCAAAGGAAAAGTAAAGCAGTTGTCCAAATAAATTAATCAGATATATTTTTTAATTGGGCACTGTCATCAACATTTTTTTTTTGATAGGTTGTAGTACAACATATCTCTAATATATTTTCATTATTATTTTTATTTTAATTAAAATCTTTTAATTTACGTTTGAAAACCGGCCACTGGGGTCTCTCTCCTAGTGTCCGGCTGCAGGCTGGCGTGACGTCACGCCTGAATTCGGACCGATGCTTGCCGGGCAATCGGTCCGAATTCATTCAACCTGCGCTCGCTCCTTGCCTGTCAATCAGACAGGCGAGAGCGAGCGCATTGGCTCCCTGGCCACTGGCTGGGAGGCCACTCCTCCCGCACATGTCGTCCCTGCTGCTGCCCCAGCAGCACGCCGCTGCTGCTGCAGGACTCTGCGGCATGTAAGTGTGTTTAGGGGAGATATGTTTAGGGGAATCGGGTTTTAACACAGAGGTTGGGGGAGAGCGGGGGTCGGGGTTTTAACACGGTGGGGGAGGGCGCAGGGTAGAACACTACTAGGCAGACAAAAAGATATTTTTAATATAGTAAAAAAAAAAGCAGGGAGGGGGTTAGGGATAGATGGGCAATAGGCAGGGACAGAAAAAAAAAAAAAAAGGATGATGGGAGCTACCCTTTAAGGTACAAAAAAGGAATGTTCAAGATATAAGAAACAATAAGATTGTAAGAAATGACCAGCATCTCACCATTTCATGTGCCCAAGTTTAAAAAAATATCTGACAAAGTGATAATAACATAATAAAAAAAATAAAAAAACAACAACTACCTGTTCAACTAAAAGTTTTTTTCCCTGGCCTGCGGCAAGGTAAACCACTATTCAAATAGGAGGGAGACTCCCTTTGCAGACCTTCTTTTAGACATTAATTTGCCTTAACATTAAAACTAAAACAAATAAAGCCAAACACAGACAGACAAGCTCCTCAGAAGCAAGGTAGAAATGATCTGAAAGTGGTGGTAGAAAAAGATTTAGGTGCAGTTCTGAGCAACATTTATCATGGTCACTAAGACAATATGCTAAATTTGGAGCAGCACCGCCAAAAGAAAAAAAGAAAAAAAATCTAGACAAACAACAAAAATGATCTAGCCTAGACCATAATTGATAAATAACCCACATAGTAACATAGTTCATAACATAGTAACATAGTTTATAAGGTTGAAAAGACCAGAGTCCACCAAGTTCAACCTATAACCCTAATAAGTCCCTACTGAGTTAATCCAGAAAAAGGCAAAAAACCCTCATACTAGAGGTAAAAATTCCTTCCTGACTCCAAATATGGCATCAGAATAAATCTCTGGATCAATGTTCTGTCCTTATAAATCTAGTATACATAATCAGCAATGTTATTATTCTCCAAAAATGCATCCAGACCCCTTTTAAATTCTTTTACAGAGTTCCCCATGACCACCTCCTCTGGCAGAGAATTCCACAGTCTCACTGCTCTTACAGTAAAGAACCCCTGTCTGTGCTGGTGTAGAAACCTTCTTTCCTCTAGACGTAGAGGATGCCCCCTTGTTATAGATACAGTCTTATGATATGGTATAAATTGATCATGGGAGAGATCTCTGTATGGTCCCCTGATATATTTATTCATAGTTATTAGGTCTCCCCTAAACCTTCTTTTTTAAATGACTAAATGACCCTAATTCTGATAATCTTTCTGGGTACTGTAGTCCTCCCATTCCCCGTATTACTCTGGTTGCCCGTCTTTGAACCCTCTCCAGCTCCACTATATCTTTCAGGTAAACTGGGGCCCTGTACTGTACACAGTATTCTATGTGTGGTCTGACTAGTGATTTGTACAGCGGTAGAATTATTTCCTTGTCGTGGGCATCTATGCCCCTATTGATGCACCCCATGATTTTATTTTCCTTGGCAGCAGCTGCCCGACACTGGTCACTACAGCTAAATTTACCTAAGACTCCCAAGTCCTATTCCACATCAGTCGTCCCAAGTGTTCTCCCATTTAATACATAATCCCAGCCCGGATTTTTCTTCCCCATGTGCATTACCTTACATTTATCAGTGTTGAACCTCATCTGCCATTTCCCAGCCCAAACCTCCAACCTATCCAGATCCATTTGTAACTGTGCACTGTCCTCTATTGTGTTTATCGCTTTACAGAGTTTAGTATCATCTGCAAAGATTGCTAATTTACTAGTCAACCTCTCTACAAAATGATTAACTATTGTCACGATTCGGCTTACAGGTTGTGGATCCACTGTGTCAGCGAGGGATTGGCGTGGACCGTGCTGGTGGACCGGTTCTAAGAGGCTACTGGTGTTCACCAGAGCCCGCCGCAAAGCGGGATGGTCTTGCTGCGGCAGTAGCAACCAGGTCGTATCCACTAGCAACGGCTCAACCTCGCTGACTGCTGAGAAGGCGTGGAACAGAAGGACTAGGCAGAGGCAAGGTCAGACGTAGCAGAAGGTCGGGGCAGGCGGCAAGGTTCGTAGTCAAGATGGATAGCAGGAGTTCAGGTAACACAGGCTTTGGACAACACTAAACGCTTTCACTGGCACAAGGCAACAAGATCCGGCAAGGGAGTGCAGGGGCAGGGAGCAGATATAGCCAGGGAGCAGGTGGAAGCCAATTAAGCTAATTGGGCCAGGCACCAATCATTGGTGCACTGGCCCTTTAAGTCTCAGAGAGCTGGCGCGCGCGCGCCCTAGAGAGCGGAGCCGCGCGCGCCAGCACATGACAGCAGGGGACCGGGACGGGTAAGTGACTTGGGATGCGATTCGCGAGCGGGCGCGTCCCGCTGTGCGAATCGCATCCCCGACGGCCATATCAGTGCAGCGCTCCCGGTCAGCGGGACCGACCGGGGCGCTGCAGGGAGAGAGACGCCGTGAGCGCTCCGGGGAGGAGCAGGGACCCGGAGCGCTCGGCGTAACAACTATTGGTAGGACTGTACTTCTAAGCCCCCTTCTGACCAGGTGTTTCTATTCTTTTTTCCCCAACAATTGGCCATTGGGAGACAGTTGAGAGACCTCCATACACAGCATGCTGCAAATTGTAGTTTTGCAACATTTGTAGGAGCACAGTTTGGAGACCACTGCATTAGAGGGTCAGATCAGTAGGTTTAGCTGACATGGCTATAATATGGGACTACCTTAAGTAAATAGATTACAGGGCATCCTGCTTTTAATACTTATCCCCTATACACAGTGGTTGGACTCCTCGCAATTTCCAGAACATGGCCGTCTCTCCCAATGAGCGCTCAGACTCTTACCTTCCGGGATATACTAGTCTTGCCAGTGATTGGCTTGGCAGGCCGCCACTACCGAGACACTGTCCCTCCCCGCAAACAGAGACTTACCCCCTATCCTATGGATAAAGAATAGGATTAAGTAGCTGGAATACAACTTTAAAGGCATTATTCCAACATCAAAAATTATCCCGTGGATAAGGAATAACTAGCTAATCGGTGGTCCAAGAACAGAGGTCAAATGTATGGAGTGGCAGCCTATCACTCAACAATTTTAGGAAGCCTCTTAGGAAGCCTCATAGAAAATGAACAGAGTTCTGGCTGCATCTCCATTCATCCAGGAGACATGTGACCTCCATTCTAGCTAGAGTGCCAAATGTGTCATTGAAGAACTAGAATACAGGACCCTGACAAAACTGGTTGATAACCCAGAACCATAACATTTGAAAGCCATATAGAGAATTAATGGAGTGCTGGCCATACCTCCATTGATCCAAGAGTCATTTGACCTCCATTCTCAGAATTGGTGGGGTCCCAGCTGTCGGACACCCTTCGATCAGCTAGATAACCAGAGAATAACTTTTGACATAGAAATAACCCCTTAGAAACCATTCCTGACATAATTTGCATAAGGACTAGGGTTTAAGTATGCCATTCAGGTGCCTGACAAAGCTGGTTGATAACTCAGAGTTATAATGATGCCCATACAGTTCATCATCCAGCTTTCTCATGACACATGACGATACTTGACTAGAATTTCTGACAGACATATGTATTGTATATTTTGGATTTCAGGGCTCTTTTTAGTCTCTCACCTATTATATACAATCATTTAATGTTATTAAAAGTTGGAATGTGAAATATTATTGCTTCGATATATTTTTCATAAGGACAAATAACAACTCGAACGCCAACATCCAGCAACAGATGGTTTCACATTACTCCGGTCTATGCCTCAGAAGAAAAGAGTAATCTAATCAGCTGTAAGTAATGTAATACCTGCCGCACAATGGGCTCAATAGATACTTGTGACCTGATAAAGGTATACAATGTCCACAACTAGCGGCTGGGGAACAATATTAGCAGCTCACTTTGTGTTTAAGAGATCTTCATGATGTTTCTTCTTCCCTGTAAACAAGGCTGCCTCCTCATAGGGACATGGAAATAAGCCTTTGGGTTATGATATATACAAGGCTGTATATCATGCTGCTGAAACCTTTGTCAATCAGCAGAAGACACCAAGGCAAGTTCACATGGTATATATGGTTGGGCTCAGACCCTTAAGTACAGCAAACAATGCTTTTGCATCCAAATACAAATAGTTACTTACATTCAGAAAATACCTCATATGTAGTGTCATTAGCTGACTACGTTCGGGCCGTTGAAATCAATAGGGCCTGTCAGCACGGGTACGTCAACATGTCATTTGACAGGGTGCCAACTTACACATGCAACTTGTCAGGCCAAATTATGGTGTGAATACACTCTTAGGCTAAAGTGCTTAAACACCATAGAAATAATTAGCGTGGCACTCACCAGTCTGTGGTATATCTTCTTTATTCATGTGCAAACAGATAACACAAGCGGGAGATACAGACAAATAGTACGTAAGGCCTTTGATGCCCCTGCCCTCTCTGTCAGTACCTCCTGTTGCCTTGTGTTACTTCTTTGCTGACTTGGGTTGTGACAGTTAAAGGGGTACTCCACCCTAGACATCTTATTCCTTTTCCAAAGGATAGGGGATAAGATGCCTGATTGTGGGGGTCCCGCCGCCGGGAACCCCCGCAATCTCTCCTGCATTACCCCTGTCATCTGGTACACGGAGCGAGGGAGCTCCATGCCTGATGACGTGCGATGCAGGGGCCGAAGGATCATGACAATACGCCCCGCCCCATTAATGCAAGTCTATGGGAGGGGACATGACGGCCTCCTAGATATATGTTACATCCGACATTCCCTCGAGAACTCCATAAGCTCAGATGGGGCACAGAGGCAAAAGCTATGGGCTCAGCATCAAAAAACACTACAGTCATTTTCTGATGGATTGAAACTTTGTCAGATGACCTGGGATGTAAATGACAGACAAGAGCCCTCACCATAATATATACCACTTGTTTCTATTTGTGCAGTTTGGTTCAATGGAAATGAGTTAATGGAAAATATAAAAGACATAGTAACATGTAACCATGAAATGTAGAAATTTTTTTGCTGGTTAGACAAGCATGGCCACCTGTCCTTTAAAACAAAATGGAGAATGCAGCAGCCGTGAACCGGCAAAAACAGGATCACGTAAATGTAGCAGTTATCCCGTAAATGTGCCACAAATGCTGAAAATGTATGAAAAATAGAAAGCATAACTGGTATGTTAAAAAAAGAAAAAAAAAAAGAAAGAAAAAACAGCATGTTGTCATATCATGGCACAAAATCCCTATAACCATTAAATGCTACTGTATATGTATCAATGATATTTATTTGGTTCATAATGGCACCACAAATTACTTTTATAAACTGCAATGCCTGTCAGGGTATGGGCAGGTCATTGGGGCTGTGATATATACATGTGTGGTAGCCCTTTGGGGGTGTATGGTAGGGATGGTATGATGTTGGTATATGAGGGGTTAATATTAACCCAGTCACTTGTGACGCCAGGGTGAGGGCTGGTATGCTGAATCTATGTTCCGGCCTATCGCCACCCTTCCCAGAAGCTATAGGTGTAATGAAATGACTGAAGGTCCACAAGCAGATTTAACTTGAACATGAATAACTTTACTGCAGTGCTTGCAATATCCAATGCGTAGTAACAGTCTCATATAACAGTTCTTAGGTTGCTTAGCGACTGGCAGAAGTTGCGGACCTTGCATGAAACTTATAGTCTCTGAATTTAGGGAGTGATGTGCAGATCCGTCCGGATTTAGGGGAAATATTGAGTCCGGTGATACTGCAGAGTGCTTAGGGGATGACACACTCTATAATTTAGATCATTCAGCCGTTGCCGCAAGGCTCAGGCCTAACTCACTGCGCTTACTGAGATATAGGTCTTCTCTCATCAAGAGCCAGGAGAAAGAGAGTGATAAGATGGCCGCCGCTCCCTTATATGGGCATGGGGCGTGGCAATTTTGATTGGTCCGAACGTCTGCCATTCACTTTACATGGTATCATGGGATTGCTTACATCATAGGATCTATATACATTGCAAAAACCCAAAATGAGGCTAGAGATACCAAAGTGAGGCCTGGAACGAATCCAGAATGAGGCTTGGAACGCATCACATGACCCGAAGGCCCTGCGGCACCATGGAAACAAGTAATTAACCATTTATGTGCAGAAATAATACTATATACATTATTCTATGGATAAATTAGGAATCTATACACTATAATAGAGGCGACTAGGGGCGGACTGACTAACAGAGATTACTAAGTCCTTGGGACTCTGGCTACGGGGACCCATAGATAAATAAGTACCGAATGAAATGTGGTACTGGGACACCACACATGGCTTCCCAATGCTATGCCAACATGTCTCTTCTCCCAGTATGCACTGCAACTCTCTCAAAAGCATGCACCCTAAAACCACATATTCTGGCTCCAGCAATGTAGTCATTGCCCCTTTACAAGTCCTTAGTCCAGGGTGCACCTAAACATAAGTGGGAGAAGGCATTATAGCCGTGCATGCCGGAGGTGCAGGGAAATACCACAATTATGATGCACACTAAAAGAAGTTTCTGAAGGCACAAAAAAACAAAACAAAAAAACTATACATAGTTTATTGTGTACAGATTGTACTTGATAATGGACAAGTATGGATGTGAATGAGGGGGGGCAGAATGTGGCCTTTTGAAACTTAATTAAGTAAATTCAGGTAATATTCATCAAGTGATGTATCGAAGGGCACTATTGCTTTGACCCTGCTACACACCTCAATAGTAATGTGGCTGCAGGTGTCAGAACGTCTGCCTACATCTATGTTGATGCTCGACACTGTCCTGTAGTAACCATAAGTTCACAATATATAGAAAAAAAATATGCCGCACTCACCAATACGTAGATTCTTCAATGCTTTTTTTTCCAGCTTCTAAGACTTTACAGGGGGAAAGCATCAGAGAGAAACAAACAACGGGGGCAATACCTGGTGACAGCCGTTTTGTGCTGATGCATGAAACGGCTGTGGCCAGGTATCGCTCCCATTGTTTGTTCATTTCTTCCTACTGCATGGAGAGTCTTAGAATATTTATATTTTGAAATTGAAGTGTGAAATTTGCAGAAAGATAAGGGTGGACACAACCGTGTGTGAGGAGTAAGGATCTTCCATTTCTAGGTTTAGTGTTCCTTTTAATTGACTTTATGTAGAATTCTCCGCTTCTGATACATGTTGGTAATTTTTTTTCTTCTCACATTTTTGGTACAAGTGAGGACACTCGTATATGTGTAAGAAATAAGAACTGACTCACTTGTATAAATAATTACACAACTGAGAATTGCAAGTCTCGAGCAGAGACTTTATTTGGAAAGGCCTAAAGCAACATCTGTCGGCGTGTATAAAAATCATAATTTGGACATCGTACCCGAAAGGTTTTAGCAATAAGACAATGAAATGAAATGCCACTATGTGATTTATTCGGGACACACTATTCCATTTCATTCTGTTCTCATTTCTCAAACAGTAAATCCTTTGGAGTTACAACCAACAAATCTAAAGTAGACTAATGCAAAGGTTTTATGTTGTATTATATGAGAATAAAGTTGCTGTTGACCTAGAACGGTGATCTCCAAACCATGGCCCTCCAGATGTTGCAGAACTTCAATTCCCAACATGCTGCGACAGCCATCCTGTGCCCCACCCTCAGCACGTCCCCATCCATATTGTGCCACCCTCAGCACGTCCCCATCCATATTGTGCCACCCTCAGCACGTCCCCATCCATATTGTGCCACCATCAGCACGTCCCCAACCATATTGTGCCACCCTCAGCATGTCCCCAACCATATTGTGCCACCCTCAGCATGTCCCCAACCATATTGTGCCACCCTCAGCATGTCCCCAACCATATTGTGCCACCCTCAGCACGTCCCCATCCATATTGTGCCACCCTCAGCACGTCCCCAACCATATTGTGCCACCCTCAGCATTTCCCCAACCATATTGTGCCACCCTCAGCATGTCCCCATCCATATTGTGCCACCCTCAGCATGTCCCCATCCATATTGTATCACCCTCAGCATGTTCCTTATCCTTCTAGTGCCCCTCCCTCAGCATGTCACCCATCTATCCCATGTCCCCATCCATATTGTATCACCCTCAGCATGTTCCTTATCCTTCTAGTGCCCCACCCTCAGCATGTCACCCATCTATCCCATGTCCCCAAACACTGAATTGCATCATAACCGATAGGAGGAGAGGCAGAGCTTTCCTGTACCTTGATGCCCTGCCCCTTGCTTATTAGGCTCTCTTGCACTAGCACAGAAAGAAGGCAGGGGGCAGGTGGAGCTGATACTCATAATTTAATGCCATAACACCTAAAGGGGTACTCTACTGCCCCAGTGTTTAGAATATTTTGTTTCGAATGCTGGCTGCGGGGCTCGTGATGTCACTGCCATGCCCCTTGTGATGTCAAGCCACACCCCCTCAATGTAAGTCTATGGGAGGAAGTATGGCAGTTGCCACGCCCCCTCCCATAGACTTGCATTGAGGGGGCATGACATAACATCATGAGAGGCGTGTCCATGATGTCACAAACCCAGCAGGAAAAAAATGTTCCGAATGCTGGGGCAGTGGAGTACCCCTTAAACTAATAAAAACAGCATACAAATATGGATCCAACGTGTATTGGGGTTTAAGTCCATTTTTAGGGACAGTAATGAAAGGTGTAATAGTTGTATTGTCCCTGAAGAAGAGGGTCAAACCCTGATATGTGTTTTTCTGTTGTTTTTATTTATTGATTTTATGTGTTCTATGTATTAATTGGTTAATCAAGATCATTTTCTGGAGACTGAACTGTGTGAATAAGATCAAAGAAAGACGACCAGACCCTTGAGTGACTGCTGGTAAGGTTTGTCTTGTGGATAACTGAGAAGCGCTGTCTTGTCCTGAGGGGAGTAGTGATTTGTTTGTTCTCCTCCCCTGAAGTGACTGTGCAACAAATGTTCCTTCATTAATATGAAAAATTATTTGTGAAACGATTGTGCAGCCGGCTCTTCCACATTTTTGTTTTGTTTTATTCTCTTGTTCTCTTTGTTATGCTGAATGAGCAAAACTACAATATTTGCTACCACTACATGGATACAGTAAGTGGGTATGACTGGTGACATACGTGCCCCAATTGCTGGTAACACTTCTGGCGCCAATAAGACACTTCACTAGAGTATCTGAATATAGGCATGGGGCTCCTAAAAAATGTTTGCCCCATGCTAAGAAAAGCTTTCTTACAACTTTGAACCGCCACTTGAGCTTGTGGCCCACCAAGTCAACAGCACCTTGGCGGTACAGGAACTAAAGTTTCTACTGACACCCATATTAGGAGAAAACAAATTGTTATGACCCCCCAGTCACTTATGGGTTGAACGATCTATACAGAAGACACATTAGGTCTAGCTTTGTGGACACACCATAACTTCTTTATTCAGGACTTTATAAAAACACAGTGTACACACAAAGCAATTTACAACGGTATTTCAGGTACTAAGCACGCTCTTACTCGGTGAAATCTGTGGAACAGTCTACCAGATGAACTGTGTAAATAAAGCCCCAGCACTCACCAAGTATATTCAGAAATAAGGAGCTTTATTGCATTCCCTTTAAATTAAACAGGACACGTTTTGGCGGTAGCCTTCCTCTGCTGTCTCTAGACCTGATCTAACATGTGCACCACCCCCAAAAGAAGTGTAGACCAACTTACATACTGAGTACCTGAAGAACTGGTCACAACTAAAACAGATGAGGGGCTCAAAACAGGCTGAGATATATTCCATAAAGGGGTACTCCACTGTAGAATAGATATATATTTTTTTTTAATCAACTGGAGCCAGAAAGTTAAACAGATTTATAAATTACTTCTATTAAAAAAAATCTTAATCCTTTAAGTATTTATCAGCCACCGTATGATCCACAGGAAATTATTATTTTTATTTCCTTTCTGCCTGACCACAGTGCTCTCTGCTGACACCACTGTCGATTTTAGGAACTGTCCAGAGTAGGAGCAAATCCCCATAGAAAACCTCTCCTGCTCTGGACAGTTCCTAAAATAGACAGAGGTTTCAGCAGAGAGCACTGTGGTTAGACAGAAAGGAAATTCAAAAAGGAAAAACTTCCCAGGGAACAGAACAGCAGCTGATAAGTACTGGAAGGATTAAGAAATTTTTATAGAAGTAATTTGCAAATCTGTTTAACTTTCTGGCACCAGTTGATTTTATTTTTTTTTTCTTCCAGTGGAGTACCCCTTTAAAACAAAATTAATGCATCTGCAGAAATATATACTCACATCACCTTGCCTACATTCACCCATGCCTGTTCCCATTACCTCCTTAGTTGAACTTGATGGACATGTGTCTTTAGATCATCTGTACTAACCATGTAATTATTATCGAATTCATAGTCATCACGTCAACAATTCTTGGTCAACAAGTTCTGTTGTGATCCACTAATCCGGACCTGATGTTTCTTCTGTTCTGATTCGGGGTGATTATGCCAAGCAGGGAGTGGAGCCAACAGATGGTGAACTGGAGAGGGGCTCTCCCCCACCCAGGGGCCTCCATGTTCCAATTACATTTTCTCCAGTCCCTTTGAAGGTACTTCTATTGGCAAGACATGGGAGAGTGGAAAGATTTGAAGCACACCTCTGACAATATTAATTTTGTATGAGTTCCAGCTTCTAGTAACATTTATTATTGAAGATCTAAACTTTATTCCTCTGTCTGCACTGCTAACTATAAGAAATCTGTAGAGAAACTTGGCAGCCATAGAGTATCAGTGCATGATTCTTGTGCTCCTTCAGTCAATGTGCTCTGAAACAGCATTTAGAGCCCTTCACAGTACATGTAGGATGGTTGGCACTCTAGTAGATATGATGTTGGTGCTCAGTAGTAATGTAGGAAATTTCCAAAAAACATTTGGTGCCTGACTTACATGCATTCCCAAGGATCCCATCCAGAAGTAATAAATGTCATCTTCATCACTTTTCAGTACCAATCCACAAGTCATCTAGGACAATCTGGTCTCTGTATTACCATACTTGTCAGTGCACCTCCTGCTGTATGCAACACACATCTACTTTGTATGGCCATAGGTCCATTTCCATGTAATGAGCCCCTATTGTTGGTCTTGCTGACAGGATTGCCATACCACATTCCTGACTAAGCCAGCAGCAACCAACAAAGATCTCCTGATAACAAGTCTTTAAAGGGGTATCCAGGATTTGACTATGCTACAGGGGCTGTAAAGTTAGTGTAGTTCATGATATAGTGTCTGTACCTGTGTGTGACGGTTTTCTCACAATTCTTCTGTGATTTTCACCCCAATATTTATTTTTAACAACATACAAAATGACTGTTGTCTCAGATTTTTCCCAGCTTGCAATGCGGCCGAGACCTGACTCACTAGTCAGCTGATGACAGGGAGCCTGTCTGCTTCAATGGGTGGAGAGATCACTTGGTGGGGGAGAGATCAATCTGCAACTAATGCAACAGCTGTAGGCACCCTGATTGGAAACCACAGGTCTTTTGTTTCAATGGGTGGGGTGGCTGATGTGTGGGAGGGAGGAAAATGGAATTGTGGGATTTGTAGTAAAAAAAAGAAAAGTCAAACAGGAAATACAAGTTCACAAAAAGCTAGCCACAGTGTTATGGTAATCTCATGACATAGCCATTTAGCCCCAAGACGAGAGCAGATCCTTCCTAAGCATGTCCATTACTGTCTGCCAGGTACGTACTAAAATCACCTTATGCTGGATAACCCCTTTAAGATACACCCAACCTTGCATCTTCCAGTTATCTATAAACTATTTGAAGTAAGACTTAAAGTAGTGCCCTCTCCAGCTCTGAGCTTCATCTACAGCTGCCACGTAACTGTAGGCTAGCCCTTGGCAACACATTGCAGATCCATGGCGTGCTGTTAGTCTGTACCCTCCCCAAGTCCTTGAACAGCCAAAAGAATAAAAACTCCTTCCCACAGCCCTTGTGCTTCAGAAAACTCAATCCTCAACTCTGCCATTAACTCCATATATACAGTAATGGATGCATTCGTTAGTCATGGTATGTAGGGCCTACCAGCAGGTCCCAGGCTGTGGTCTGCAGTCACAGACAAAAAGAAGCACTCAGCCTACAATATCAGTGCGCCTTACTAAGCCCTTACATGTCAGATAACCTAGTTATAAATCTCTCTCTTATTTGTCATCAACAAAATGACATAGATGGCAATGACATGTTGCCAGAAGGGATGTACCCAGAAGAATGAAGGCACTAGTGTTGAGCGGCATAGGCCATATTCGAATTCGCGAATATTCGCGAATATATGGACGAATATTCGTCATATATTCGCGAATATTCGCATATTCGTTATATTCCCGTTTTATTTTCGCATATGCGAACATTCGCGTATGCGAAAACTATCATATGTGCATATTAGCATATACAAAATTAACATACGCGAAAATTCGCATATGTGAAAATTCGCATGTGCTAATTTTCGCATATGCTAATTTTCGCGCGCCAGTCTCACACAGTAGTATTAGAGCCTTCTTTACACCACACAAGCTGGAAGCAGAGAGGGATGATCACTGTGATGTGTACTGTGAAAAAAAAAAAAAAAAAAAAACGAATATTCGTAATTACGAATATATAGCGCTATATTCGCGAAATTCGCGAATTCGCGAATATGCGATATTCGCGAATAATATTCGAATTGCGAATATTCGTGAGCAACACTAGAAGCCACTCCGACAAGAGAAAAACGGGCCCACAAATTAACCCAAGGTGCCCCTACCCTATATGGTTACTGCAGCTTTGACAATCTTCCTTCCTTATCTTATCTGAGCAGATCATTTCCTAAAGACATGCTTGAAGAGACTTTTGTGACACAAAGATCCTGGTGACCCAACAAATTTCTATCCCATCTCTCTTTCAAATATAGACATAAAGATTAATGCCAACAATCTTTTAGATCAGCTATTCTGACTTATTTCTAATATAGGTAAAGGGGTACACCTCCCACAGACATCTTATCCCATATCCCCTATGAGAGGGGGCGTGATGGCAAGAATGCCCCCTCCCATAGACTTGGATGGAGAAGGTGGGGTGTGATGTCATGAGGGGGCGTGGCATCAAGTCTCCAGTCGCAGAAGCCCAGCATTCTAAACTGTTCTAAATACTGTTTAGAATGCTGGGTGCGGCACTGGTGGCAGGATCCTTTTGGATAGGGTATAAGATGTCTATGGGTGGAGTACCCCTTAAACCCCAACCAACTCGGTTTTGTGGCCAACAGACAGGCACCAAGTGGTACAAGGTGCTTTATGAAATTGATGTGGCACTCAGGACATAACCAAAGGTCTTATTGCCCTAGAAACAGAGAACGCTTTTGGCAGGATTTTATTATTATTCACACTTAAAAACATTGATTTTTGAGCTTACTCTTTAAATGGGCACAGTCAGGAGATAAAACTTTTTAGATCATATTAAGTAAAGCTAACCAATAATGTTAGTAATATAGTCTTATTAAAGATATAACCCTATAACAACTCTTTCCACCACTAGAGGTCCTCTTTCTATCTCGGCGACGACGTGTCCTGATTTTTCAGCACACTGGATACTGGCTGTAAGGTGGCTGGGTAGGCTCCTGTGTCCGCGCAGGCACGTCATGCAAAGGACATGCAGATTGGTCCAATCATTTTTGAAAAGGCCTCTGTAAAATGAAAGAAGCAATCTGATTAGTTGCTATGGGTAATTCAGCAACTTTCCTCTGGACAGGTTTTGATAAATCTCCCCCAGTGGCTCTATTTAAAGGGGTACTCCATTGGAAAACATCAACTGGTGCCAGAAAGTTAAACAGATGTATAAATTACTTCTATTTAAAACTCTAAAAGTACTTATCAATTGCTGTATAATCCACAGGTATAATCCAAGTTCATTTATTTTTGAATTTCCTTTCTGTCTGACCCCAGTGCTCTATACTGCCACCTCTGTCCATTTTAGCAACTACCCAGAGTAGGAGCAAATCTTCATAAAAACCTTTCCTGCTCCGGACAGTTCCTGACATTGACAGAGGTGTCAACAGAGAGCACTGTGGTCAGACAGGAAGGAAATTCAAAAAGAAAAGAAAAGAACTTTCTGTGGATCATACAGCAGCTGATAAGTACTAGAAGGATTAAGACTTTTAAATAGAAATAATTTACAAATCTAAAAAAAAATTGGGGTATGTGCAGCTCACAATATAAATTAATCGAGGCTAAATGGAAAGTATTTACACCAAAAAAATACTAGTACAAAATAATATATAAGGAAAAAAAGGGGGGGTACCAAATGCCTCTAGACTAATACCATAAAATGGTACATGATGATGGAATTACATAAAAAATAAATAAATCGGACTGTGCTTCACTTTAAATGATGTACAAATTTAATATAAAAAATATTACAAATAAGACATAAAATAAATAATGCAAATCTAATACATAAATGCCTCCTACCACAGGGCCCTTGTGGGGAGGTATGATATTTGAATACAAAGCATATATTAAAATTTTTTAAAATATAGCATGTGAATTACGTTCTACCGCTATCCCAATATATTGCAAACCGACATAGTGTACTTTTGTGCGGTATACTCCGTTCTCATGTGATTTAGAACAGTTCACAAAGTGATATAGTTACCAACTCCTAGGGGTAGTTTTGGCTGGACGTCCGAGAGATGGATATGTGAGGGCTGTGTCCAGCGCTAGCGTGCGCATACGGTGACGGGCCCGGATGCCACAGGCCAAAAAGGTCACCGGTCACGGAGTAATTGCAGGCTCGATGGCAGATGTAGTGGAGGCTGTGACCAGCGCTGGCATGCGCTTGCGGTGACGGGCCCGGTTGCCGCAGGCCGAAGAGAAGTCACCGGTCACGGAGTGGCTCCGGAGGTGGAGATGTACTCGGAGATAGATGGATCTTGCTCCGGAAACAAGGAAAGGAAAGCCTCGTGGAAGATCTCTCGGCGTCTGGTGGAATGGCGGATGAATTACAGCTAGGTGTTAAATCAGCAGATGATGGAGTTGTGTCGGAGGTAAGTGATGGCGGTTTGTGGATTGCGGTGGTCATGCGGTAAATATTTCTTTCTCTAATGCGGTAAATATTTCTTTCTCTAGAGAAAGAAATATTTACCGCATGACCACCGCAATCCACAAACCGCCATCACTTACCTCCGACACAACTCCATCATCTGCTGATTTAACACCTGGCTGTAATTCATCCGCCATTCCACCAGACGCCGAGAGATCTTCCACGAGGCTTTCCTTTCCTTGTTTCCGGAGCAAGATCCACAGCCCTCACATATCCATCTCTCGGACGTCCAGCCAAAACTACCCCTAGGAGTTGGTAACTATATCACTTTGTGAACTGTTCTAAATCACATGAGAACGGAGTGTACCGCACAAAAGTACACTATGTCGGTTTGCAATATATTGGGATAGCGGTAGAACGTAATTCACATGCTATATTTTAAAAATTTTAATATATGCTTTGTATTCAAATATCATACCTCCCCACAAGGGCCCTGTGGTAGGAGGCATTTATGTATTAGATTTGCATTATTTATTTTATGTCTTATTTGTAATATTTTTTATATTAAATTTGTACATCATTTAAAGTGAAGCACAGTCCGATTTATTTATTTTTTCTGTAATTCCATCATCATGTACCATTTTATGGTATTAGTCTAGAGGCATTTGGTACCCCCCCTTTTTTTCCTTAATTTACAAATCTGTTTAACTTTCTGGCACCATTTGATAAAAAAAAAAATAAAAAAAATAAATAAATAAAAAAATGTTTTCCAGTGGAGTACCCCGTTAACGACGCAGGACGTATATTTATGTCCTGTGCCAGCTCCCACGATATGAAGCGTCGGCCGGGACCCGCGGCTAATACCACACATCGCCGTTCGCGGCAATGTGCAGTATTAACCCTTTAGAAGCGGCGGTCAAAGCTGACCGCCGCTTCTCAAGTGAAAGTGAAACCATCCCGGCTAGTCAGTCGGGCTGTTCGGGACCGCCGCGGTGAAATCGCGGAGTCCCGAACAGCTTACAGGACACCGGGAGGGCCCTTACCAGCCTCCTCGGTGTCCGATCGACGAATGACTGCTCCGTGCCTGAGATCCAGGCAGGAGCAGTCAAGCACCAATAACACTGATCACAGGTGTGTTAATACACGCCAGTGATCAGCATAGAAGATCAGTGTGTGCAGTGTTATAGGTCCCTATGGGAGCTATAACACTGCAAAAAAAAAAGTTA
The DNA here is from genome assembly GCF_029499605.1 of Hyla sarda. NCBI lineage: Eukaryota > Metazoa > Chordata > Amphibia > Anura > Hylidae > Hyla > Hyla sarda. The sequence goes on along the minus strand of NC_079193.1, from coordinate 341,999,523 downwards.
AAAAAAAGTGTTAATAAAGGTCATTTAACCCCTTCCCTAATAAAAGTTTGAATTACTCCCCTTTTCCCATAAAAAAAATAAAACAGTGTAAATAAAAATAAAAATAAACATATGTGGTATCTCCGCGTGCGTAAATGTCCGAACTATAAAAATATATCATTAATTAAACCGCACGGTCAATGGCGTACACGTAAAAAAAATTCCAAAGTCCAAAAAAGCGTATTTTGGTCACTTTTTATACCATTAAAAAATTTATAAAAAGTGATCAAAAAGTCTGATCAAAACAACAATCATACCGATAAAATCTTCAGATCACGGCGCAAAAAATTAGTCCTCATACCGCCCTGTATGTAGAAATATACAAAAGTTATAGGGGTCAGAAGATGACATTTTTAAATGTATAAATTTTCCTGCATGTAGTTAGGATTTTTTCCAGAAGTACGATAAAATCAAACCTATATAAGTAGGGTATCATTTTAACCGTATGGACCTACAGAATAATGATAAGGTGTCACTTTTACCAAAATATGCACTGCGTAGAAACGGAAGCCCCCAAAAGTTACAAAATGGCGTTTTTCTTCGATTTTGTTGCACAATGATTTTTTTTTCCGTTTTGCCGTGAATTTTTGGGTAAAATGACTAATGTCACTGCAAAGTAGAATTTGTGATGCAAAAAATAAGCCTTAATATGGATTTTTAGGTGGAAAATTGAAAGGGTTATGATTTTTAAAAGGTAAGGAGGAAAAAATAAAAGTGCAAAAACTGAAAAACCCTTAAGGGGTTAATGTTCTATTGCCTGGGTCTCCAAACAGTAGATCTCCGGCTGTTGCAAAACTACAGCTCCCAGCATGCTCAGACAGCTGTTGCAAGACTACAACTCCCAGCATGCTCAGATAGTTGTTGGCTGTCCAAGCATGCTGGGAGCTGTAGTTTTGCAACAGCTGGAGTTCCACAGTTCTAATGCTACCTACAAAGTCATTCACATACTTGCAGTCTCTGGGATATTTTATTTACTTACTTTGTTGCCTCATTTTTCTTTTCATAACTATTTTTCGGCTGCAGTCATGAGAAAGTATTAAGGTGACTTTCTCTATCACGCGCTATATTACAGGTTATTGCCGGCAGTCATGTATCTCTTGATTCCCTTTCCTCTCATGTTGGTAACATTTTCTCTTGCAAAACAAAACAAAAATAACAACTTTTTATTTATTAAACTTTTTTTTTTTTGGATAAAAAGGTAACCTGGCGCCATGCATTTATATTGCCATAAAAATCGGACAATGTGATTTTATGGATTTTTTTTTTCTCATTGTGAGGGAGATTTATGAAAACCTGTCCAGATGAAAAGTTGCTGAGATGCCCATAGCAACCAATCAGATCTCTTTTATTTTTCAGAGGCCTTTAAAAAAAGAAAGAAGCGATCGGATTGGTTGCTATGGGCAACTCAGCAACTTTTCCTCTGGACAGGTTTTCATAAATCTCCCCCTATGTCTGTCATAGTTGAGGTATACCTATGAGGAAAATTACAGGCCTCTCTCATCTTTTTAAGTGGGAGAACTTGCACAATTGGTGGCTGACTAAATACTTTTTTGCCCCCACTGTATATATAATATTACATTGTGTATAATGCTGAACTTTATTTTTAATTTTTTTTTACATTTTTGGTTCTGTATTTTGTTATAAATTGTTGTCCATTAAATTAGTATTAGTTTTATTTCTTGTTTAAAGGAGATCTCTGGTGAAAATGTACTTATTCCCTATCCACAGGATAAGGGATAAGTAGCTAATTGCGGGGGTCCAACCACTGGGGCCCCCTGCGATCACCAGGATGGGACCCGGCACTCAGTGAGAAGCAGGTGCTGCAGCCGCCACGCGCTCTATTTATTTCTATGGGAGTTACGAGAAAACCCAAGTACAGCTCTCGGGGATCATTGACACTCCCATAGAAATGAATGGAGTGTAGATGATACACACTCCTCACTGAGAGTGCCGGGGTCCCGTCCTGGAGATCACGGAGGGTGCCAGTGGTTGAACCCCCACGATCAGCTACTAAACCCCTATACTGTGGAGTACTCCTTTAAGGATTTTTTTTATATATATTATTTGTTGCTGTTTTGCTAAAAATAAAAACACACCCATGGGAACTACACAAGGAAATGTGTGATCACAAAATGTCCCATTGTTTAAATCACATTATTATGTTAACCATTTTTTTAAAGAATTTTTGTTTTCAAGTTTTGCATTTCTCTATCTATATTTTAAAATAATTATGAAATTGTGCCGTTTCCATTCTGGCCTCTAGGGCTAAAATCAAGCTGAGAGTTCCTGTTTTGCATGGATCAATTCCCAGTAATGCCTTTTTTCTCTGCACAGTGAGGAGTACAGTGAAACGTGATGGCAGCAGAGAGAGAATGCTGGATCCACCGTCATTCACAGCAGAGATTAGCAGAGATCCCTCTCCCTGTGGAATGAGTTCTGAAACGGTCACAGAGAATTCCCAGTAGCTTCTTCAGTTCCTTGGAACAGGTCCTGTCTATTGTTGTCTATACCCACGGGTCTTGCTGTAAAGCATATATTTTATACATTTTAATGCTATTAAAAACAGCTCAGGTAATATGGCTGCCCCATAATAATGTACAAAAAGGAAAAAAAAAAATTACAATAAAAAAATTGAATATTGTCTACTTGGCAACTGGTAACTAAGTTTGGTCCATTTCCTAAATATATAAGGGGAGATTTATCATTGCATTAAAGGGGTATTCCGGGCAAAAACATTTTATCCCCTATCCAAAGGAGAGGGGATAAGATGTCTGATCGCGGGGGTCCCGCCGCTGGGGACCCCCGCAATCTAGCATGCAGCACCCACCTGTGAGCACTGCAGGAAGCACTGGAGGCTCTCAGTGTTAAGCCTCCTGACCACGGGGACGGAGTATCGTGATGTCACTACTCTGCCCCCCGTGTGACATCACGTCCCGCCCCCTCCATTCATGTCTATGGGAGGAGGCGTGGTGTGATGTCACGTCCCCAGTCCCGGAAACCCGGAGGTTCCCGAAACTGGAGATTCAGTACCTTCATAGAAGGTGCTGCAGGGAGATCGCGGGGGGTCTCAGCAGCGGGCCCCCCGCGATCAGACATTTTATATATCCAAAGGATAGGGGATAAAATGTTTTTGCCTGGAATACCCCTTTAAGAGCTTTTTTTTTTTTTTTTTCTCACTGCAGGCACATGAAATGTGACACTTGCACCTAAGCACTTTTTTTCTTGCGACTTTTGCGGGTATGCATACCCATTAAAAAAAAAAATCGCAAACCTAAGCCTAAGAGAAGAAGAAACATTCAAAACGGTATTCTGAAGTGATTTATGATTTTTTTTTTTTTTTGCTAATGTGAGCCAAATTTATCATCCCCACCCACTTGTCAGCATGATAGTAGTAAATTTGTTGCACATTAGCAAAACCAATGCAAAAAAGAAAATAAAAAAATTTACTTCAAAATTTTCTTACTAAAGACAACAATGATAAATCTACCCCATACTTGTGTGAGAAGCAAATCAGGGTAAACTACTATACTAAGGGGATTTGGGTGTTAGGACTAAATGACACTAAATGACAACCTTATCTAGATGCGTTGTTATTATTATAAAAAGTGAGGGGGGGTAGTATACTTATGATTCAAAGGAAATCTGTCATCAGGGTCACCTGCACTAACCGGTTAGTACAGACAGGTAGTGCAGGTGACATTGATGAGAACCATACCTACCCGGCCCGTTCCGGTTCTCCCATTATCTTTCTCCATTGTTTTAGTTCCGGGGCTGATTTGGAGCATGGGTAGAGCTTCCTGATGTCACCGCTGCTGTTCTCTGCTCTCACCCATGCTTTGTAAAGGAAGATACAGAGAAAATAGGAGGAGAACTGGGGCACGGAAAAGGGACCAGGTAAGTATAGTTGTCATCAGTGTCACCTGCCCTACCATTCTGTACCAACCGGTTAGTGCAGGTTATTGCAACCATAAGATAAGGAAAAAAACAAACAAACAATATTTTGTATCATTTACGGCACAGCCAGTAAACAAAATATACAAGAAGTTATCCTTTCTAATTCTGGCCTATTTAGAAAGCTGCATGTAAGTTTGTGGAACAGCAATAAAAAGGTAGACGCATCATCACAAAATTTAAAACAGATTAAAACGCAGTGTTATGGGATTGAAGAGTACTTTTGTCAGAGGTCCAAGCACAGAGGGATTGGGAACAACAGGGATTTGATGCTACTGTTTTGCATATTAGAACAATTGATGTAAGGATTGTAGCAGGAGTGACCAGCTGGCTGGAGAGCTGCACGCTGCGCACTGATCAAGTAAACAACCAGACTTATGAATACCAAGTGCAGACTGCACTGTGCAAGTATATCACAGTTGGGTTTGTCTATAAATGGTTGTTTCCAGAATATAGAAACATAACCTTGATGGCTCAGTCTAAACACACAAGGATTTCACAATAAGGGGGCATTTGCATCACGGTTTTGCCTGTTTTGCATCAGTTTTTTTTTTGCAGAACGTATGCCATAAAAACTTACAAAACTGGAGGCAAACGTGTGCTCAGAAATACAACTGCATACGGTTTGAAACCGTATGCGGTTTGAATTTAGAGGTCCGGTTGCATACATTTTTGTAATAAAAAACGTATTCATTTTTGGTTAACATTTTAGTGCAAAAAAGTTCCAATTGATTTATTGAAATTCCAAAGAAAGTAGGTGTAGTTTGCCATGTGCAAGAAAAAAACGTATCCCTGTGTGTCACTGCCCATATCCATTTTTCATTGACTTCAATGTTAAAAAAAACAAAGATTCGGTTCGTATACAGTTTTTAAACAGGACACAAAACCATTGTAGACTGCAGTTTTGTGTCCGGTAAAAAAAAAAAAAAAAAACACACAAAACCGTACATTACCAAAAACTTACACAACTGGATGCATCTTGTTGCATATGTTTTTGCATGGGAGGTCTATGTATATGGTTTTCCATATGGTTGTGTATGGTTTTCTTATTCAAAACAGTATACTTGACTTGTATAGGTAAATCGTAATGCCAATGCACCCTAAAGCTATGTTTACATTTGGATTTTCCGCAGTTCTGCACATTCCAGTGTGTGAACTGAGCCTAATGAATAATTTTCCATATGCTGCATTACTCATGAATAATAGTGATATATTTCCTATAGAAAGACTTCACAGTAACAACATGAAATATCCAATGATAAAACAAAGGTAAAAGATGATTTCGAGACAGTTCATCTAGAGCAGTGTTTCCTAACCAGTGTGCCTCCAGCTGCTGCAAAACTACAACTACCAACCTGCCCTCTAGTTAAAGGGGTTATCCAAGAAAAGAAAAAAACAGAGCTAATTGCTTTCAAAAACTGTTACCTGTCTGCTGTGAGGGGTACTACAAATTGAACCAAGCTGCTGAACAACACACAACCTGGAGACAGACAGGGAGTGGTTTTTAAAAGAAATTTGCTCTGTTTTTCTATTCCTGGATAACCCCTTTAAAGGGGTACTCCACTGGAAAACATTTTCTTTTAAAGGGTACCTTTCATGAAAAAAATGTTTGATATATTATAGATTAATGTATGCAGAATAACTTTCTGTTGTAAAAAATTATGCTTTTTTACGTTTAATTTTCCACTTTGAAAAAATGACCACTGGGGGTCTCCCTACCAGTCCTTTTTTATAGATTTCAGGCTCATGCTGGAATCCTAAATCTCAGACTGCAGCCGGGACAAACTCAGCACTGCTCCCTGCCAGGGAGTTTGTCTGTGTCCCGGCTGCAGTCTGAGATTTAGGACTCCAGCATGAGTCTGAAATCTATAAGAAAGGACTGGTAGGGAGACCCCCAGTGGTCATTTTTTCAAAGTGGAAAATGAAATGGAAAGAATCATCATTTTTTATAACATGCTATTGTAAAGTTATTCTGCATACATTAATCTATAATATATAAAAAGTTTTTTTTTCATGAAAGGTACCCTTTAAATCAACTGGTTCCAGAAAGGTAAACAGATTTGTAAATTAATTCTATAAAAAATAATCCCAATCTTTCCACTACTTATCAGCTGCTGTATACTACAGAGGAAGTTCTTTTCTTTTTGAATTAGCTTTCTGTCCATTTTAGGAACTATCCAGAGTTGGAGCAAATCCCCATAGCAAACCTTCCTATGGAGGAAAATAAAACTTCCTATGGATTGTACACCTACTGATAAGTACTGGTAGGATTGGGATATTTTAAATAGAAGTAATTTACAAATCTGTTTAACTTTCTGGCACCAGTTGATTTAAAAGAAAATGTTTTCCAGTGGAGTACCCCTTTAACCCCTTAAGGACCGAGCCCTTTTTCACCTTAAGGACCGGAGCGTTTTTTGCAATTCTGACCACTGTCACTTTAAACATTAATAACTCTGGAATGTTTTTAGTTATCATTCTGATTCCGAGATTGTTTTTTCGTGACATATTCTACTTTAACTTAGTGGTAAAATTTTATGGTAACTTGCATCCTTTCTTGGTGAAAAATCCCCAAATTTGATGAAAAAAATGAAAATTTGGCATTTTTCTAACTTTGAAGCTCTCTGCTTGTAAGGAAAATGGATATTCAAAATATTTTTTTTTTGGGTTCACATATACAATATGTCTACTTTATGTTTGCATCATAAAATTTATGAGTTTTTACTTTTGGAAGACACCAGAGGGCTTCAAAGTTCAGCAGCAATTTTGAAATTTTTCACAAAATTTTCAAACTCGCTATTTTTCATGGACCAGTTCAGGTTTGAAGTGGATTTGAAGGGTCTTCATATTATAAATACCCCATAAAAGACCCCATTATAAAAACTACACCCCCCAAAGTATTCAAAATGACATTCAGTAAGTGTATTAACCCTTTAGGTGTTTCACAGGAATAGCAGCAAAGTGAAGGAGAAAATTCAAAATCTTCATTTTTTACACTCGCATGTTCTTGTAGACCAAATTTTTGAATTTTTGCAAGGGGTAAAAAGGAGAACATTTTTACTTGTATTTGAAACCCAATTTTTCTCGAGTAAGCACATACCTCATATGTCTATGTTAATTGTTCAGCGGGCGCAGTAGAGGGCTCAGAAGGGAAGGAGCGACAAATGGTTTTTGGGGGGCATGTCACTTTTAGGAAGCCCCTATGGTGCCAGGACAGCAAAAAAACACACATGGCATACCATTTTGGAAACTAGACCCCTCAGGGAAGGTAAAAGGGGTAAAGTGAACCTTAATACCCCACAAGTGATTCACAACTTTTGCATATGTAAAAAAAATTATAATTTTTTTACCTAAAATTTTACATTTTTAAAAAGGGTAATAGCAGAAAATACCCCCCAAAATTTGAAACCTAATCTCTCCCGATTCAGAAAACACCCCATATGGGGGTGAAAATTGCTCTGCTGGCGCACTACAGGTCTCAGAAGAGAAGGAGTCACATTTGGCTTTTTGAAAGCAAATTTTGCTCTGGGGGCATGCTGCATTTAGGAAGCCCCTATGGTGCCAGAACAGCAAGAAAAAACACATGTCATACCATTTTGGAAACTAGACCCCTCGGGGAACGTAACAAGGGGTAATGTGAACCTTAATACCCTACAGGTGTTTCATGACTTTTGCATATGTGAAAAAAAAAAAAAATTTTACCTAAAATGCTTGGTTTCCCAAAATGTTTACATTTTTAAAAAGGGTAATAGCAGAAAACACCCCCCAAAATTTGAAGCCCAATTTCTCCCGATTCAGAAAACACCCCAAATGGGGGTGAAAAGTGCTCTGCTGGCGCACTACAGGTCTCAGAAGAGAAGGAGTCACATTTGGCTTTTTGAAAGCAAATTTTGCTCTGGGGGCATGCCGCATTTAGGAAGCCCCTATGGTGCCAGGACAGCAAAAAAAAAAAAAAACACATGGCATACCATTTTGGAAACTAGACCCCCCGGGGAACGTAACAAGGGGTTAAGTGAACCTTTATACCCCACAGGTGTTTCATGACTTTTGTATATGTAAAAAAAAAAATTTTTTTTTTTACCTAAAATGCTTGTTTTCCCAAAAATTTTACATTTTTAAAAAGGGTAATAGCAGAAAATACCCCCCAAAATTTGAAGCCCAATTTCTCCTGAGTATGGCGATACCCCATATGTGGCCCTAAACTGTTGCCTTGAAATACGACAGGGCTCCAAAATGAGAGCGCCATGCGCATTTGAGGCCTAAATTAGGGACTTGCATAGGGGTGGACATAGGGGTATTCTACGCCAGTGATTCCCAAACAGGGGGCCTCCAGCTGTTGTAAAACTCCCAGCATGCCTAGACAGTCAGTGGCTATCTGGCAATACTGGGAGTAGTTGTTTTGCAACAGCTGGAGACTCCGTTCTGGAAACAGTGGCGTACCAGACTTTTTTCATTTTTATTGGGGAGGGGAGGGGGGCTGTGTAGGGGTATGTGAATATGTAGTGTTTTTTACTTTTTATTTTATTTTTTGTTAGTGTAGTGTAGTGTTTTTAGGGTACAGTCGCACGGGCGGGGGTTCACAGTAGTTTCTCGCTGGCAGCTTGAGCTGCAGCAGAAAATTTGCTGCAGCTCAAACTTGCAGCCGGATACTTACTGTAATCCTCCGCCCATGTGAGTGTACCCTGTACGTTCACATTGGGGGGGGAAACATCCAGCTGTTGCAAAACTACAACTCCCAGCATGTATGGTCTATCAGTGCATGCTGGGATTTGTAGTTTTGCAACAGCTGGAGACACACAGGTTGTGATACACAGAGTTTGGTAACAAACTCAGTGTTTTGCAACCAGTGTGCCTTCAGCTGTTGCAAAAGCTACAACCCCCAGCATGTACGGACAGCGGAAGGGCATGCTGGGTCTTGTAGTTATGCAACAGCCGGAGGCATACTACATTGGTTGGGGATGCTGGGGATTGTAGTTATGCAACAGCTGGAGACACACTGGTTTGCTACTTAACTCAGTGTGCCTTCAGCTGTTGCAAAACTACAACTCTCAGCAGTCACCGACAGCCAACGGGCATGCTGGGAGTTGTAGTTATGAAACCACCAGATGCACCACTACAACTCCCAGCATGCACTTTAGCTGTTTGTGCAAGCTGGGAGTGGTAGTTATACAAGGGCATGCTGGGAGTTGTGGTGGTCTGCCTCCTGCTGTTGCATAACTACAGCTCCCAGCATGCCCTTTTTGCATGCTGGGAGCTGTTGCTAAGCAACAGCAGGAGGCTGTCGCTCACCTCCTGCTGCTGCTCCACGATGCCGCCGCACACGTCAGTCCCTCACCGCCGCCGTCGCTCCTGGGGCCCCGATCCCAACAGGGACGCCGGGAATCGGGGTCCCCAGCACCCGGGGTGCACGTCCCGCACCCGCTCACGTCCTCCGGAAGAGGGGCGGAGCGGGTTGCGGGAGTGACACCCGCAGCAGGCGCCCTGATTGGTCGGCCGGGAAACCGGCCGACGAATCAGGGCGATCGTGAGGTGGCACCAGTGCCACCTCACCCCTGCTGGCTCTGGCTGTTCGGGGCCGTCTCTGACGGCCCCGATCAGCCAGTAATTCCGGGTCATCGGGTCACTGGAGACCCGATTGACCCGGAATCCGCCGCAGATCGCTGAACTGAATTGTCCAGCGATCTGCGGCAATCGCCGACATGGGGGGACATAATGACCCCCCTGGGCGATATGCCGGGATGCCTGCTGAACGAGTTCAGCAGGCATCCGGCCCCGGCTCCCCTCCGGCTAGCGGCGGGGGACGGAAATGCTCAGGGCGTATCCACACGCCCTCGGTCCTTAAGGACTTGGAAACTGGGGCGTATGGATACGCCCTATGTCCTTAAGGGGTTAAGCAATGCCCAATGTATGTCCTGCTAGCTAATCATGCAACTGTTTATTTTAAGGGTGTGGGGAATACCCTCTTACAGCGTGGGAGACAATATGACTAAAAAGGGAGCACAGTGAGATGAACTGGGGATGTTATTACTCACAGGGGGGGCACAGTAAGGGGAACAGTGGGGTATTATTATTGAAAGGATTGCACAGTAAGGGGCACAGGGGGCATTATTGTAATGCCACTTTTTGTGTGATGAAACACTAGTGCTTTTGACTGAGGTACAGGGTGTATTGGTCCTGTTTGTGACTTGGGGTGGTTGGATGTATCACTGTAATGCCAGGGCACCGTTAACCTACACGGACTGAGTATAGGACAGCTTCTCCTGGGCCTGGCGCAGGATAATAAATACACTGATGCTAGGTTACAGATAACTGTCTTTACAGAGGCAGGAGTAGTTGTTACAGTCCTCCCTGTGAAAATTAGAGTAGAGGAGATGCAGAGTTACCATTGGGAGCCCTGTAGACTTGCTGAGAGTTGTAGTATTTTACACCCATTAGGCTTTACTTGTCACAGGCTTGGGACTTCTGAAGCCTCCTATGCTGACTAGGGTTCTGATAGTGTACAATTAACACTGTACCGCCAGGGTATAAACTAATACTGTGTGGCCCATCGACTTATCGGCTCTTGTGCTCACAGCTAGGAATTTCCAACTCCTCCTGGGCTGGGAACACTTTCAGAATAGCCTAGTCGCTTGCTTAAAGGTTTTCTTTATGCTTCCCTTGAATCACCTCACACTCCAGCCATCTCTTCTCCACACTTCAGCTCACACTGAGCTCTGCACACAGACTCAACTCAAATCTGAACTCTCCATTAACTGAATAGCTTCCCCCCCCCCACACTTTATATATGGCCTAGCTAGGGGGCCTCCCATTGGGCAATTAGGGCCAAATGGGTACTCTTCATCATACCTCCTTACAGATATCATGTATCTTTCTTAAAGATACAGAGCAAAACAACATAAATTAACAGACAAAGACCATAATGAATATAAAAGCATCACCTGAGCAGCAGGGCCTAGCACAGGAAACTGAAGCAATGTTTGCCTGACATGAAGCACTCTGGTACTGGGAAACAACATTATTACTGATAGGGGAGCACAATGGGGCCACAGGGGGCATTTTTACTGTGTGGAGAGCACAGTGAGGGGCACAGAGGGCATTTTTATTGAGAGGGGTGCAGTGAGGGAAACAGGGGGTATTATTACTAATAGGGGGGCACATGGAGGGACCCAGAAGGCACTATTACTGAGAGGGGGCACAGTGAAGGACACAGGGGGCATAATTACTGAAAGGGGGCACAGTGAGGGGCACAGGGAGCATTATTACTGAGAGTGGGCACATAGAGCACACAACTTAGCACTAAAATGAGAGCCCCAAAGAAAATGAATCGACCCCCAAATGAATAGAGGGACAAAGCACATGCTCGACTGCCACTCCATTCATTCTCCAAGGAACTTCTGATTGGCTATGATCTGCTTTTCCCAAGGGTAGTTGCCGTCTACCATAAATGTAGCATTACATGGCTCCTATAAGAAGATCATGGGTGGGGCGAGTCCACCAGTTAGGGAGCTAATCTTTCTTAACATATTTTTACTATGAAAAATAAAGGAGGAACCTCTCTCTATGAGATTCATTTACCCTAACACGGCATATGGACTAGTTAGAATAAGCTGTAACCAGGTTACATTGTTGACTACCGCTCATTCATCTCTGTGAGTAATAATAACCAGGCATTGTTCTCCTTTACACTTTTGCTTCTCAGATCAATGATATTAATGCGCTGATGGAGAGTTTCTCAGTTTGATTGTATCTATCCTTTTGTGGCCCCAATGGTGTCTTATACATGAACTGTATGGAAATATAACAATAATAAAGAACTATAGAAGGCAAATGCCCTTGTACTGACCTTAACCTATTGATCCCACTATCTCACACCAGTACTGTATGTCACTCCTCTTTTGTCATATCTATTATCTGTAGTATAACCCTTCAAGGTGACGCTCATTTCCTTGTGATTTATGTTGCTTACCAACCTGCCGTAAGATCATCCCTCTTTATAGAATCCATCAGCTAATGTACTCTGTCTGTTGGTGCCACAAGGCATAGCTGTCCCACGGCTCCCACCAGCATCACACAGCATCTCGCTTGTCAACATTAGTGATAACCTCTCCCGGCTTTATTAGAAGACACTGGGTTGACTCTCATTGCATCAAGATGAAAACCTTGCTCGAGCTGCTTTCAACTAAATACTTCTTAAAGGGGTACTCCGACCCTTGACATCTTATCCCCTATACAAAGGAACCCCCAGCTGCAGAACCCCTGCGATCTCAACTGCGGCACCCCAGACATCCGGTGCATGGAGTGAACTTCGCTTCATGCCGGATGACTGGCAATGCAGGGCGGAGGCTTGTGATGTTATGGCCACGTCCCGCTCGTGACATCACAACCACGCCCCCTCAATGCAAGTCTATGGGAGGGGCATGCCAGCAGTCACGCCCCCTTCCATTGATTTGCATTGAGGGGGAATGGTCGTGACATCAAGAGCGGGGCGTGCCCGTGACGTCACAATCCTCCGGCGCTGCACCCGACACTCTAAACGAATGCCGGGTGCAGCAGGGAGATCGCAGGGGTCCCCAGCAGTGGGACCCCCATGATCAGACATCTTATCCGCTACCATTTGGATAGGGAATAAGATGTCTAGGGGTAGAGTACCCTTTTAAGTTTATTCATAGCAAGGAATATAAGAACAAAGTGTCCAAATACTGTATATTAACAGGTAACCTTTGACACATCATGGTGACACATCAGAGCTTTCCAAAAAAAAAATTTTAAAATTGTTTCAGCTCCTGTTTTTAAAATCCAGTGTGTTTTTTTTAAAATATATTTAAAATTGAGACTTTAGATTTTAAAGATAAGATTGTAACTTCCTGTTCCATGGTCCATGATCTTCCTGTGCACCCGTAAACAGATGCCAACTAGAAAGAGAACATGATCTGTGTTGGTCGTCAATTTCAATTTGACTGACGTGTCAGAAGTTTTATAAGTAGGGATTGCAGGAGCGAAGAAAATGAATCGCTCGGCTGTCATTAGAGATTGGAATGAGTGGTGTTCAGACTTTTAGTAAGTCTATGGAGTCCTTACACTGTTTGCTTGACTCTCCTCAAAGAGTCAATGAGAGATGAAGAGACATTTCTGTCAGTTTATTTTAGCAATTGGTGGGGCTCTCAACAACTGGACAACAACCAATTAAAACTTTTTTTGTCACTATCACATGTAAAAAAAAATGTAATAGTCACCCAGGACCAATGTAATTAATACTTAAAGGAGTAGTCCAGTGGGGATTCAGTGGTGAGCAACTTATCCCCTATCCTAAGGATAGGGGATAAGTTGCAGATCGCGGGGGGTCCGACCACTGGGGCCCCCTGCGATCTCCTGTACGGAGCCCCGACAGCCCGCGGGAAGGGGGCATGTCGACCTCCGCACGAGGCGGCGGCCGACACGCCCCCTCAATACAACTGTATGGCAGAGCCGAAGAGCTGCCTTCGGCAATTTCCGGCTATGCCATAGAGATGTATTGAGGGGGCGTGTCGTCCGCCGCCTCGTGCGGGGGTTGACACCCGCTATCTCGGCGGAGAGCCGGGGCCCCGTACAGAGAGCCCCCCGCGATCTCAAACTTATCCCCTATCCTTAGGATAGGGGATAAGTTTTTCACTACCCCTTTAAAGGGGTACTATGGTGGAAAAAATATTTTTCAAGTCAACTGGTGCCAGAAAGTTAAACACATTTGTAAATTATTCACATAGAAGGTAGTGCGGCACTGCGTGAGTGTACTGGATGTGGGATGGCAGGTAGGAGTTGGTGTAGCTATAATGCCTCAGGTGGTGCTCAGATAATGCAAGCAAAGTTCATGATGTCAGTGAAGAGAAATGAAATATCGGCACTCACCAGTGTGGCTGCAGGGTCTTCTTTATTGAGACATACTCACATGCGGGGTACAGAAGAGAGGGGTGGTGGGGGGACAAGTGGTGGCGACCGAGCTCTAGTTTCGCACACTATGTGTGCTTCCTCGGGCCACCGTCTTGGTGTGCTTCGTCTGGCCTGGTGTAGTTTTGGAGACTTTTCAATGGTTTTGCGCCTTTTTTGCGCCTTTTCACAAAAAGGCACAGTTCATAAAATCCTTCCACATCATGTTTATTTCCAAAATCAGTGGCTTGCAACTCAAAATCAGCAGAAATGTGTAAACCAAAAGGCGCAAATAAACCCTGCTTGCGCCTTTTTTGTGCCTTTTGTAGACGCAAAAAACTGTCTAAAGACAGTGATAAATGTCGGCCATAGAGTTCAAAACATCAGACAGGAAAACGGATTAGTCTAAACAGACTCCAGGAACAGACAGGAATATAGCATAATCCCCCAGAACCTCCAGTAGACACAAAGTCCCCATGGATTGGTAACAGGGATCTATAGCTAAACAGAAATATTCACAATCCCACATAAAAACCCCAGTAGACACAGAGTCCCCATGGACAGGTAACAGGAATGCCTAGATACACATGATATATTTATAGAACACTGTTCGCACTGAACACAAGACAGAAATAATCGCAATCCCTTCAGAACACCTCCTGTAGACGCAGGAATAACAATAACCTCTGAGTCCCTATGGACAGGTAACAGGGATGCCTAAATACACAGGATATAATGTAGAACACTGTTCACACTGAACACAAACAGGAATGGCAATCCCTCCGAACACCTCCAGTAGACACAGAGTCCCCATGGAACGGTAAGAGGGATCTAACATAGGAAACTGTTCACACTGGACACACAAACTGGGCACTCCACTCCACTAAAGGAGTAGCCATAATAATAAATCCAAATATAACACTGGCAAGTGGCACACTCACCAGTGTGGACAGGATGCTAACCCAGTAGGAAAACAGAAATATAAAACACAGAACTTCATAAGAACGGATACAAGAGAAAACACAGTGTAAACAGACACATAGCAGAAAAGATATACAAATCCTAAAATCGACTATACAAACACAGATTAAAATCTACTATAAGCATGTCACCTAACCATGGCTAAAATCAGAAAATACAAAGTGCATGCTAAAACAGAGATAGTAGATTAAAAGCTCAAATAAAGGGTGTTTCACCAAGAACTCCAAAGCAGCATGTCCAGCATTTTAGCAAGTCAGGATGAAATTATCTCAATCACCAGCCCAGAGGCTAAACTGGGCTGACTTTAAATAGACACACTCTAGGAGCTATTGGCTAGCAAGCCAAAGGCTTTTAACTATACCCTGGCCAGGGAACATAACACTTTTCACACACAAGCAAATTCAATGGCTGTGTGTGAACACAGACCAAGACAGACATGACAACTTTCTGGCACCAATTTATTTGGGAAAAAAAATGTTTTCCACTGGTATCAATGAGTGAATGAGTGATTAGTGAGGAACTAACCCAAGACCTGCACTGTTGCCTCGAAGGAAGGTTATGGTGCTCCGAATATTTCAGAGGCCTTCAACAGAGTTGTATTGCAATTCACTACGCAGCACATGACTCTTAGGAATCTTTACAAATGATTAAAGGTAACTACACCGAATATTCTAGTAGGCAAATTGCTATGTGATAAGTGTGCAGATGGTTTATAAACACGGATCACCTTTCAGTAATCTATCCATTTAAACCAGCTTAAAGGGGTACTCCAGCACTAAGACATCTTATCCCCTTTCCAAAGGATAGGGGATAAGATGCCTGATGGCGGGGGTCCCAGCACTGGGGACTCCCATGATCTTGCAGCACCCCGTTAAAATCAGTCCCTGGAGCATGTTCGCACCGAGTCTGATTACTGGGGATCACGGGGGCCGGAGCATTGTGATGTCACAGCCCCGCCCCTGTGTGATGTCACGCTCTGCCCCCTCAATGCAAGCCTATGGGAGGGGGCGTGACAGCTGTCACGCTCCCTCCCATAGGCTTGCATTGAGGGGTCGGAGTGTGACATCACACGAGGGTGGGGCCGTGATGTCACAATGCTCCGACCCCCATGATCACCAGTAATCAGACCCCCGCCATCAGTCAGGCATCTTATCCCCTATCCTTTGGATAGGCGATAAGATGCCTAAGCACCAGAGTACCCCTTTAAACAGTTCTCTATTTATTCAACATGAAGGCATGCTTTATATACATCAAATATAGGAAGTTAGCTGTACAATGACCAATCGTCTTGTCCGCACGAACACCATATTCACCATGGACACAAATTTCAGATACATTACTGATTCCAACCACAGCTTGTTGATGGTTTCCCGGTTGTAATAAATGAATAAAAACTAAGAAAAAAAAAAACACTAAATGTAATCCAGGCAAAACTTTTTTTGCACTTGCTGACTGATTTTGACCTTTGTAAATGTTTTTCTCGAAAAAGATGAAACATGGACAAAACCACCTCGCTCCGTGTAAGTCCAGCACATCAGTGCCTCGAGGCTTGTCACACATCTCACAAGATATAAAATGAAACTGGAAGACAATGAAAAATGCGACAATTTATATTTGTTCAGGAGCCAAATAAAAGAAAACAATGGTGCCTTACTATGGTCAGTAAGAGATGCTGTATAATTTAGGAAGCGAGAGGTCATAATGAAACATAAATCTATGGAAATATATATCTTAACATATGTGTGTATGTATATGTGTATATGTATGTTCAAGCATAACCTTTGAATGGCTGAAAATATTTTGATGAAACGTGATGCACCTGACTTTTGTGTCAACTAAATAACATCCCGGAAGTGACAATATCCTCAGCCTGAGAGTAAAACAGCGGATACCAGACAATAAGCCTATGGGACTTCCTGTACATCTCCTGTGTGCCATACTCTTGGGCTGCGGAGATTGCCCAGGAGTTTAAACATCCTGCCACCAATGTCATGGTGAAGTATGATTAAACAGTCCAGTAGGAAGGTGTTGAGAATAGTTAGTGCAGGGGCAGGGAGATGGGAGGGGGTGGAAGGGGGAGAGAAGATTTCATGTGGGCTGAGAGAAGAGGGAGGTGAGAGAGATGACATGAGTGTGGGGGCAAGAGGAGGGTATGACAGAACTGTCACAGTGAGGAATGCAGGGAGGACGCACAGCCTATCACTGTTGGGGCTCCAGGAGACTGAGAAAGCTGGGTGCCACCTGGGCAATGCTGGGTACTCAGCTAGTTACTTATAAAGATGCAGCAGATATCTCATCCCTTAAGTGAGTCCCCTCACATTATATATACAGTATCTCCCATAAGTGAGTCCACCCCTCACATTATATATACAGTATCTCCCATAAGTGAGTCCACCCCTCACATTATATATACAGTATATCCCATAAGTGACTCCACCCCTCACATTATATATACAGTATATACCATAAGTGAGTCCACCCCTCCCATTATATACAGTATCTCCCATAAGGGAGTCCACCCCTCACATTATATATACAGTATCTCCCATAAGTGAGTCCACCCCTCACATTATATATACAGTATCTCCCATAAGTGAGTCCACCCCTCACATTATATATACAGTATCTCCCATAAGTGAGTCCACCCCTCACATTATATATACAGTATATCCCATAAGTGAGTCCACCCCTCACATTATATACAGTATCTCCCATAAGTGAGTCCACCCCTCACATTATATATACAGTATCTCCCATAAGTGACTCCACCCCTCACATTATATATACAGTATCTCCCATAAGTGAGTCCACCCCTCACATTATATACAGTATATCCCATAAGTGACTCCACCCCTCACGTTATATACAGTATCTCCCATAAGTGAGTCCACCTCTCACATTATATACAGTATATCCCATAAGTGAGTCCACCCCTCACATTATATATACAGTATATCCCATAAGTGAGTCCACCCCTCACATTATATATACAGTATATCCCATAAGTGAGTACACCCCTCACA
This sequence comes from Hyla sarda, assembly GCF_029499605.1. Classification (NCBI taxonomy): domain Eukaryota; kingdom Metazoa; phylum Chordata; class Amphibia; order Anura; family Hylidae; genus Hyla; species Hyla sarda. The sequence goes on along the minus strand of NC_079193.1, from coordinate 341,981,632 downwards.
TTATATATACAGTATCTCCCATAAGTGAGTCCACCCCTCACATTATATATACAGTATCTCCCATAAGTGAGTCCACCCCTCACATTATATATACAGTATATCCCATAAGTGAGTCCACCCCTCACATTATATATACAGTATATCCCATAAGTGACTCCACCCCTCACATTATATACAGTATCTCCTATAAGTGACTCCACCCCTCACGTTATATACAGTATCTCCCATAAGTGAGTCCACCTCTCACATTATATACAGTATCTCCCATAAGTGAGTCCACCCCTCACATTATATATACAGTATCTCCCATAAGTGAGTCCACCCCTCACATTATATATACAGTATATCCCATAAGTGAGTCCACCCCTCACATTATATACAGTATCTCCCATAAGTGAGTCCACCCCTCACATTATATATACAGTATCTCCCATAAGTGACTCCACCCCTCACATTATATATACAGTATCTCCCATAAGTGAGTCCACCCCTCACATTATATACAGTATATCCCATAAGTGACTCCACCCCTCACGTTATATACAGTATCTCCCATAAGTGAGTCCACCTCTCACATTATATACAGTATATCCCATAAGTGAGTCCACCCCTCACATTATATATACAGTATATCCCATAAGTGAGTCCACCCCTCACATTATATATACAGTATATCCCATAAGTGAGTACACCCCTCACATTATATATACAGTATCTCCCATAAGTGAGTCCACCCCTCACATTATATATACAGTATCTCCCATAAGTGAGTCCACCCCTCACATTATATATACAGTATATCCCATAAGTGAGTCCACCCCTCACATTATATATACAGTATATCCCATAAGTGACTCCACCCCTCACATTATATACAGTATCTCCCATAAGTGACTCCACCCCTCACGTTATATACAGTATCTCCCATAAGTGAGTCCACCTCTCACATTATATACAGTATATCCCATAAGTGAGTCCACCCCTCACATTATATATACAGTATCTCCCATAAGTGAGTCCACCCCTCACATTATATATACAGTATATCCCATAAGTGAGTCCACCCATCACATTATATACAGTATCTCCCATAAGTGAGTCCACCCCTCACATTATATATACAGTATCTCCCATAAGTGAGTCCACCCCTCACATTATATACAGTATCTCCCATAAGTGAGTCCACCCCTCACATTATATATACAGTATCTCCCATAAGCGAGTCCACCCCTCACATTATATACAGTATCTCCCATAAGTGACTCCACCCCTCACATTATATATACAGTATCTCCCATAAGTGACTCCACCCCTCACATTATATATACAGTATCTCCCATAAGTGAGTCCACCCCTCACATTATATACAGTATCTCCCATAAGTGACTCCACCCCTCACATTATATATACAGTATATCCCATAAGTGAGTCCACCCCTCTAATTATATACAGTATCTCCCATAAGTGACTCCACCCCTCACATTATATATACAGTATCTCCCATAAGTGACTCCACCCCTCACATTATATTTACAGTATATCCCATAAGTGAGTCCACCCCTCACATTATATACAGTATCTCCCATAAGTGACTCCACCCCTCACATTATATATACAGTATCTCCCATAAGTGAGTCCACACCTCACATTATATACAGTATATCCCATAAGTGAGTCCACCCCTCACATTATATATACAGTATCTCCCATAAGTGACTCCACCCCTCAAATTATATATACAGTATCTCCCATAAGTGAGTCCATCCCTCACATTATATACAGTATCTCCCATAAGTGACTCCACCTCTCACATTATATATAAAGTATCTCCCATAAGTGACTCCACCTCTCACATTATATATACAGTATCTCCCATAATTACTCCACCTCTCACATTATATATACAGTATCTCCCATAAGTGACTCCACCCCTCACATTATATATACAGTATCTGCCATAAGTGAGTCCACCCCTCACATTATATATACAGTATCTCCCATAAGTGAGTCCACCCCTCACATTATATACAGTATCTCCCATAAGTGAGTCCACCCCTCACATTATATACAGTATCTCCCATAAGTGAGTCCCCCCCTCACATTATATATACAGTATCTCCCATAAGTGAGTCCACCCCTCACATTCTATATACAGTATCTCCCATAAGTGAGTCCACTCCTCACATTATATATACAGTATATCCCATAAGTGACTCCACCCCTCACATTATATACAGTATCTCCCATAAGTGAGTCCACCCCTCACATTATATACAGTATCTCCCATAAGTGAGTCCACCCCTCACATTATATACAGTATCTCCCATAAGTGAGTCCACCCCTCACATTATACATACAGTATCTCCCATAAGTGACTCCACCCCTCAAATTATATATACAGTATCTCCCATAAGTGAGTCCATTCCTCACATTATATACAGTATCTCCCATAAGTGACTCCACCCCTCACATTATATATACAGTATCTCCCATAAGTGACTCCACCCCTCACATTATATACAGTATCTCCCATAAGTGACTCCACCCCTCACGTTATATACAGTATCTCCCATAAGTGAGTCCACCCCTCACATTATATACAGTATATCCCATAAGTGAGTCCACCCCTCACATTATATATACAGTATCTCCCATAAGTGAGTCCACCACTCACATTATATATACAGTATCTCCCATAAGTGAGTCCACCCCTCACATTATACACAGTATCTCCCATAAGTGAGTCCACCCCTCACATTATATATACAGTATCTCCCATAAGTGAGTCCATCCCTCACATTATATATACAGTATCTCCCATAAGTGAGTCCACCTCTCACATTATATACAGTATATCCCATAAGTGAGTCCACCCCTCACATTATATATACAGTATCTCCCATAAGTGAGTCCACCTCTCACATTATATACAGTATATCCCATAAGTGAGTCCACCCCTCACATTATATATACAGTATATCCCATAAGTGAGTCCACCCATCACATTATATACAGTATCTCCCATAAGTGAGTCCACCCCTCACATTATATATACAGTATCTCCCATAAGTGAGTCCACCCCTCACATTATATACAGTATCTCCCATAAGTGAGTCCACCCCTCACATTATATATACAGTATCTCCCATAAGTGAGTCCACCCCTCACATTATATACAGTATCTCCCATAAGTGACTCCACCCCTCACATTATATATACAGTATCTCCCATAAGTGAGTCCACCCCTCACATTATATACAGTATCTCCCATAAGTGACTCCACCCCTCACATTATATATACAGTATCTCCCATAAGTGACTCCACCCCTCACATTATATATACAGTATCTCCCATAAGTGAGTCCACCCCTCACATTATATACAGTATCTCCCATAAGTGACTCCACCCCTCACATTATATATACAGTATCTCCCATAAGTGAGTCCACCCCTCACATTATATACAGTATCTCCCATAAGCGAGTCCACCCCTCACATTATATACAGTATCTCCCATAAGTGACTCCACCCCTCACATTATATATACAGTATCTCCCATAAGTGACTCCACCCCTCACATTATATATACAGTATCTCCCATAAGTGAGTCCACCCCTCACATTATATACAGTATCTCCCATAAGTGAGTCCACCCCTCACATTATATATACAGTATCTCCCATAAGTGACTCCACCACTCAAATTATATATACAGTATCTCCCATAAGTGAGTCCATCCCTCACATTATATACAGTATCTCCCATAAGTGACTCCACCTCTCACATTATATATACAGTATCTCCCATAAGTGACTCCACCTCTCACATTATATATACAGTATCTCCCATAAGTGACTCCACCCCTCACATTATATATACAGTATCTCCCATAAGTGAGTCCACCCCTCACATTATATATACAGTATCTCCCATAAGTGAGTCCACCCCTCACATTATATACAGTATCTCCCATAAGTGAGTCCACCCCTCACATTATATACAGTATCTCCCATAAGTGAGTCCACCCCTCACATTATATATACAGTATCTCCCATAAGTGAGTCCACCCCTCACATTCTATATACAGTATCTCCCATAAGTGAGTCCACTCCTCACATTATATATACAGTATATCCCATAAGTGAGTCCACCCCTCACATTATATACAGTATCTCCCATAAGTGAGTCCACCCCTCACATTATATATACAGTATCTCCCATAAGTGAGTCCACCCCTCACATTATATACAGTATCTCCCATAAGTGAGTCCACCCCTCACATTATATATACAGTATCTCCCATAAGTGACTCCACCCCTCAAATTATATATATATACAGTATCTCCCATAAGTGAGTCCATTCCTCACATTATATACAGTATCTCCCATAAGTGACTCCACCCCTCACATTATATATACAGTATCTCCCATAAGTGACTCCACCCCTCACATTATATATACAGTATCTCCCATAAGTGAGTCCACCTCTCACATTATATACAGTATCTCCCATAAGTGACTCCACCCCTCACATTATATATACAGTATCTCCCATAAGTGACTCCACCCCTCACATTATATATACAGTATCTCCCATAAGTGACTCCACCCCTCACATGATATACAGTATCTCCCATAAGTGACTCCACCCCTCACATTATATATACAGTATCTCCCATAAGTGAGTCCACCCCTCACATTATATACAGTATCTCCCATAAGCGAGTCCACCCCTCACATTATATACAGTATCTCCCATAAGTGACTCCACCCCTCACATTATATATACAGTATCTCCCATAAGTGACTCCACCCCTCACATTATATATACAGTATCTCCCATAAGTGAGTCCACCCCTCACATTATATACAGTATCTCCCATAAGTGAGTCCACCCCTCACATTATATATACAGTATATCCCATAAGTGAGTCCACCCCTCACATTATATATACAGTATATCCCATAAGTGAGTCCACCCCTCTAATTATATACAGTATCTCCCATAAGTGACTCCACCCCTCACATTATATATACAGTATCTCCCATAAGTGACTCCACCCCTCACATTATATATACAGTATATCCCATAAGTGAGTCCACCCCTCACATTATATACAGTATCTCCCATAAGTGACTCCACCCCTCACATTATATATACAGTATCTCCCATAAGTGAGTCCACACCTCACATTATATACAGTATATCCCATAAGTGAGTCCACCCCTCACATTATATATACAGTATCTCCCATAAGTGACTCCACCCCTCAAATTATATATACAGTATCTCCCATAAGTGAGTCCATCCCTCACATTATATACAGTATCTCCCATAATTACTCCACCTCTCACATTATATATACAGTATCTCCCATAAGTGACTCCACCCCTCACATTATATATACAGTATCTCCCATAAGTGAGTCCACCCCTCACATTATATATACAGTATCTCCCATAAGTGAGTCCACCCCTCACATTATATACAGTATCTCCCATAAGTGAGTCCACCCCTCACATTATATACAGTATCTCCCATAAGTGAGTCCCCCCCTCACATTATATATACAGTATCTCCCATAAGTGAGTCCACCCCTCACATTCTATATACAGTATCTCCCATAAGTGAGTCCACTCCTCACATTATATATACAGTATATCCCATAAGTGAGTCCACCCCTCACATTATATACAGTATCTCCCATAAGTGAGTCCACCCCTCACATTATATACAGTATCTCCCATAAGTGAGTCCACCCCTCACATTATATACAGTATCTCCCATAAGTGAGTCCACCCCTCACATTATACATACAGTATCTCCCATAAGTGACTCCACCCCTCAAATTATATATACAGTATCTCCCATAAGTGAGTCCATTCCTCACATTATATACAGTATCTCCCATAAGTGACTCCACCCCTCACATTATATATACAGTATCTCCCATAAGTGACTCCACCCCTCACATTATATACAGTATCTCCCATAAGTGACTCCACCCCTCACGTTATATACAGTATCTCCCATAAGTGAGTCCACCTCTCACATTATATACAGTATATCCCATAAGTGAGTCCACCCCTCACATTATATATACAGTATATCCCATAAGTGAGTCCACCCATCACATTATATACAGTATCTCCCATAAGTGAGTCCACCCCTCACATTATATATACAGTATCTCCCATAAGTGAGTCCACCCCTCACATTATATACAGTATCTCCCATAAGTGAGTCCACCCCTCACATTATATATACAGTATCTCCCATAAGTGAGTCCACCCCTCACATTATATACAGTATCTCCCATAAGTGACTCCACCCCTCACATTATATATACAGTATCTCCCATAAGTGAGTCCACCCCTCACATTATATACAGTATCTCCCATAAGTGACTCCACCCCTCACATTATATATACAGTATCTCCCATAAGTGACTCCACCCCTCACATTATATATACAGTATCTCCCATAAGTGAGTCCACCCCTCACATTATATACAGTATCTCCCATAAGTGACTCCACCCCTCACATTATATATACAGTATCTCCCATAAGTGAGTCCACCCCTCACATTATATACAGTATCTCCCATAAGTGAGTCCACCCCTCACATTATATATACAGTATCTCCCATAAGTGACTCCACCCCTCACATTATATATACAGTATCTCCCATAAGTGAGTCCACCCCTCACATTATATACAGTATCTCCCATAAGTGAGTCCACCCCTCACATTATATATACAGTATCTCCCATAAGTGACTCCACCCCTCAAATTATATATACAGTATCTCCCATAAGTGAGTCCATCCCTCACATTATATACAGTATCTCCCATAAGTGACTCCAACTCTCACATTATATATACAGTATCTCCCATAAGTGACTCCACCTCTCACATTATATATACAGTATCTCCCATAAGTGACTCCACCTCTCACATTATATATACAGTATCTCCCATAAGTGACTCCACCCCTCACATTATATATACAGTATCTCCCATAAGTGAGTCCACCCCTCACATTATATATACAGTATCTCCCATAAGTGAGTCCACCCCTCACATTATATACAGTATCTCCCATAAGTGAGTCCACCCCTCACATTATATACAGTATCTCCCATAAGTGAGTCCACCCCTCACATTATATATACAGTATCTCCCATAAGTGAGTCCACCCCTCACATTCTATATACAGTATCTCCCATAAGTGAGTCCACTCCTCACATTATATATACAGTATATCCCATAAGTGAGTCCACCCCTCACATTATATACAGTATCTCCCATAAGTGAGTCCACCCCTCACATTATATATACAGTATCTCCCATAAGTGAGTCCACCCCTCACATTATATACAGTATCTCCCATAAGTGAGTCCACCCCTCACATTATATATACAGTATCTCCCATAAGTGACTCCACCCCTCAAATTATATATATACAGTATCTCCCATAAGTGAGTCCATTCCTCACATTATATACAGTATCTCCCATAAGTGACTCCACCCCTCACATTATATATACAGTATCTCCCATAAGTGACTCCACCCCTCACATTATATATACAGTATCTCCCATAAGTGAGTCCACCTCTCACATTATATACAGTATCTCCCATAAGTGACTCCACCCCTCACATTATATATACAGTATCTACCATAAGTGACTCCACCCCTCACATTATATATACAGTATCTCCCATAAGTGAGTCCACCCCTCACATTATATACAGTATCTCCCATAAGTGACTCCACCCCTCACATTATATATACAGTATCTCCCATAAGTGAGTCCACCCCTCACATTATATACAGTATCTCCCATAAGCGAGTCCACCCCTCACATTATATACAGTATCTCCCATAAGTGACTCCACCCCTCACATTATATATACAGTATCTCCCATAAGTGACTCCACCCCTCACATTATATATACAGTATCTCCCATAAGTGAGTCCACCCCTCACATTATATACAGTATCTCCCATAAGTGAGTCCACCTCTCACATTATATATACAGTATCTCCCATAAGTGACTCCACCCCTCAAATTATATATACAGTATCTCCCATAAGTGAGTCCATCCCTCACATTATATACAGTATCTCCCATAAGTGACTCCACCTCTCACATTATATATACAGTATCTCCCATAAGTGACTCCACCTCTCACATTATATATACAGTATCTCCCATAAGTGACTCCACCTCTCACATTATATATACAGTATCTCCCATAAGTGACTCCACCCCTCACATTATATATACAGTATCTCCCATAAGTGAGTCCACCCCTCACATTATATATACAGTATCTCCCATAAGTGAGTCCACCCCTCACATTATATACAGTATCTCCCATAAGTGAGTCCACCCCTCACATTATATATACAGTATATCCCATAAGTGAGTCCACCCCTCACATTATATATACAGTATCTCCCATAAGTGACTCCACCCCTCACATTATATATACAGTATCTCCCATAAGTGAGTCCACCCCTCACATTATATATACAGTATCTCCCATAAGTGAGTCCACCCCTCACATTATATACAGTATCTCCCATAAGTGACTCCACCCCTCACATTATATATACAGTATCTCCCATAAGTGAGTCCACCCCTCACATTATATATACAGTATCTCCCATAAGTGAGTCCACCCCTCACATTCTATATACAGTATCTCCCATAAGTGAGTCCACTCCTCACATTATATATACAGTATCTCCCATAAGTGACTCCACCCCTCACATTATATATACAGTATCTCCCATAAATGAGTCCACCCCTCCCATTATATACAGTATATCCCATAAGTGAGTCCACCCCTCACATTATATACAGTATCTCCCATAAGTGAGTCCACCCCTCACATTATATATACAGTATCTCCCATAAGTGAGTCCACCCCTCACATTATATACAGTATCTCCCATAAGTGAGTCCACCCCTCACATTATATATACAGTATCTCCCATAAGTGACTCCACCCCTCAAATTATATATATACAGTATCTCCCATAAGTGAGTCCATTCCTCACATTATATACAGTATCTCCCATAAGTGACTCCACCCCTCACATTATATATACAGTATCTCCCATAAGTGACTCCACCCCTCACATTATATATACAGTATCTCCCATAAGTGAGTCCACCTCTCACATTATATACAGTATCTCCCATAAGTGACTCCACCCCTCACATTATATATACAGTATCTCCCATAAGTGACTCCACCCCTGACATTATATATACAGTATCTCCCATAAGTGAGTCCACCTCTCACATTATATACAGTATCTCCCATAAGTGAGTCCACCCCTCACATTATATATACAGTATCTCACATAAGGGAGTCCACTACTCACATTATATACAGTATCTCCCATAAGTGAGTCCACCCCTCACATTATATACAGTATATCCCATAAGTGACTCCACCCCTCACATTATATACAGTATCTCCCATAAGTGAGTCCACCCCTCACATTATATACAGTATTTCCCATAAGTGAGTCCACCCCACACATTATATACAGTATCTCCCATAAGTGAATGCACCCCTCACATTATATATACAGTATCCCCCATAAGTGAGTCCACCCCTCACATTATATATACAGTATCTCCTATAAGTGAGTCCACCCCTCACATTATATATACAGTATCTCCCATAAGTGAGTCCACCCCTCACATTATATACAGTATCTCCCATAAGTGACTCCACCCCTCACATTATATATACAGTATCTCCCATAAGTGAGTCCACCCCTCACATTATATACAGTATATCCCATAAGTGAGTCCACCCCTCACATTATATATACAGTATATCCCATAAGTGAGTCCACCTCTCACATTATATACAGTATATCCCATAAGTGAGTCCACCCCTCACATTATATATACAGCATCTCCCATAAGTGAGTACACCCCTCACATTATATATACAGTGTCTCCCATAAGTGAGTCCACCCCTCACATTATATATACAGTGTCTCCCATAAGTGAGTCCATCCCTCACATTATATACAGTATCTCCCATAAGTGACTCCACCCCTCACATTATATATACAGTATCTCCCATAAGTGACTCCACCCCTCACATTATATATACAGTGTCTCCCATAAGTGAGTCCACTCCTCACATTATATATACAGTATCTCCCATAAGTGACTACACCCCTCACATTATATACAGTATCTCCCATACGTGAGTCCATCCCTCACATTATATATACAGTATCTCCCATAAGTGACTCCACCCCTCACATTATATATACAGTGTCTCCCATAAGTCAGTCCACCCCCCACATTATATATACAGTGTCTCCCATAAGTGAGTCCACCCCTCACATTATATACAGTATCTCCCATAAGTGAGTCCACCCCTCACATTATATATACAGTATCTCCCATAAGTGAGTCCATCCCTCATATTATATATACAGTATCTCCCATAAGTGACTCCACCCCTCACATTATATACCGTATCTCCCATAAGTGACTCCACCCCTCACATTATTTACAGTATCTCCCATACGTGAGTCCACCCCTCACATTATATACACAGTATCTCCCATAAGTGAGTCCACCCCTCACATTATATATACAGTATATCCCATAAGTGAGTCCACCTCTCACATTATATACAGTAACTCCCATAAGTGAGTCCACCCCTCACATTATATACAGTATCTCCCATAAGTGAGTCCACCCCTCACATTATATATACAGTATATCCCATAAGTGAGTCCACCCCTCACATTATATATACAGTATATCCCATAAGTGAGTCCACCCCTCACATTATATATACAGTATCTCCCATAAGTGAGTCCACCCCTCACATTATATATACAGTATATCCCATAAGTGAGTCCACCCCTCACATTATATACAGTATATCCCATAAGTGAGTCCACCCCTCACATTATATATACAGTATCTCCCATAAGTGAGTCCACCCCTCACATTATATATACAGTATCTCCCATAAGTGAGTCCACCCCTCACATTATATATACAGTATATCCCATAAGTGAGTCCACCCCTCACATTATATATACAGTATCTCCTATAAGTGAGTCCACCCCTCACATTATATATACAGTATCTCCCATAAGTGAGTCCACCCCTCACATTATATACAGTATCTCCCATAAGTGACTCCACCCCTCACATTATATATACAGTATCTCCCATAAGTGAGTCCACCCCTCACATTATATATACAGTATCTCCCATAAGTGAGTCCACCCCTCACATTATATACAGTATCTCCCATAAGTGACTCCACCCCTCACATTATATATACAGTATCTCCCATAAGTGACTCCACCCCTCACATTATATATACAGTATATCCCATAAGTGAGTCCACCCCTCACATTATATACACAGTATCTCCCATAAGTGAGTCCACCCCTCACATTATATATACAGAATATCCTATAAGTGAGTCCACCTCTCACATTATATACAGTATATCCCATAAGTGAGTCCACCCCTCACATTATATATACAGCATCTCCCATAAGTGAGTCCACCCCTCACATTATATATACAGTGTCTCCCATAAGTGAGTCCACCCCTCACATTATATATACAGTGTCTCCCATAAGTGAGTCCATCCCTCACATTATATACAGTATCTCCCATAAGTGACTCCACCCCTCACATTATATATACAGTATCTCCCATAAGTGACTCCACCCCTCACATTATATATACAGTGTCTCCCATAAGTGAGTCCACTCCTCACATTATATATACAGTATCTCCCATAAGTGACTACACCCCTCACATTATATACAGTATCTCCCATACGTGAGTCCATCCCTCACATTATATATACAGTATCTCCCATAAGTGACTCCACCCCTCACATTATATATACAGTGTCTCCCATAAGTCAGTCCACCCCTCACATTATATATACAGTGTCTCCCATAAGTGAGTCCACCCCTCACATTATATACAGTATCTCCCATAAGTGAGTCCACCCCTCACATTATATATACAGTATCTCCCATAAGTGAGTCCATCCCTCATATTATATATACAGTATCTCCCATAAGTGACTCCACCCCTCACATTATTTACAGTATCTCCCATACGTGAGTCCATCCCTCACATTATATATACAGTATCGCCCATAAGTGAGTCCACCCCTCGCATTATATATACAGTATCTCCCATAAGTGAGTCCACCCCTCACATTATATATAGTGTATCCCATAAGTGAGTCCACCCCTCACATTATATATACAGTATCTCCCATAAGTGAGTCCACCCCTCACATTATATACACAGTATCTCCCATAAGTGAGTCCACCCCTCACATTATATATACAGTATATCCCATAAGTGAGTCCACCCCTCACATTATATACCGTATCTCCCATAAGTGAGTCCACCCCTCACATTATATATACAGTATCTCCCATAAGTGACTCCACCCCTCACATTATTTACAGTATCTCCCATACGTGAGTCCATCCCTCACATTATATATACAGTATCGCCCATAAGTGAGTCCACCCCTCGCATTATATATACAGTATCTCCCATAAGTGAGTCCACCCCTCACATTATATATAGTGTATCCCATAAGTGAGTCCACCCCTCACATTATATATACAGTATCTCCCATAAGTGAGTCCACCCCTCACATTATATACACAGTATCTCCCATAAGTGAGTCCACCCCTCACATTATATATACAGTATATCCCATAAGTGAGTCCACCTCTCACATTATATACAGTATCTCCCATAAGTGAGTCCACCCCTCACATTATATACAGTATCTCCCATAAGTGAGTCCACCCCTCACATTATATATACAGTATATCCCATAAGTGAGTCCACCCCTCACATTATATATACAGTATATCCCATAAGTGAGTCCACCCCTCACATTATATATACAGTATCTCCCATAAGTGAGTCCACCCCTCACATTATATATACAGTATATCCCATAAGTGAGTCCACCCCTCACATTATATACAGTATATCCCATAAGTGAGTCCACCCCTCACATTATATATACAGTATCTCCCATAAGTGAGTCCACCCCTCACATTATATATACAGTATATCCCATAAGTGAGTACACCCCTCACATTATATATACAGTATCTCCCATAAGTGACTCCACCCCTCACATTATATACAGTATCTCCCATACGTGAGTCCACCCCTCACATTATATATACAGTATCTCCCATAAGTGAGTCCACTCCTCACATTATATATACAGTATATCCTATAAGTGAGTCCACTCCTCACATTATATATACAGTATATCCCATAAGTGAGTCCACCCCTCACATTATATATACAGTATCTCCCATAAATGAGTCCACCCCTCACATTATATATACAGTATATCCCATAAGTGAGTCCACCCCACACATTATATATACAGTATATCCCATAAGTGAGTCCACCCCTCACATTATATATACAGTATCTCCCATAAGTGACTCCACCCCTCACATTATATATACAGTATCTCCCATAAGTGAGTCCACCCCTCACATTATATATACACAGTATATTCCATAAGTGAGTCCACCCCTCACATTATATATACAGTATCTCCCATAAGTGAGTCCACCCCTCACATTATATATACACAGTATATCCCATAAGTGACTCCACCCCTCACATTATATACAGTATCTCCCATAAGTGATTCCACCCCTCACATTATATATACAGTATCTCCCATAAGTGAGTCCACCACTCACATTATATATACAGTATATCCCATAAGTGAGTCCACCCCTCACATTATATATACAGTATCTCCCATAAGTGAGTCCACCCCTCACATTATATACAGTATCTCCCATAAGTGAGTCCACCCCTCACATTATATACAGTATCTCCCATAAGTGAGTCCACCCCTCACATTATATACAGTATATCCCATAAGTGAGTTCACCCCTCACATTATATATACAGTATCTCCCATAAGTGAGTCCACCCCTCACAATATATATACAGTATATCCCATAAGTGACTCCACCCCTCACATTATATACAGTATATCCCATAAGTGAGTCCACCCCTCACATTATATATACAGTATCTCCCATAAGTGAGTCCACCCCTCACATTATATATACAGTATCTCCCATAAGTGACTCCACCCCTCACATTATATATACAGTATCTCCCATAAGTGAGTCCACCCCTCACATTATATATACAGTATCTCCCATAAGTGAGTCCACCCCTCACATTATATATACAGTATATCCCATAAGTGACTCCACCCTTCACATTATATATACAGTATCTCCCATAAGTGAGTCCACCCCTCGCATTATATATACAGTATCTCCCATAAGTGAGTCCACCCCTCACATTATATACAGTATATCCCATAAGTGAGTCCACCCCTCACATTATATACAGTATCTCCCATAAGTGACTCCACCCCTCACATTATATACAGTATATTCCATAAGTGACTCCACCCCTCACATTATATATACAGTATCTCCCATAAGTGAGTCCACCCCTCACATTATATATACAGTATATGCCATAAGTGAGTCCAACCCTCACATTATATCCCGTAACTCCCATTAGTGAGTCCACCTCTCACATTTTTGTAAATATTTAATCTTTTCATATGACAACACTGAAGAAATGATCCTCGACTACAATATTAAGTAGTGAGTTCACAGCCTGTATAACAGGGTTTAATGTTGTTTCCCCTCAAAATAACTCAACACACAGTTGTGGATGTCTAAACCTTGGCAAAAGTGAGTACACCCTTGAGTGGAAATGTCTAAATTGGGCCTTATTAGCCATTTTACCTCCCTGATGTCATGTGACTCGTTAGTGTGAATGCTGAGCAGGTATCTTAAGTCTGGTGTTATTGCTCTTACACTCTCTAATACTGGCCATATGAAGCTTAACATGGCTCCTCATGGCAAAGAACTGTACGAGGAGCTAAAAATTAGATGGCCTGGGCTGTAAGAAGATTACCAAGACCCTAAGACAAGTATAGTCTGGAAGAAAGACAAGACAGAGGGATATGATAGAAACGTTTAAATACATAAAGGGGAATCAACATGGTAAAGGAGGAGAGGAGATATAAAGGAAGAAAATCTACCACAAGAGGACATAGTTTTATATTAGAGGCAAAGGTATCTGCAATAATACTTTACTGAGAGAGTAGTAGATGCATGGAGTAGCCTTCCTGCAGAAGTGGTAGCTGCATATACAGTGATGGAGTTTAAACATGCATGGGGTAGGCATTAGGCTATCCTTCATATAAGATTTTTTTTTTTTTCCTGTCTATTTTTTTGGGGGGTCAAATGGTTCTTATCTGCCAAAACATTCTATGTTTCTATGAAACTGAGCTCCATCACGGTGGGCAAGACCATAGAGTGGTTCACAGGACAGGTTCTACTTAGAACAGACCTTGCCATGGTCGACCAAAGAAGTTGAGTGCAAATGCTCAGCATCATATCCAAAGGCTTTCTTTGAGAAATAGATGTAAAAGACCTTCCAGCATTGTTGCAGAGGTTGAAGTGTGTGTGACATTCAGTATCTCCCATAAGTAAGTCCACCCCTCACATTATATACAGTATCTCCCATAAGTAAGTCCACCCCTCACATTATATACCGTATCTCCCATAAGTGAGACCACCCCTCACATTATATACAGTATCTTCCATAAGTGAGTCCACCCCTTACATTATATATACAGTATATCCCATAAGTGAATCCACCCCTCACATTATATACAGTATCTCCCATAAGTGAGTCCACCCCTCACATTATATACAGTATCTTCCATAAGTGAGTCCACCCCTCACATTATATATACAGTATCTCCTATAAGTGAGTCCACCCCTCACATTATATATACAGTATCTCCTATAAGTAAGTCCACCCCTCACATTATATATACAGTATATCCCATAAGTGAATCCACCCCTCACATTATATACAGTATCTCCCATAAGTGAGTCCACCCCTCACATTATATACAGTATCTTCCATAAGTGAGTCCACCCCTCAAATTATATATACAGTATCTCCTATAAGTGAGTCCACCCCTCACATTATATATACAGTATCTCCTATAAGTAAGTCCACCCCTCACATTATATATACAGTATATCCCATAAGTGAGTCCACCCCTCACATTATATATACAGTATATCCCATAAGTGAGTCCACCCCTCACATTATATACAGTATATCCCATAAGTGTGTCCACTCCTCACATTATATATACAGTATATCCCATAAGTGAGTCCACCCCTCACATTATATACAGTATATCCCATAAGTGAGTCCACCCCTCACATTATATACAGTATCTCCCATAAATGAGTCCTCCCCTCACATTATATACAGTATTTCCCATAAGTGAGTCCACCCCTCACATTATATATACAGTATCTCCCATAAGTGAGTCCACCCCTCACATTATATACAGTATCTCCCATAAATGAGTCCTCCCCTCACATTATATACAGTATTTCCCATAAGTGAATCCACCCCTCACATTAAATACAGTATCTCCCATAAGTGAGTCCACCCCTCACATTATATATACAGTATCTCCCATAAGTGAGTCCACCCCTCACATTATATATACAGTATCTCCCATAAGTGAGTCCACCCCTCACATTATATACAGTATATCCCATAAGTGAGTCCACCCCTCACATTATATATACAGTATCTCCCATAAGTGAGTCCACCCCTCACATTATATATACAGTATATCCCATAAGTGACTCCACCCCTTACATTATATATACAGTATATCCCATAAGTGAGTCCACCCCTCACATTATATATACAGTATCTCCCATAAGTGACTCCACCCCTCACATTATATACAGTATATGCCATAAGTGAGTCCACCCCTCACATTATATACAGTATCTCCCATAAGTGAGTCCACCCCTCACATAATATATACAGTATCTCCCATAAGTGAGTCCACCCCTCACATTATATATACAGTATCTCCCATAAATGACTCCACCCCTCACATTATATATACAGTATCTCCCATAAGTGAGTCCACCCCTCATATTATATATACAGTATATCCCATAAGTGAGTCCACCCCTCACATTATATATACAGTATCTCCCATAAGTGAGTCCACCCCTCACATTATATATACAGTATATCCCATAAGTGAGTCGACCCCTCACATTATATACAGTATCTCCCATAAGTGAGTCCACCCCTCCCATTATATACAGTATTTCCCATAAGTGACTCCACCCCTCACATTATATACAGTATCTCCCATAAGTGACTCCACCCCTCACATTATATACAGTATCTCCCATAAGTGAGTCCACCCCTCACATTATATACAGTATATTCCATAAGTGAGTCCACCCCTCACATTATATATACAGTATCTCCCATAAGTGAGTCCACCCCTCACATTATATATACAGTATCTCCCATAAGTGACTCCACCCATCACATTATATATACAGTTTATCCCATAAGGGAGTCCACCCCTCACATTATATACAGTATCTCCCATAAGTGAGTCCACCCCTCACATTATATACAGTATCTCCCATAAGTGAGTCCACCCCTCACATTATATATACAGTATATCCCATAAGTGACTCCACCCCTCACATTATATATACAGTATCTCCCATAAGTGACTCCACCCCTCACATT
The DNA here is from genome assembly GCF_029499605.1 of Hyla sarda. NCBI lineage: Eukaryota > Metazoa > Chordata > Amphibia > Anura > Hylidae > Hyla > Hyla sarda. The sequence continues at coordinate 341,963,894 of NC_079193.1, read as the reverse complement.
ATATATACAGTATCTCCCATAAGTGAGTCCTCCCCTCACATTATATACAGTATTTCCCATAAGTGAGTCCACCCCTCACATTATATTCAGTATATCCCATAAGTGACTCCACCCCTCACATTATATATACAGTATCTCCCATAAGTGAGTCCTCCCCTCACATTATATATACAGTATATCCCATAAGTGAGTCCACCCCTCACATTATATACAGTATCTCCCATAAGTGAGTCCACCCCTCACATTATATACAGTATATTCCATAAGTGAGTCCACCCCTCACATTATATATACAGTATATACCATAAGTGAGTCCACCCCTCACATTATATACAGTATCTCCCATAAGTGAGTCCACCCCTCACATTATATATACAGTATCTCCCATAAGTGAGTCCACCCCTCACATTATTTACAGTATATCCCATAAGTGACACCACCCCTCAAATTATATACAGTATCTCCCATAAGTGAGTCCACCCCTCACATTATATATATACAGTATATCCCATAAGTGAGTCCACCCCTCTCATTATATACACAGTATCTCCCATAAGTGAGTCCACCCCTCACATTATATACAGTATATCCCATAAGTGAGTCCACCCCACACATTATATACAGTATATCCCATAAGTGACTCCACCCCTCACATTATATACAGTATCTCCCATAAGTGAGTCCACCCCTCACACTATATATACAGTATCTCCCATAAGTGACTCTACCCCTCACATTATATATATACAGTATCTCCCATAAGTGAGTCCACCCCTCACATTATATACAGTATCTTCAGTAAGTGAGTCCACCCCTCACATTATATATACAGCATCTCCCATAAGTGAGTCCACCCCTCACATTATATACAGTATCTCCCATAAGTGACTCCACCCCTCACATTATATACAGTATCTCCCATAAGTGACTCCACCCCTCACATTATATATACAGTATCTCCCATAAGTAAGTCTACCCCTCACATTATATACAGTACCTTCAGTAAGTGAGTCCACCACTCACATTATATACAGTATCTACTAAAGAAGTTGAGTGCAAATGCTCAGCATCATACCCAAATACTTTCTTTGAGAAATAGATGTAAAAGACCTTCCAGCATTGTTGCAGAGGTTGAAGTGTGTGTGTGTGTGTGTGTGTGTGGGGGGGTTGAGTTAGCTTGTTAATGCTTAGACCATACACCTCCCACCACATCCCAAAATCTGCATGGCTGGCCTCTCTTATTTGAGACACTGTAAGCATATATAGGGAGGGGAAGTCAAAAGTCCATTTTGTTCTTGCTGGGAACAATAACAAGCACCAGGCTCTCGACTTACCGGGTTGGAATGATGTCATGAACCATTAAAAGGGGTGGTGCCATTTTGTTTTTGCAATGGGGCCCACTTGCCTCTATGTCTGTCCCTGAGTGTAGGCGAGCCATCTAAATCTTCATAAAAAGGAAAAACCCCGGCAGTTCTATCTGTCTGTTGTCTAGATGCGTATTAATAAAAGCAATATAAACAGAGAGAAGCAACGTACAATCTAGTAATTATTTAATCAGCGGGTCACAAACAGCGCAGCGTGAAAACCAGGAGGCTTCAGAGCCGAAATCTACAATTACTGGAGGCAATTGAGGGATTTGATTTACGGCAAAACAATAACCCAGTTCAAGGAGATCACGCTGAGACTGCGGCACCTTATTCCATCTCAATACAAATATTCGCCATACATTGAGAACAGTTCATCCCGACCGCTGCGGGGAAGACAAAGTCATCATTATAGAAAATGAGATTCTATCTTCAGAAACAGATAAAGGTTCAGCAGAAGCCGCGTAAAGAGAGCTATAGCGAAAGAGGTCGCCTTTAAGAGCCATTTGTAATCTCCTATATATTAGTCAATCGTGCGCCAAAGAGCGGATGGACTCTGTGGCCCCCTCTAATCCTGCAGACTCATGCAGTTTAGGGTCTATTCGCACTGTGTTAGCAGTGGACATCAGAGGAACACTTCTCTCCGTTTATAGTTTTACGGACAGTGTTTTCCAACCTGTGTGCCTCCAGCTGTTGCAAAACTACAACCCCCAGCATGCCCGGACAGCCTTTGGCTGTCCGGGCATGCTGGGGGTTGTAGTTTTGCAACAGCTGGAGGCACAGCGGTTGGGAAACACTGTCTTGGGGACTAACAGAGATACTGTAAAGGATTGCTATAAGTAAGGCTATGTTCACACAACAAAAAATGTTGATGCCCATTTTATTTAACACAGTAAAGGGGTATTCCGGGCAAAAACATTTTATTCCTTATCCAAAGGATAGGGGATGAGATGTCAGATCGCGGGGGGCCCACTGACGCCCCCCCCCGCGATCTCCCTGTAGCATCCGCAACTTCCGGGTTTCTGGGACTGGGGATGTGACGTCACGCCACGCCCCCCTCCATTCATGTCTATGGGAGGGGGCGTGACGGCCATCATGCCCCTTCCCATAGACATCCCCAGTCCCGGAAACCTGGAGGTTTCCGAAACTGGAGATTCAGCACCCGCATAGAATGCTGAAGGGAGATCGCGGGGGGGTCTCAGCAGTGGGCCCCCCCCGTGATCAGACATCGTATCCCCTATCCTTTGGATAGGGGATAAAATATTTTTGCATAGAATACCCCTTTAAATTGCGGCTACATTTTTACCAAAAATAAAATTAGCGAGCATAATAAAATATGTGCCTGCTGATTTTTCCAGGTCCTAATGAGAGATGGTAGCAGGAAAAACACACAAAAGAATTCAATACTGCGGTATTTAAAAAAAAAAAAAAAAAAAATAATGAATCATAAACCAAATTGATTGACCAGGAATAAAACTAGGTTACAACAAAGTACTAAAGACATACAAGGAAAACTGGGATAACAAGTATTATAGCTTATGCTATAATCCGCACCACTCTGCAAAAATTAAACGTGTAAAAAGAGGCTAACCAATCAGAATCTCTTATTTTGGAAGCAGAGGCATAGCTTGTAGTTTCGGGGCCCCGATGCAAAATCTGCAACAGGGCCCCATATGCCAATTATTGTACTGCGCTCTTATGGGGCAGATGTGCTTTGGGGCCCCCTTAGACACCAGGGCTCCGGTGCGACAACTACCTCTGCTACCTTTATAGCTACACCCCTGTTTGGAAGAGCCCTGGGCTGAACAACATCCAGGGTAACAAATCAGCTGTGACACAGTTCCATAGTACCTGCCCCAAAAGACTAATGGACAGAAAAAGATGAAACAGAAGAATGATTTTGCTATTTATAACACCTGCGTATAAGTTTTCAAATTACCATCTTGTGCCTTTACCGAATTACAGAACTCCTTGATGCATTTACATGTACATTGGGGGGGGGGGGGGGGGGGGGTCATATTCAAAGAATTTTGGGTCACTTTTTTTGCTTTAGCTGCTCCACATTTGTGGCGAATACACTATAAACGCCACATATTCAGATAATTAGCCCCCGATTTAGCATTCTGTTCGCCAATTTTTTTAAAAGGGGTGTGGCTTGGCTTTTTGCGCTATTAGCCTTCTATTTCCAAAGGTTTAGCACAAGTTTCTGGTGCACAAAGTGTCGCAGTTATATCTGGTGTGTTTGTGCTATTCGCCCCAAATTTACAAAAGACCAAACACACTTCTGAAAAGGAGGTTAAGTTAAAGGGGTACTCCACTGGAAAACATTTTCTAAATCAAATGGTGCCAGAACGTTAAACAGATTTGTTAATTACTTCTATTTAAAAATCTTAATCCTCCCAGTACGTATCACCTGTTATATGCTCCACAGGAAGTTCCTTTCCTTTTTTAAATTTCCTTTCAGTCTGACCACAGTGCTCTCTGCTGACACCTCTGTCCATTTTAGGAACTGTCCAGAGTAGAAGCAAATTCCCATAGCAAACCTATCCTGCTCTGGACAGTTCCTGATATGGACAAAGGTGTCAGAAGAGAGCACTGTGGTCAGACAGAAAGGAAATTCAAAAAGAAAATAACTTCCTGTTGATCATACAGCAGATGATCTGGACGGATTAAGATTTTTACTAGAAGTGATTTACAAATCTGTTTAACTTTCTGGCACCAATTGGTTTAAAAAAAAAATGTTTTCCAGTGGAGTACTCCTTTAAAGGGGTATTTCAGCCATAGACATCTTATCTCCTATCCAAAGGATAGGGATAAGATGTCTGATTGCGGGGGGCCTGCCGCCTCAGCGGCGGGCCCCTGCAATCAGACATCTTATCCCTATCCTTTGGAACGGGGATAAGATGCCTATGGCCGAAATACCCCTTTAAAACTCTTTGAGACGTAATATAAAGAGCCCTAATAATATTCTCCCCATTGTGTCATCTAAATTAGTGTTTGGCACGAATATTCGCAATGCGAATATTTATCGAGAATATCTCCTATTTGCAAATTCGCGAATATTGCGAATATAGCGCTATATATTCTCAATTACAAATATTCACATTTTTTTTCACAGTACACATCACAGTGATCATCCCTCCCTGCTTCCAGCTTGTGATGTGAAAACAAGGCTCCAATACTAGTTACTGTGTCAGACTGGCGGGTGCCCGAGAATTTGCATATGCGAATTTTCGCGCATATTTATCCCTCCTTTCTATGAGCTTGTGGGCCAATGAGAATGATCATGTTTGCTGAAGATCACGTGATACTGCGCATGCACATGCAAATTTTATGGCGCATGCAAATTTTATGCCTCATAGTAAATAACGGGTGTGAATATTGCGAATATGCGAATTTTGCGAATATATGATGAACATTCGTTCATATATTTGCGAAATATCGCAAATTTGGATATGGCCTATGCCGATCAACACTAATCTAGATTATACATTTGCGCTGCGCCTCCCGTTACAGTTGTTGTGGTTACAAGTAGCTTTCAGCGATGAATAGGACGGATTACTGCATGTTCCCTGCTTACATATACTTCACACATTCATAACATTATCCTTTGTTATGACACCTACTCATGGTCCCTACGATGGAGGCACAAGCTTGTATCATGCTACATAACTTTGATATTAAAACGTTCCTACGATTATGCTGGACGGAGCTTAGAATAGATCTAAATATGGAAAAATCGTTCTACTGCCTATCTATTGGGTTTACAAAGCTGCGCGCAATATATCACACGAGTGGTTATTAGGTTAAGTTAACCAAGAAGACTCTCTGCAGGCACATTCACTGGAAATAAAGAAATGTAATTGTAAGAGATATAAGAAGAAGCCATTACCATGCACACCATGGAGCCTGCCGTCATTATAAGCACATGGAGACTGACTGCCGCAATACACATTATATGGCTACGGTAACTACTCTTCTAAACTCCATCGATTTTCACTACATCCCAATGCAGGCAACATATGTGTCAGGCAGGAACATCAACGAAACAAAATATATAGATGAAACAAAGATTAAAAAAAAATAATCCCCTAACACCATCACCCGGGAGTAAATCTCATAAATCTCCTGAAAAAGAAATCTGAGCAGACAGAAGCAATTCCACCACTGCTGAGATGAAAACAGAGGAAAGAATTTACCAACACAGTTTAAGAATTGGTTCATTTCGGGCAGAACAGAATTTTCACCATTTTGTGTCTACTGAAAAATTACATTACCTTATATACTGTATACTGTATATGGTCCAGAGATGCATAAGGTGTTAGTGGGCAATGTATATATTACATTAGGATTCTGTCAACAAATCTGTCTGTACTTCCTGAACAGACATGACCTTAAAGTGGTACTCCGCCCCTAGACATCTTATCCCCTATCCAAAGGACCTCCACGATCTCCAGGCCAGCATTTATGTTGAGAATGCCAGCTTTGGGCGAACGTGGTCATGACATCATGCCATGAACGCCATGAACACGGCCACCAAAGCCGGCGTTCTGAACATAAATGTTCAGAAAGCCGGGGTGCTGGCTCAGAGATCACGGGGAGACCCAGCGGCCGGACCGTCACGCCGCCTTACATAGACATGAATGTAGGGGACGTGACGCCACGAACACGGCCACCCAAGCCGGCGTTCTGAACATAAATGTTCAGAACGCCGAGGTGCTGGCTCAGAGATCAGCCCCCCGTGATCAGACATCTTATCCCCTATCCCTGGTGAAAAACATTTTTTTTTCCATATAAACTGGTTCTAGAATGTTAAACAGATTTATAAATTGCTTCTATTAAAAAAAAAAAATAATACTACCAGTACTTATCAGCTGCTGAAGTTGAGTTGTTATTTTATCTGTCTGACCACACTGCTCTCTGCTGACACCTCCGTCCTAGTCAGGAACTGTCCAGAGTAGCAGCAAAGCCCCATAGCAAACCTATCCTGCTCTGGATAGTTCCTGAGACAGACAGAGGAGTCAGCAGAGAACACTGATGTCAGACAGAAAAGAACAACTCAACTTCAGCAGCTCATAAGTACTGGTAGGATTAAGATTTTTTTAATAGAAGTCATTTATGGAGCCAGTTAATATTAAAAAAGTTTTTTTCACCGGAGTTCCCTTTTAAGACTATGTACACACAGTGTAAGATTTTGTGGCTTAGTTTATTTTACGCCCCCTTTTTGAGCCATAATCTGCAAAAATGCAGCAGCAATTTTTGATGACACCTTTCATTTTCTCATAAAATGTAAGGCGCAATGAACAAAAATATTATATTTTGACTTTTGGAGGGGTTTTGTCTTTTATGCAGTGCACTTTACGGTATAACTGACATGTTATCTGTATTGTACTACATTTTACGGGGCTGCATAAAGGCTTATAACGTTCTGTAGTTTTTATTGGTACCACTTTTGCATATATAAATTATTTTTTGTCCCTTTTTTATTTCTTTTTTTTTTTCTGGGATTTGATGTGACCAATAATCAACAATTTTGGATTTCAGTATTTTTTATTTTAAGGCCGTTCACTGGAAGGGATCATTAACATTTTATTTTAATAGTTTATTTTTTTTATTTATTTTTAAATGTTTTATTTTTGTAAAATGGCAAAAAAGAGGGGTGATTAAAATTGTATTACAATTTTTTTTATTAATATTTCTTTTGACTGATATTACTGCTCAGTGCTATGTAATAGCATAGCAATGATCAGTATTATAGGCGATCCTTTTGTACAAGCTGTTTGATGGCAGACTAAACAAGAGGATCTCCTGAGAGTGGCATGGAGGAAGGTAAGAGACCTATGACCACCATTTTTACTCATTGGAGCCCCTCCAATTGCACTGCGGATGGTCCGATGAGTGCCCCAAAAGCCCGGCAACTGCTATAGATGACGTGATCAGCATATTTGATTGCTTACTTAAAGAGATTTTATCTTGAAGCCAACCACTGTTTATCTGCATTAGGCTTGTTGCCCCCACCCCATACTAACCAGTGTAGGCCCAACCCATCTGTGTGGTACATGGCGGCCCGTTCATAGGTTTGCTTAGGCCTATACTGACTTCTCCCGATGATTGTTGAGGCTCCAGCAGATTGTTTTTGGAGAGAAGGGGGATTGTTTTGGTAAGACAAATGCTTTAATAAGTTATGTATTGATTGAAGAGATGCTGGTAAATCCCATGAGGGGCATTCGATAACTAAGCTCCAATACAATTTCCCCCATATTCTTAGATAGATGTTGCAGAATTCCTTTGACAATATCAACAATTCTCGAGTCTTATAATAATGTCTCCTGGAGCCAAATTCATTAAAATACAAAATTAACATTTATGTTATTAAAAATTAACACAGTATTAGGCGTCTCGAGTCATATCCTGGTAACAGGCAGGAGAGATGTGTCGAATAAGTTCTTACAAAATAACAATGAATATGCAAGTAGTTCACTTATAAGAGCAGCAGTTCTTGTTCATTATAGTATGGTAATATGGCTGGCTATGGAAAGCTGCTTTAGTCACTCAGTCACCACCTACCTTCAAGTACACCAATGATCCTTCTCTGCACTTTCCTCCATCTGAATGCTTCATATAGGTCACATATCGTTGCAGTGTTGCTTGAGAATTACTCCAGATAGGAAATAATTGAGGTTGCATTTTGACCCCAATTTTCATTCATGACCTTTTTATTTCGCCATCACTCAAATCCGTCCATAACCCCAGTTGGACTCTCATTTAAAATCATTATCTTAGTAAGCAAATAAACCCATTAACAAGAGAAACCCAAAAATAACATAAAAATTACATATAGATCAGAGGTGAATCAGGACTAGAGATTAATAAATTGATTCAGCACAAACTAGTTTTGCTTTAAATTACCTCCAAAATTGTCATTTGTCCAAATCTTGGTGAATAGGGACTCCTGTCAAAGGAGTGGGTTGCCATACATTCTCTGTGTGCATCTGCTTGAAGGTAAGCAGCCAAGCTGTATGTATCCTCACTTACTCCATTAGTGAATGGTAACTGTGGCAAGGCCTTACCATTTAATACCTACATTAACAGGGACTCCAGTCTTTTACAGGTGTCCCTGCTCCTGTACGTAGATTCTGTAAAGCCCTACACTGAGCAGAAAAGCAATGCAGTGTATGCTACACCATTTAGTGTACAGGAGCAGGGGCTTCTGAACACTACTCATGTACACACTAACCATTCGCTCGGCTGGGCTCTCTGCATCCAGCACAACTAATATATGTCAGGCTATCAAGGGTAAGCAAGTGTACCCTGCCCAGAAAATGTTAACTGAGCAGCAAGGCAATACAGTGTATGCCACAGCACTTAGTGTACAGTAGCAGGGACTCCTTACTTCAGGGACTCCTTTTGTTTGTATGAGGATCTCTTTTGACTCTACTCTCCTGCACCATATGCAGTTCCCCATCTTCTGTGCTTACATTCAGTAGTAGTAGTAGTAGTAATAGCTGTAGTAATAGTAGTAGTATGCACCATTAACATGACAGCTGGCAAGAATTACAAATAGTTAATAGAATTTGCTTTCAATCTAACAGGGGTCACACTGCTGTATAACAGCATCAAATATTAATACAATAATTATCGTCTATTGTATATAACTATACATGAGTAATATCTTATACTGATCTGGTCCAATATACATAGACCGCACAATAAATTGGGTTTTAGGTAAAAAAAAAAAAGCATGTCTTCAATCAGCCTTCCCCCTGAAGACTACAACAGCCTTCATGGTGTTGATCACCTTTTAACCCAAGGGTCTCAAACTCGCGAGTTATTTGCGGCCTGCGGAACTAAATTTTGTGGTCTGCTTCACAGTGGCGTAGCAAGGGGGTGGGGGCTGTACTCTAGCATGGTGGAGCGGAAGCTGTAAGCTCCCGCTCATCCATTCACTAACCTTCCTCACACGCTGTGAGTACACAGCGCGTGAGCCACGGGGACGCAATCCACGGCAGCCTGGCGCAATGACGTCACATAATCGCAGGCGGGGCCCCCTGTGCTGTGTGCCTCACATATAATGCCCCATGAGGGGAAAGGACAGGGGACATTAGATGTGAGGTGCACATGACAGGAGCATTATATCTGAGGGGCACAGCACAGGGGGCATTATATGTGAGGGGCACATGATGGGGGCATTATATGTGAGGGGCGCATGATGGGGCATTATATGTGAGGGGCCCATGATGAGGGCATTATGTGAAAGGGGCACAGCACAGGGGGCATTATATGTGAGGGGCACAGCACATAGGGCATTATATAAGAGGGGCGCATGATGGGGGTATTATATAAGAGGGGCGCATGATGTGGGCATTATATGTGAGGGGCACATGATGCGGGCATTATATGTGAGGGGCACAGCACATAGGGCATTATATAAGAGAGGCACATGATGGGGGCATTATATAAGAGGGGCACATGATGGGGGCATTATATAAGAGGGGCGCATGATGTGGGCATTATATGTGAGGGGCACATGATGGGGGCATTATATGTGAGGGGCACAGTGCATGGGGCATTATATAAGAGGGGCACATGATGGGGGCATTATATATGAGGGGCGCATGATGGGGCATTATATATGAGGGGCGCATGATGGGGCATTATATGTGAGGGGCCCATGATGGGGCATTATATGTGAGGGGCCCATGATGGGGGCATTATATGTAAGGGGCGCAGCACAGGGGGCATTATATGTGATGGGCACAGCACAGGGGGCATTATATAAGAGGGGCACATGATGGGGGCATTATATAAGTGGGGCGCATGATGGGGCATTATATGTGAGGGGTGCATGATGGGGGCATTATATGTGAGGGGTGCATGATGGGGGAATTATATGTGAGGGGCACATGATGGGGGCATTATATGTGAGGGGTGCATGATGGGGGAATTATATGTGAGGGGCACATGATGGGGGCATTATATGTGAGAGGCACATGATGGGGGCATTATATAAGAGGGCCACATGATGGGGGCATTACATGTGAGGGGCACATGATGGGGGCATTATATGTGAGGGGTGCATGATGGGGGCATTATATGTGAGGGGTGCATGATGGGGACATTATATCTGAAGGGCACATGATGGGGGCATTATTTGTGAGAGGCGCATGATGGGGGCATTATATGTGAGAGGCGCATGATGGGGGCATTATATGCGAGGGGCACATGATGGGGGCATTATATGTGAGGGGTGCATGATGGGGGCATTATATGTGAGGGGCACATGATGGGGGCATTATATGTGAAGGGCGCATGATGGGGGCATTATATGTGAGGGGCACATGATGGGGGCATTATATGTGAGGGGCACATGATGGGGGCATTATATGTGAGGGGCACATGATGGGGGCATTATATGTGAGGGGCACATGATGGGGCATTATATGTGAGAGGCGCATGATGGGGACATTATATGTGAGGGGCGCATGATGGGGGCATTATATGTGAGGGGCACATGATGGAGGCATTATATGTGAGGGGCATATGATGGGGGCATTATATGTGAAGGGCACATGATGGGGGCATTATATGTGAGGGGCACATGATTGGGGCATCATATGTGAGGGGCACATGATGGAGGCATTATATGTGAGGGGCACATGATGGGGGCATTATATTTGAGGGGCGCATACGGCCCAGCCTCACCCAGCCTCTATCTCCAGTGGCCCCCAGATAATATGAGTTTGAGACCCCTGTTTTAACCTCTTTGTCCTCCCAGCATCAATCCAGTATGTCGCTGTCACAATCACTTACCTTCCCAATTATTCATCATCATGAGCTGCTGAGCAAACATGACCTCAGACATCCTCAAAAACACGCACTGAAGATCATGGCATGTCCTTATTATTACAGAGCTCGGTGCTGTATGCAGATTAGACATAAACCGTAATAACCAGTGGAATTCTGGAATATTCCTGGTGGGCTGGTTGCTGTTGGTCATTGAATGGTGATAGTCATCCCCAAAGCTGAATTATAATAGTCATTTCTATTAAATTCACAGATGATTAATTTAAAATCCAATAATGCCGCAAGTTTTGACACTCCAGGAATTGCCGCCACATCGCTGCCTGATAACCAGATCGGCAAAAGGCTGGGTTCACATCACGGCTGTGACATTTCTTAGGCTGCGTTCACATCACGATTTCTCCATCCGACTTGATTACACAATTTGTATAGCTTAAAATCGTAAGAAATCGTATATAAAGTCGGATCCATTGACCTCCATAAAAAAAAATCGGATCCATTACACACATCCGATTTGATCCGCATCCGATATCACGCAATTTTTGTTCGGGTCTTAAATCGGGGTTGACCACGGTATGAGTCCGTACCTATTCTGCAACCTGCCTGACTGTCATACAACCTGATGAGGAACAAGTGGACTGCTTTGAGGCCCGGTCACAGCTGCAACCACTGCGACTCCTATAGCTGGATGACTATGGAAAATTGTTCCCAGAGACATCTACACATAAATATTCTCTAAGACCTGTATCCCAGAAGGAAGACTGGCCACGATTCTATAGGTGCATTTTCAGCCGTGATATATCCGCCTGACTTTAAGCTTCCACTTAGAATAGACTTTTGACATTAGATTATGTAAGATTAGTGGTATTTACCTTGTTGAAGGATCATACAGTGCTTTAAGGTAACTTCACCCAGGTTAATCTTCATACTCCTTCCCTACTCCCTATGTGATCATATGCACAGGTATAGAGTTGGGGGCTGCAGGTCCCATGCAAAATCGACAACATGGTTTCCAGCCACCACATGTCACCAACAATACAGCCGTTCTCTTATATGGTAGCAACTAAACCCTCTGCAACCCAGATTACTGATTGTCTAGGTGTTTAAAGGAGTTGACATTGATGACATTTTACTAGGATATGCCAGAGGATTATTTGTGTTTAATAAAAAGCTGTCACTATGTGTCTCCCTACTTGTCCAGAGCACATTTCCCCCATCTCTTGCACAGACTTTGGACCCCTGCTGGCCTGGCATAAGTCCAAAATCAGGAAATGCAGTCTTGAGTGCTGAGGGGGGGGGGGGGGGGGTGCAGCCTTAGCCAATCATAACTCATCTCACACTGAACTGCTCTGGGCTGTGTGTAGCAGAGTGAGGGAGGAAGTTCTCCCCTGTATGGCTTCAGATGATGTCACGCCTGCTGGGGAACGCCCCTTCCCAGTCTGTGAATCTTACTGAGACTGAGCAGAAAATACAGAGCAATATCAAGGCAGAAAACTAAACAATAATAAAAATAAAGGCAGGGGGTGGTTTATTATGATGGGGTCAGTGAACTGGGAGGATTATAAAATTTAACAAGATCTTGAGAGGTACTCTTTAAAAAAAACAGGAAATAAAAAAAGGAATTTACCTAATGAAAGCCGCGAAATGAACGCTCGTCGTCCCGTTTCACTCCTACCCCCTCCCCACATGTGAAGCATCCTCTTGTGGGATAAACTTAAGAAGCATGAACATCGAGTGCCGTTAGTTATTTTCGTTCTTCTATTACAAGCTAATTAGATGACCAGTTGCAGTAATCAAATGCCACACTCTCAGCCAGAGGATTCATAAGACAGCATTTCAAAACTAATTCTATGATGGATTTACATTCAACATTGAGCCTCTCCCATGCCTGCCACATCAGCTACAACAGGTATGCACAAGGAGTACATAATAACCTCTACATTATTCTCTAATAATAGCCAATACGTAAGGAAAAAAATATAATTTTTGGAGTGCTTCTTTAACTGCATCTTTGAGGCACACATGGGTTTGAGACATTTCTAATAATATCAGTAAAAGTATTCTGGAAAACATTTTTTTTAATCAACTGGTGCCAGAAAGTTAAACAGATTTGTAAAGCACTTCTATTTAAAAATCTTATCCCTTCCACTACTTATCAGCTGCTGTATACTCCACAGGAAGTTCTTTTCTTTTTGAATCTCCTTTCTGTCTGACCACAGTGCTCTCTGCTGACACCTCTGTCTATTTTGGGAACTGTGAAGAGTAGAAGCAAATCCCCATAGCAAACCTCTCCTGCTCTGGACAGTTCCTGACATGGACAGAGGTGTCAGCATGCATAAATCTACGTTCCTGTGGATTGTTTCTACAAGAATTGAAGGCATTTGCATTGCAGGGAAAAAAGGAAACAGTTTTTAAACCTCCTGTCATTGTTTGTGTTGAAAGAACAGCGTGAAACTCAGGTGAAATCAGATAAAAATAACTTGGAAAGATCTGACTTGGAGCTAACTAGAAATTGAAGGAGATGAGGTTTGGAGTCTATTCACGAAAATGACGGATAATCAATAGGTACCTAACAATCCCAATTTATGTCAAAGTCCGATATATAAATAAGGAATAACACGACTGCCATTAACAAACACCAAAAGTGTCAATCACAATATTCTTCCTTCCATCAGGAAATTACCACCTACAAGGCACTTGATAACATCTATCTACTATCACTTAAAGGGCTACTCTGGAGGAAAAATAATGGTTTGAAATTAACTGGTGCCAAAAGTTATACAGATTTGTTACAGGCTCAACATACAATGGTTTCAATATACAATGGTCATCCTAGAACCGATTAATATTGTAACTTGGGACCACTGTATTCCAAATATGGATACTATTAGTATCAATGTATTGTTGTAACATTGATTTCTCTATAGCTAACATGGTGGGGATAGCAGACACCCCTGGTTCTGCAGCTCAGAACAAAATTTGTGGCATGGCCCTTAGTAAATGTAAGCATAAAACAGATACCAGTTAAATGGGCACTCCCATTAAAACATTTTTTTGCTATTGCACTCCTTATGATAAATAAAACATCTTTCTAATATACTTTGTTTAAAAGAAATGAAGTTTTCTATGATCTATTTGTGTTTAAAAAAAGCTGCCACTATGTGTCTCCCTACTTGTCCAGAGCACATTTCCCCCATCTCTTGCACAGACTTTGGACCCCTGCTGGCCTGGCAGAAGTCCAAAATCAGGAAATGCAGTATGGAGTGCTGAGGGGGGGGGGGGGTGCAGCCTTAGCCAATCATAGCTCATCTCACACTGAACTGCTCTGGACTGTGTGTAGCAGAGTGAGGGAGGAAGTTCTCCCCTGTATGGCTTCAGATGATGTCACACCTGCTGGGGAACGCTCCTTCCCAGTCTGTGAATCTGACAGAGACTGGGCAGAAAATACAGAGCAATATCAAGGCAGAAAACTAAACAATAATAAAAATAAAGGCAGGGGGTGGTTTATTATGATGGGGTCAGTGAACTGGGAGGATTATAAAATTTAACAAGATCGTGAGAGGTTCTCTTTAAATAAAACAGGAAATAAAAAAAGGAATTTACCTAATACTAAACAAGGTTTTGCCAAAATTAAGTCAAAGGCCAAAGCTGAGATCCAAGTAAACCTCAGCCAGCATCCAACATAGTGCAGATTGCAAGGGTGGGTCAGGCACAGATGCCCCAGGGGAAGAAAACTTGACTAGAGCCAGGTCCAATAACATATTGCAATCTGCCTTCCATTTGACTTTGGGATAGTTGGCTGTGAATATGACGGTTTGCTGTAATACTGCCATATTGGCAGGAGGCAGGGTATACATATCCATAATAACATATGGTGCAGAGTTAATAAAGCCATATACAAACACACATCTCCCCTCGGGATCTGTAAGGACTCAGGTAGATTCCTATTTTAGACATTTGTGCACTTACAGGGACACCTATTCTGAGAACAAGATGTAGAAGGAGTATTGAGCCCATTTACTGCATCTCATACAGGAAGAACCTAAACCTTGATATTCCATGAGTCAAGGAAAAGTAAATCTAAGACTGTGTCCTCTTAAACATCTTTGCCCCAGTGCTAGAATATCCATTGGAACTCCTTGAGCGCCCATTATCTCATGGGGCTCTATGCTGACTTTACTGTGATTTTTGCAGAGTTGCAGTAAAAAAAAATTTGTGTTTTTGATGTGATTTAGTGCAAAACAAGTTAAAACTGCAACTGAACAAGGTGCAGGCCAACACCACAAAAGGAGGAGGATTGTAATATTGTGACTATTTCCTATTCTTTGAAAAGATTGTCATGACTTCACAGTGGCGTGATAGAAGTCATATATATATATATATATATATATATATATATATATATATATATATACAGTGGGGCAAAAAAGTTTTCTGTCAGCCACCAATTGTGCAAGTTCTCCCACTTGAATGAAAAAATTAGAGAGGCCTGTAATTTTGATCATAGGTATACCTCAACTAAGAGAGACATAATGAAAAAAAAAATCCATAATATCACATTGTCTGATTTTTAAAGAATTTATTTGCAAATTATGGTGGAAAATAAGTATTTGGTCACCTACAAACAAGCAAGATTTCTGGCTCTCACAGACCTGTAACTTCTTCTTTAAGAGTCTCCGCTCGTTACCTGTATCAATGACACCTGTTTGAACTTCTTATCAGTATAAAAGACACCTGTCCACAACCTCAAACAGTCACACTCCAAACTCCACTATGGCCAAGACCAAAGAACTGTCAAAGGACACCAGAAACAAAATTGTAGACCTGCACCAGGCTGGGAAGACTGAATATGCAATAGGCAAGCAGCTTGGTGTGAAGAAATCAACTGTGGGAGCAATTATTAGAAAATGGAAGACATACAAGACCACTGATAATTTCCCTTGATCTGGAGCCCCACACAAGATCTCACCCTGTGGTGTCAAAATGATCACAAGAAAGGTGAGCAAAAATTCCAGAACAACACGGGGGTACCTAGTGAATGAACTGCAGAGAGCTGCGACCAAAGTAACAAAGGCTACCATCGGTAACACACTACGCCACCGGGGACTCAAATCCTGCAGTGCCAGACATGTCCCCCTGCTTAAGCCAGTACATGTCCGGGCCTGTCTGAAGTTTGCTACAGAGCATTTGGATGATCCAGAAGAGTATTGGGAGAATGTCATATGGTCAGATGAAACCAATGTAGAACTTTTTGGTAAAAATTCAACTTGACATGTTTGGAGGAGAAAGAATGCTGAGTTACACCCAAAGAACACCATACCTACTGTATATAATGGGGGTGGAAACATCATGCTTTGGGGCTGTTTTTCAGTAAAGGGATCTGGACGACTGATCCGTGGAAAGGAAAGAATGAATGGGGCTATGTATTGTGAGATTTTAGTGAAAACCTCCTTCCATCAGCAAGGGCATTGAAGATGAAACGTGGCTGGGTCTTTCAGCATGACAATGATCCCAAACACACCGCCCAAGCAACAAAGGAGTCGCTTCATAAGAAGCATTTCAAGGCCCTGGAGAGGCCTAGCCAGTCTCCAGATCAAAACCCCATAGAAAACCTTTGGAGGGAGTTAAAAGTCTGTGTTCCTCAGCGACAGCCCCCACACATCACTGCTCTAGAGGAGTTCTGCATGGAGGAATGGGCCAAAATACCAGAAACAGTGTGTGAAAACCTTGTGAAGACTTACAGAAAACGTTTGACCTCTGTTATTGCCAACAAAGGGTATATAACAAAGTATTAAAGGGGTATTCCAGGTTAAAACTTTTTTTTATATATATCAACTGGCTCCAGAAAGTTAAACAGATTTGTAAATTAATGGAAAAAATGTGTGCAGCTCACAAATCAAAAATCCGAGGATATAGTTGGTTATATGCCGAAACCCCAACGGCCGGGAATAAATAGTATATGAAAAGAAAATATATAACCAATCCTTCTAGGACTTTACATAGTAAAATCCTAGAAGGATTGGTTATCTATTTTCTTTTCATATAAGATTTGTAAATTTCTTCTGTTAAAAAATCTTAATCCTTCCAATAGTTATTAGCTTCTTAAGTTTTCTGTCTAACTGCTCTATGATGATGTCACGTCCTGGGAGCTGTGCATGATGGGAAAATTTCCCCATAGAAACTGCACAGCTCCCGGGACGTGAGTCATCATTGAGCAGTTAGACAGAAAACAACAACTCAACTTCAGAAGCTAATAACTATTGGAAGGATTAAGATTTTTTAATAGAAGTAATTTACAAATCTGTTTAACTTTCCGGAGCCAGTTGATATATAAAAAAAAAGTTTTTGCCTGGAATACCCCTTTAAGATTAACTTTTGTTATTGACCAAATACTTCTTCCACCATAATCTGCAAATAAATTCTTTAAAAATCAGACAAAGTGATTTTATAGATTTTTTTTCTCATTATGTCTCTCATAGTTGAGGTATAACTATGATAAAAATTACAGGCCTCTCTCATCTTTTTAAGTGGGAGAACTTGCACAATTGGTGGCTGACTAAATACTTTTTTACCCCACTGTGTGTATATATATATATATATATATATATATATATATATATATATATATACATATACACACACACACACTGTATTTATCGACGTATAACATGCATTTTTTAAGAAAAAATGTTAAGCTAAATGTCTATCTGTATGTTAAACGCCAAAAAACTCTTTCTGGCCACACAGAAGCCACTGCGGTTCAAAGATTTAAAGTGGCCGCCGCCGCCAATGCCGCCCAATTCCCTCCCCATTCCCAGCTTTCATATTTACCTGTTGGCATGCTCCTGCAGGCTCCAGCAACATCCTGAGCTGTCGCTGTGCGCTGCGCACTGACCAGTGACGTCCTTAACGCGATGTCACTCGTCAGTGCACAGCGACAGCGCAGGATGCCGCCGGAGCCTGCAGGAGCATGCCAACAGGTAAATATGAAAGCTGGGAATGGGGAGGGACATGGGAATCGGGTGGCGGCAGTTACATGATTTTAAGAAGCCGCATTAAATGATTGAACTGCAGCAGCTTTTGCAGGGCCAGAAAGATTTATAGGGATAGACACACATGCACATGCACTCTCATCTTAACAAGGATATTTGAGTAAAAAAACTTTTTTACCCAAATTTCCTTGGAAAAATGAGGGTGCGTGTTATACCCCGATAAGTATGGTATATATATTTTTCATTATATATATATATATATATATATATATATATATATACACAGTACAGACCAAAAGTTTGGACACACCTTCTCATTCAAAGAGTTTTCTTTATTTTCATGACTATGAAAATTGTAGATTCAAACTGAAGGCATCAAAACTATGAATTAACACATGCGGAATTATATACATAACATGTTGGTTCAGTATGCCTTAAATTTTGAATAAATCCCCAACAGAGTCACCAGCAAAGCACCCCCACACCATCACACCTCCTTCTCCACACCAGCACACCTGTGAAGTGAAATCAGTGAAAAGGTGGCTACTTTGAAGAACCTAGAATATGACATATTTTCAGTTGTTTCACACTTTTTTTGTTATGTATATAATTCCACATGTGTTAATTCATAGTTTTGATGCCTTCAGTGTGAATCTACAATTTTCATAGTCATGAAAATAAAGAAAACTCTGAATGAGAAGGTGTGTCCAAACTTTTGGTCTGTACTGTATATATATATATATATATATATATATATATATATATATATATAGTATATTGATCAAGTAACGTAACATCCTTTTATTAGTTTCTGTACACTTTTTATGGAATATTTGGTATATGCTATTTCTCTGTTTTAATAATTGTTTTTTTATGTACTTTATTATGCATGGTAACCCAGAAATGCTTCTATATTTGCTCTTTATATTTGCAGAACTTTGTCTTGTATCTTATGCCTGATGAAGCACACTGTCGGAGTTTGACAGAGAATAAATGGAATGATGGCTGAGCATGCTTGCTGTTGCTCTATTCACTCAGGGGACATTTATTCTTGTCATCAGTAGAGGTCCCAAGTCTCGCCCCAACAATCAGCAACATATCCCCTATCTTGTGAGTAAGGAAAAGCATTTAAAAGGGTTCTCCACCATAAGGTGATTTTAGTACGTACCTGGCAGACAGTAATGGACATGCTTAGGAAGGATCTACACTTGTCTTGGGGCTAAATGGCTATGCTGTGAGATTACCATAACACTGTGGCTAGCTTTTTGTGAACTTGTATTTCCTGTTTGACTTTTCTTTTTTTTTACTACAAATCCCACAATTCAATTTTCTTCCCTCCCACACATCAGCCACCTCACCCATTGAAACATAAATAAGCTGCATCCATTCAAAAGACCTGTGGTTTTCAATCAGGGTGCCTACAGCTGTTGCATTAGTTGCAGATTGATCTCTCTCCCACCAAGCGATTCCTCCACCCATTGAAGCAGTCAGGCTCCCTGTCGTCAGCTGAGTAGTGAGTCAGGTCTCAGCCACATTGCAAGCTGGGAAAAATCTTAGACAACAGTCATTTTGTATATAAATATTGGGGTGAAAATCACAGAAGAATTGGGAGAAAACCCTCACATACAGGTACAGACACTATATTATGAACTGCACTAACTTTACAGCCCCTGTAGCATAGTCAAATAAAAAAAAAATCCTGGAATACCCCTTAAATTTTTTGTGCCTAACCCCTTTAAAACATATGACAAAAAAATTGGATATTAAAATGCCAAATCTTTTTTTCCCACGATGTCATCTGTTGGATAAGAGTTGGGAAGCACAATAAGCAGTAGATATTTGGTCAGTCCTACCAAATTGGCAAGTTGGTATGACTTTTCGTGACGTGTATTTTATTATCAGTGCAAGTCTTGTCAACGACTACAATAAGTAGGGTGGAGAGGTTGTTTTTTTAAAGGGGTACTCCACTGGACAGCATTTGGAACACATAGTTTAAAACATTGTGTGTGAGTGCTGCGGGGGTCGGCCACACACCCTGATATTTCATCCCACGCCCCCCCAATGCAAGTCTATGGGAGAAGCTTGCATTGAGGGGGTGTGACGTGAGGGGCCAACCCCCGCAGTGCACAAAGCGTTCCAAGCCAAATGTTCCGAAAGCTGGCCAGTGGAGTACACCATTAAAGTGCTGTGCAATAATCCACAATCTGTCTATAATAGGTAAAGAATTTTTTTTCTCATAAAGGTATTAAGTATATGCTGTAAATATAAGAAGGGTAAATGTTTTACTGATGATCAATAAAGGGAAGCAAATGATATGATGTTTTCATCATCAGCTTATTCCAATGTATCTTTGATAACTGAGCTTTTATCTGCATATAAATTAACAATGTGTATGTGCAAACTCCTCACAATCAGATCTGATGATGCAGCAAATTGTCACCGCTCCATTCATTTCTAAAAGAATTATCCATTAAAAAAAATACAGAAAACGGATCCAAAAGAAACAGGGAAACAAGTATATCTAATAGTGGGGGCAGGGATGTATTACAATCTAATGACCAGATACCAGATTCTGAATAAAAGGGTAGATAAACGTGTATATACTCTTTGTAAAGGCATGTACAATGAACATATTCAAGAGAAAAAAAAGGGGGGGGGGTGGAATACAAAGATAGATACAATAGTTACATAAGGTTGAAAAAAAGACAAGAGGGTCCATAAATTTTAACCTAGAACCGTACTGTGTTGATCCAGAAAAAGTCAAATTCCTCCCGTAAGGCTGATGCCAATTGCCCCATGAAAAAGAAAAAAATTCCTCCCCGATTCCAATATGGCATCAGAATAAATCCCTGGATCAACATTCTATCCACGTAAGTTTAGTATTCGTAACCTGTAATATTATATTTTCCAGAAAAACATCCATCCCCCACTGAACGTGTTTATTGAGTCAGACATCACAACACCATGTGGCAGAGAGTTCCATAGTCTCACTGCTCTTACAGTAAAGAATCTCTGTCTGTGATGATGGTGAAACCTTCTTTGTTATAGACGTAGAGGATGCCCCCTTGTCATGGTTACCGGCAAGACAAAAGAAAACAAATATTACAATTCTACTCTGTAATCCCTCTGTAATCCCCTGTGGTCCCCACTGGTAACTGTCACCCAACCAGAGTAAGTTCCATTGATCCCCACCCTCTGCTTCATGTCACTGAGCCAGTTGTTAACTCATTTACATATGTCCTCCCCCAGTCCCAGCATCCTCATTTTATGTACTAACCTTTTATGTGGCACTATATCAAACACTTTTGAAAAGTTCTGACATCCACAGCTTCACTTCGGTCCAATCTATAACTGACCTCCTCATAGAAGCTGATCAGATTAGTCTGACAGGACCGATCCCAAATAAACCCATGTTGGCACTGTTTTAGAAGGATATTTTCATTAAGATTCTCCAGAATAGCCTCTCTCAGAAAACCCTCAAAAATCTAACCCACTACAGATGTTAAATGAAAACGGTCACCCACTCACCTGCACTATAACCCGATACACCGGGTTATAGTGCAGATGAACAGGAGACCGATGTTGGGTCTTGGACTGCTATACCTACCTGCAATCCAGAGCACCGATCCTCCAAAGGTCCCCCTCTTCCAGCGCTGACTTACGCTTCGAGGCGGGCCAGCGGGCTGGATTTAAATATTCACAAGTGCCGGTCACGTGATCGCTTGTGCCTACTGAGCACTCACGTGACCGGCGCTTATGAATATTTAAATCTAGCCGGTGGGCCTACCTCAAAGCGCAAGTCAGTGCTGAAAGAGGAGGACCTTTGAAGGATCGGGGCTCTGGACTGCAGGTAGGTATAGCAGTCCGAGACCCGGCATCGGTCTCCTGTTCATCTGCACTATAACCAGGTATATCGGGTTATAGTGCAGGTGAGCGGGTGACTGTTTTCCTTTAAACTTACAGGATCCATTTTTTACTCCTTTTTAAATATTGGCACCTATACATAGTACTGAACAGTATTAGCAATCAAATGATTGCTATAAATAGTCCCCTATGGGGGACATAAAAAGTGTAAAAAAATAAAATAAAAGTAAAAGAAGGTTTAAAAAAGGTTTAAAAACTTGAAAAATCCCCTCCCACAACAAAAAATGTAAATCATCCCTTTTTACCATTTTACCCCTAAAAAGCATAAAAAACTAAAAAAATACATATTAGGTCTCGCCACGTGCGTAAATGTCTGACCTATCAAAATTGCTGCCTTTTTGTCACATTTATTTCATAATTTTTTTTTTATAAAAAATGATTAAAAAGTTAAATATAAGCAAGTACCGATAAAAACTACGGATCATAGCGCAAAAAATGAGCCCTCACACCGCCTTGTAAACGGAAAAATTAGAAAGTTATAGGTGGCCAAAATAGGGCAGTTTTAAACATACTAATTTTGTTAAAATAGTTTGAGATTTTTTTAAAGCGGAACAATTAAAGAAAAGCATATAACATGGGTATCATTTTAATCGTATTGACCCACAAAATAAAGAAAACATGTCATTTTCACCGTAAAGTGTACAGCTTGAAAATAAAGCCTTCCTAAATTGTGTTTTTCTTTTCAATTTCCAATTTTATGGTAAAATGAGTGATGTCATTACAAAGTAAAATTGGTCACGCAAAAAACAAGCCTTCATATGGGTCTGTGGATGAAAATATAAAAGAGTTATGATTTTTAGAAGGCGAAAAGGAAAATGCAGCCACACCCCCTCCCATAGGCTGGCATTGAGGGGGCAGAGCGTGACATCACAAGGGGCGGGGCCATGATGTCACGACACTCCGGCCCTCTGTATCGCTCGTCATCAGCTCCATGCAGCTGGTGAACGGGGGTGCTGCAAGAAAGATTGCGGGGGTCCCCAGCAGCGGGACCCCCGCAATCAAACATCTTATCCCCTATCCTCTGGATAGAGGATAAGATGTCAAGGGGCAGAGTACCCCTTTAAGCTAAAATTGGCTTGGTCCTTAAGGGGTTAAAAAGGGTACTCCGCTAGAAATTTTTTGTTTTAAATCAACAGAAAGTTAAACAGATTTGTAAATTACTTTGATTTAAAACTCTTAATCCTTCCAGTACTTACCAGCTGCTGTATGCTCCACAGGAAGTTATTTTCTTCTTGAATTTCCTTTCTGTCTGACCACATTGCTCTCTGCTGACACCTCTGTCCATGTCAGGAACTGTCCAGAGCAGGAGAGGTTTGCTATGGGAAATTGTTCCTTCTCTGGACAGTTCCTGACATGGACAGAGGTGTCAACAGAGAGCACTGTGGTCAGACAGAAAGGAAATTCAAAAAGACAAGAACTTCCTGTGGAGCATACAGCAGCTGATAAATACTGGAAGGATTAAGATTTTTAAATAGAAGTAATTTACAAATCTATTTAACTTTCTGGCACCAGTCGATTTAAAACCTGCGTGGAAAACTTTGGGATGGATGGCATTTAGGGCCGGTGATTTGTGTGTTTTAATGTAAATGAGGCAGCACTGCACTTCTTGTTGGGTTAAACAGGTGAGAATTCACTGAAAAATTTACATTCTCCTTTCTCACGATATCTGACATTGGATTTTACTCTCTAAATACAGTAGAGAATTTAGTTGATTGGTCTTTTCCTCCTCCTCCTCCACCATTACACCCTAAATATTTCTTAGGGGGCCAACATTTTTCTATGGCAATGTTTCTCTCTGCTGCAGTTTTTGCAATTTTTTTTCTCTTTTACAAAATGTATTTTTCTTATAATGTTTAACACCTCCCAACTACCTTTTATTTTATCATTTTTTACACCCCTAACTGTTTGGTTACCCAGATTGATCCTCTCCTATGCAATTCACGTTTATTCCCATAGGGTACATGTTATTCACAAGATCTATTTAAGATGGTCTTAAAAATGTCCATTTATTTCATGAGTGATTTCAGCCTTACAGAGTGACTCTAGGTTATGAAACATAAGTAGGGACACATTGGGTATATTCATATACTATTTCCTAATAAGGACAACAACAGGGATTATCCAACCAGAAAAATATTTTAAAAACTAACACAGTCCTAAGAATATGATGGATTACAGTCTCCTCCTGAAAATACCAAGAGAACTGCCCCAAGCTACACAGTAAAGCTGACAAGTAGTCTGCAGAAAATAGGAAATGCCAGCCTATCCTGTGTGCTTTAGTCCATGAGTAAAAACCGGAATACTGTAGGTGAGATTTTTTGTTTTTATGGGATAAACACAAAAAAATAAAAACACCATTATGTTTGTATAATGAAAAAAAAGCAGTAGCAAGTTTCTTGCACAGTACATTTCTAAGCTGTTGTTGGTCTGACATATTATTACAATAAAGCTTACTCAGCAGTCTGCCCCACAGCAGTACAAGAGAATAGACGTATAGAGAGCTATATTTACAGAGGCTGCTGCCCCAGGCACTACTGTAGATATAAATTATAAATGGGGCTCCCAACATGTTTGTACACCCAATGGGGACATGAGGTGGGGAAATAAGACTTTGTCAAAATAAATCCAGTGCCTAGTATTAATACAACTGTCCCTGACCCACAGGGTAAGCAGTGTACCTAGCCTGTATAAAGGATGGAAAGAGATAGATATGTGATAGATAGATAGATAGATATGAGATAGATAGATATGAAATAAATAGATATTTGTAAATATGCACTACTACTATAAATAATATTGCACATGCAGAACGCAATAAGCACATTAAATATATAGGACATCTGACTGATGAATGGGATGTTCTTCATTACTAGTGTTGAGCGGCATAGGCCATATTCGAATTCGCGAATATTCGCGAATATATGGACGGATATTCGTCATATATTCGCGAATATTCGCATATTCGTTATATTCTCGTTTTATTTTCGCATATGCGTAAATTCGCGTATAGGAAAATTAACATATAGAAAATTAGCATACTCGGAAATTCGCATATGCGAAAATTAGCATATGCTAATTTTCGTATATGCGAATTTTCGCACGCCAGTCTCACACGGTAGTGTCGCACGCCAGTCTCACACAGTAGTATTAGAGCCTTCTTTACACCACACAAGCTGGAAGCAGAAAGGGATGATCACTGTGATGTGTACTGTGAAGAAAAAAATAATAATAAAAAAAAAAAAACGAATATTCGTAATTACGAATATATAGCGCTATATTCGCGAAATTCGCGAATTCGCGAATATGCGATATTCGCGAATAATATTCGAATTGCGAATATTCGCGAGCAACACTGTTCATTACATATGATTCATGCAGCCAACTTTAGGATAACATGGACGCCTCAACCAGAGTAAAATAACAAAACATACAGTATATTAAGCAGCTAATATATGGGAGCATCGGGATGAACCTAGAGATAATTGCAGAGATATTAGAAAAACAATGATTAGGTTTTTTATTTTCTTTAGAGATGTCACCATTTTGCTGTGCAAAAAAGAAATAAATAAAATAAATCCTCCTTTGTTTTTCTCATATAGGATGACAAACACAATTAGAAAAGCTGCCAATAAAATATCTATATTCATATCCCAACAATAACAAACTTCAATGCCCATCAGATTGTAAGATGACATGATAAATACTGACAAGTGGCTAAGAGGAGACAAATCTGCCTCATTATATCAGAAAACAATGGCAAATGAAGTGACCAACATGTATCTGCAAAAGCTGCTTAGTAACACTAGAGTCAGAAGTAGATAGATAGATATGAGATAGATAGATAGATATGAGATAGATAGATAGATATGAGATAGATAGATATGAGATAGAAAGATAGATAGATAGATATGAGATAGATAGATAGATAGATAGATAGATAAGAGATCGATAGATAGATAGATATGAGATAAATAGATATATAGATATGAGATAGATAGATAGATAGATAGATGGATAGATATGAGATAGATAGATATGAGATAGAAAGATACATATGAGATAGATATGAGATAGATATCATATAGATAGATGGATAGATATGAGACAGATAGATAGATAGATAGATATGAGATAGATAGATATGAGATATATATGAGATAGATAGATAAATATGAGATAGATAGATATGAGAGATAGATAGATATGAGATAGATAGATAGATAAAATACAAATGGATGCAGCACACCACAGCTTGAAAATCACGGTGCAAGGTCTATTTCATAGTGTATTCCAATAGACAACGTTTCACCAGCCTCACGCTGGCTTTTCAAAAAAGCCAGCGTGAGGCTGGTGAAACGTTGTCTATTGGAATACACTATGGAATAAACCTTGCACCGTGATTTTCAAGCTGTGGTGTGCTGCATCCATTTGTATTTTATGGATAAAGGAACCGGCGACCGAGGCTCCAAGTATGCTTGCACCCCGTTCAAAATTACCTATTTATCTTGATGTGCTGTTCATATTTGGACTTAGATAGATAGATAGATAAGAGATAGATAGATAGATAGATAGATAGATAGATAAAACTGTAACTATTCTGATGGAAGCATTCACAAGGCAGGAACAGTGCAGGTCAGACTGGATGATACTGACTGTGGAAAAAACTCTTCCCATACATGCAGTGATCAGGCTGTTACACAGATATAGCAGAGCTGAGTTTTCCCCTTTTACTGTAATGTGAATCTAGATGATGGTGTTGGGTGATGGCTTCATATTGATATCACACAGAGTTTTGCCAAATTACTAATCTAAAGAGGTTGCATCATGAAGACAGGCCCAGTCCATGTAGTGCACCTTATAAGGGCAAATGGGCATTTAAGACGGGGACGGGGACGGGGGCAGGGGGGGGGGAATCACTCTGTACAAGTGGCTGCAGCTGTTTGTCAAGGCATCCAGGAGTGGTGCTCAGGGTGGTCAACTAGCCAGCTACATTTTGAAAAGTGTCTGTTTGTGATGAGACAACCCATTTAACTCTGCCACATCTATAGAATTATGTAACTTTATATGGAAAAATTCAATTAGAGATGATGGTATTAGGTTAGGGAAATCCATAATATGTCAAATGTAGTAGTAGTAATAATAATTATAATTTTATTATTATTATTATTATTATTATTATTATACTGAATACAGTTATTGTTATTACAATATTTGTAAGAATTTTTTTTTCTTGCACTAGCAATATAATACAGAATATAGTCAATACATATTTAGTGAAAAGCTCCCTTTGTCACCATGCAACTTTTTTCGGTTTGCATCACATGTCCATTGAGATAATAAAGTAGCTTTCCATTGTGCTAAAGCTGGGCCAAATGACAATCTCATCTCTGCTACACCTAAAGGAACAGACCTGGACTGTCTCAAAAACATCAATAATCTTCTCAGCTAGACGTGACTATTCTTTTCTGTATGCATAGCTAACACCTGCTCATGACTAAAACAGCTCTGCTACATTTACGTGCAAGCGCTAACACACATTTATGTAGAATCCAGTTATCAATGAAAAGGGGTGAAGGGGCTTTTACAATTAGTTCCCAACATATTTTATTTTTTTTTTTTAAGTTACCAACATTTTTTTTTTGAAGACTACTTCTACCCCCAATATTTATAAATATTGTTGACCCCCACCATTCATATGGAGCAGGGCTGACACTTCCTATTTTTTGGATCTTCATCCTTTTTGCCAACTCTCTCAGCTGTGGTAATGCAGTACGGTGTTTCCTAACTCCGGTGCCTTCAGCTGTTGCAAAACTACAACTCCCAGCATGCCTGGAGAGCCGAAGGCTGTCCGGGCATGCTGGGAGTTGTAGTTTTGCAACAGCTGGAGGCATCCTGGTTAGGAAACACTGGTGTCACCTCTATTACATAGTGATGTTAGAATATGGAGCAGAATCAGGAGGCTAAATATACAGCCAGTGATGGCAAGACTGTAATCCTGCTGGGAGTTGTAGTTTTGCAACAGCTGGAGGCATCCTGGTTAGGAAACACTGGTGTCACCTCTATTACATAGTGACGTTAGAATATGGAGCAGGATCAGGAGGCTAAATATACAGCCAGTGATGGTAAGACTGTAATCCTGCTGGGAGTTGTAGTTTTGCAACAGCTGGAGGCATCCTGGTTAGGAAACACTGGTGTCACCTCTATTACATAGTGACGTTAGAATATGGAGCAGGATCAGGAGGCTAAATATACAGCCAGTGATGGTAAGACTGTAATCCTGCTGGGAGTTGTAGTTTTGCAACAGCTGGAGGCACGCTGGTTGGGAAACAGTGATGTAGTATAATGACCTAAAGTTCTATTCAACAACAACAGATATTACCTTGTTGTATTATCATGACCCCAATAGCAAAGTTTAGCTTTGTTACATCTTTCTGAATTATATGCTGATAATAAGTTTTCAACCCCCCCCCCCCCCCCCCCCCCCCTCCCCAATACAAACTGTAATGGCACCATATCCTATGGCTAAGAAAGAAACAAATCCGCAGCCAACACTGTGGGCGTATTATTATTATTGCTTTGTAGCATTTGCTGGTCTTTTCCCGCCAACACAGGGAGGGGACATTCTGTGTTTACTAGTCCTCCTTCCCTCCCCCTGGCACAGCATGCATTCTCCTGCCAGTTGTATATTCTGCACCAGCACCTTCTACCAGACTGGTATCCAGATAATGGGCACAGGACGATGGCACCGGCGTAGTTCATCTCAGCACATATACATATTTCAGTAGCCTGATCTGAATGTGAATAAGCACAATAAAAGTGACTCTTATCTAGGAGACAATTGATCTCTTGCACTGTACAATGGGCGCCCTCAGCCCTGTGCATTAGGATCATCCCTGTCCTGCTGCTGCTTGTTGTTGTTGTTATTGTTGTGTTGTGCTTGTTGTCATTGCAGATTATATATATATATATACACAGCTTATAACAAACTGGATACAGTATAAAAACTGAAAGGTACAAAAGCACAAAGTGCAGCAGATCTATTGTAGCAAGTGTTTGTAAACAGATAATACTATAGATCAATGTTAAGCAACCGGTGTGCCTCCAGCTGTTGCAAAATTAGAACTACCAGCATGTCCGGATAGCCGACATGCTGGGAGATGTAGTTTTGCAACAACTGGAGGCACACCGGTTAGGAAACACTGCTGTAGATGATACATTGTACACAGAACCTGATACATCAGCACCAGGGACTGGACAGCTCCTCAGTATTGTACATTGCAGCTGATATATATATATATATATATATATATATATATATATATATATATATATATGCAGCTTTTGACAAACTGGATACATTACAAAAACTGAAATGTAAACAAGCTCAAAGTTCAGCAGATCTATTGTAGCAAGTGTTTGTGAACAGAGCATACTACAGATCAGTGTTTCCCAACCAGGGTGCCTCCAGCTGTTGCACAACTGCAACTCCCAGCTTGCCCGGGGCATGCTGGGAGTTGTAGTTTTGCAACAGCTGGAGGCACACTGGTTGTGAAACACAGCTATAGATGATACATTGTACACAACTCCCAGGCTGTCCGAGCATGCTGGGAGTTGTAGTTTTGCAACAGCTGAAGGCACACTGGTTGTGAAACAAAGCTATAGATGATACATTGTACACAGAACAGACAGCTCCTCAGTGCTATACATTGCAGCTGATTATATATATATATATATATATATATATATATATATATATATATACAGCTTTTGACAAACTGGATACATTACAAAAACTGAAATGTAAACAAGCACAAAGTGCAGCAAATCTATTGTAGCAAGTGTTTGTAAACACATCATACTATAGATCAGTGTTTCCCAACCAGGGTGCCTCCAGCTGTTGCAAAACTACATCTCCCAGCTTGCCCGGACAGCCGTTGGCTGTCCGGGCATGCTGGGAGTTGTAGTTTTGCAACAGCTGGAGGCCCACTGGTTGTGAAACACTGCTATAGATGATACATTGTACACAGAACCTGATACATCAGCACCAGGGGACTGGACAGCTCCTCATTGCTGTACATTGCAGCTGATATATATATATATATATATATATATATATATATATATATATATATATATATATATATATTCAGCTTTTGATAAACTGGATACATTGTAAAAACTGAAATGTAAACAAGCTCAAAGTGTTTGTAAACAGAGAATACTAGAGA
Organism: Hyla sarda; assembly: GCF_029499605.1. Classification (NCBI taxonomy): domain Eukaryota; kingdom Metazoa; phylum Chordata; class Amphibia; order Anura; family Hylidae; genus Hyla; species Hyla sarda. The sequence goes on along the minus strand of NC_079193.1, from coordinate 341,933,585 downwards.
TGATACATTGTACACAGAGCCTGATACATCAGCACCAGGGACTGGACAGCTCCCCAGCACTGTACATTGCAGCTGTCCCATACACTACCTGGCTCTGTGTATCTGCAGCATCACCATGAATTTACAATAATAAGAGGGAACTTACTGGTTAGGAAGCAGAAGGTAATGTCTCTCACACACAGTCCCAGCCTGTTCAGCAATGCACATTGACAGCTCGCTCAAGGACTTTTGCATTGGATGTTTATTGTATCATCAGCAAGTGCATCCTGGCTCCACAGTGCACACCATCTAGACATGCTCAGTTTTTCTGACCTTCTCAGACTGGGAACTACCAAGACTATTGCAGCAAGGAGGGGTAATCTGGATTCTACCATGGAGTGCTTCTAAAAATAGCACCTGCAAAAAGGAACAGCTGGGGCTTAAAGAAACAGTAACCTGTCTGCTTCTTTGAGTATCCCGGATGACCTGATTACATCGTATGCGTTCTGCCTGTTAACCTCTTGGCTACCTGGACGGTCAGCGATGCATTTCATTTAAGAAATGCGGTAAGCTGCCTGTTGTTTTGTTTGTTTGTTTGTTTTTATAACCGGCTTGCGGTGCAATATTTTCTGCTTTACAGTCGAATAATGAGGTTCATGCTGGGCAGCTCTGTGGCCCATTGCATCCTTCAGGCATTAGCTGTGGAGGATGATATACACGATACAGCCGAGTGCACAGACTGGGTATGGCAGAATTCCCTATAGATCCATATTGCATACCAGTAGGCACACTGTGTCGCCATATGGCTGTTCCGTTAGGCACCATGTTCTCTTCTAGAAGCAATGCTGAGTAATATATCATTCCAATCATGGCCAAGTGACTCTTATTTACATTTGGGGATATAGTTGCACATTTTTTGTTTTGCATGCTTTTCGCAAACAGCGGGCAAAGGATTTAGCAGTTCTTTAAATTCTTTCTACTGTGGGTGGAATTAGGATTTCTGTGAAGGAAACATCTGCCACGAAAATCACAATTCCGGCCTCTGCAGAAAGAATTCCGCCAGTTTCACCGTGTAGCAGAATTCCATTGAAAACAAAAGGACTCGCTGCATGGTAAGATTCTGCTGGGAAATTCCGCCATGTGAACTTGGCCTTAACCTCTTAAGGAATCAGCCTATCTGGGCCTTAAAGGAGTAGTCCAGTGGTGAACCCAGTGGCGAGCAACTTATCCCCTATCCTAAGGATAGGGGATAAGTTTGAGATCGCAGGGGGTCCGACCGCTGGGGCCCCCTGCGATCTCCTGTACGGGACCCCCTCGCCCCCTCAATACAACTTTATGGCAGAGCCAAAGCGCTGCCTTCGGCAATCTCCGGCTCTGCCATAGCGATGTATTGAGGGGGCGTGTCGGCCGCCGCATCGTGCGGAGGTCGACATCCGCTATCTGGCCGGAGAGCCGGGGCCCCGTACAGAGAGATCGCAGGGGGCCCCAGCGGTCGGACCCCCCGCGATCTCAAACTTATCCCCTATCCTTAGGATAGGGGATACGTTTTTCACCACTGGACTACCCCTTTATGGACTCAATTTTATTTTTACGTTTTTGTTTTTTCCTCCTCGCCTTCAAAAAATCATAACTCTTTTATATTTTCATCCACAGTCTAGTATGAGGGCTTGTTTTTTGCGCGACCAGTTGTCTGCTATAACGCCATCACTCACTTTAAAATAAAATTTACTTTTTTTGTGGGAAATTAAAAAGAAAACCGCAATTTAGCAAATTTTGGAAGGTTTCATTTTCACGTTGTACAATTTACGGTAAAAATGACATGTGTTCTTTATTCTTTGGGTCAATACGATTAAAATGATACCCATGATTATACACTTTTCTATTACTGTTGCACTTAAAAAAAATCGCACATTTTTTAATCAAATAAGTACTTTTAAAATCCCCCTATTTTGAAGACCTATAACTTTAAAATTTTTCCGTATAAGCAGTGGTATGTGGGCTCATTTTTTGTGCTGTGATCTGAACTTTTTATTGATACCATTTTTGCTTATATAAAACTTTTAATACATTTATATAATTTTTTTTTTGGAATAAAATGTTATAAAAAAGCAGATATTTGGGGCTTTTTTTTTTACATTCACGCCGTTCACCGTACGATATCATTAACATTTTATTTTAATAGTTCAGATATTTATGCACGCGGGTATACCAAACATGTATATCAAATTTTTTTTAACACTTTTTGGGGGTAAAATAAGGAAAATGGGACAATTTACGTTTTTATTGGTGGAGCTGGTTTTTCACTTTTTTTTTTTCCTTTAAAAAAAATAATTTTTTACTTTTATTTTTACACTTTAATAGTCCCCATAGGGGACTATTTATAGCAATCATTTGATTGCTAATACTGTTCAGTGCTATGAATAGGACATAGCACTGATCAGTAGCAACAGTGATCTTCTGCTCTGGTCTGCTTGATCACATACCAGAGCAGAAGACCCATGGAAGGCAGCGGAGGCCGGTGAGAGGACCTCCATCTGCTGTTCTGGATGATCGGATCGCCGCGGCAGCGCTGCAGGCGATTCGATCATCCATTTTAGTGACCGCGATGTTGCAGATGCCATGATCTTTATTGATCACGGCATCTCAGGGGTTAATGGCGGACATCCGCGGGATCGCGTATGTCCAACATCACCCACGGGTCCCTGGCTGCTATTAGCAGCCAGGACCTGCTGCGCATGACCCGAGCATTGCTCCGATGCTCGCGGTTATGAATAGGACGTAACTGTACGTCCTGGGGTGTTAAGTACCAGCTCACCAGGACGTACTTTTATGTCCGGAGTCGTTAAGGAATTAAATGGGTACACCACTGGAATTTTTTTTTTTTAATCAACTGGTGCCAGAAAGTTTAACAGATTTGTAAATTACTTCTATTAAAAAATCTTAATCCTTCCAGTACTTATCAGCTGCTATATGCTCCACAGGAAGTTATTTTCTTTTTGAATTTCATTCAGTCTGACCACAGTGCTCTCTGCTGACACCTCTATCCATTTTAGGAACTGTCCAGAGCAGGATAGGTTTGCTGTGGGGATTTGCTCCTACTCTGGACAGTTCCTAAAATAGAGAGAGGTGTCAGCGGAGAGCACTGTGGTCAGATAGAAAGGAAATTCAAAAAGAAAAGAACTTCCTGTGGAGCATACAGCAGCTAATAAGTACTGGAAGGATTTAGATTTTTTGATAGAAGTAATTTACAAATATATTGGTATAGGAGAAAAGGGAAACGAGGGAGAGCAACTTCCGTATATAAGTGATACCAAGATAGGGGGACTGCAGCGGTTGTCAGGGTCCCGTTACTCCGTAGTACCTGCGGGGTGTATGCGACCAGATAAAGTACCAATATACCAACACAAGAGAATGTAGCATTCACTCACTGCATAAACGGCTACTAAGTTCCCGGCTGGAAGGAATCACTGGTCAGCGTCTTCAGGAGCGCTCAGAGGCTACAACCGGTAGTTTCACGCGCTGCTGCGCGCTTCGTCCGGCCTCATCCGATGAGGCCGGACGAAGCGCGCAGCAGCGCGTGAAACTACCGGTTGTAGCCTCTGAGCGCTCCTGAAGTCCTGAAAGACGCTGACACGTGATCCCTTCCAGCCGGGAACTTAGTAGCCATTTATGCGGTGAATGAATGTTACATTCCCTTGTGTTGGTAATTTACAAATATGTTTAACTTCCTGGCACCAGTTGATTTAAAAAAAAAAAAAATTTACCCCTTTAAGGTAAATTCACAAGGCTAGTTTCTTCTGCCAGCAGACAAATGAAGTCAAAGACTGTTCAGGGATGTTTGAAGTTGTACTTTTGCTACAGCTGGAGGCACACTAGTTAGGAATCAGCACCTTTATGTATGTTTACATGGGCGGATCTCTTGCCAGTTTTCCGCTATAGGTTTAAGCAATGGTGGATTTTCCACAGCAGAAAATATGCAGCAGGATATGTTGACTTTATTCTTTTGCTGCCAGAAAAAAACAGCCATGTGAATGTATCCTCACACCACCAAATTTCCAAGTGGAATCTGGTGGAAAAATTACGCTCTGAAACTCTGTTGCAGCAAAGTCCCATTGTTTTCAACTGGATTCTTCTGCACAATACACATGACAGAATTTCTGCATTGGAAACGTGCTGCAGAAATCCTGATTCTGGCCACTCAAAAATGCACATGCGCCGGCATGGTCTGCCTATGCCAGCTGTTTGTGAAATGCCGTAAAAAATTCTGGGGTGTGGATAAGGATAAGTTTACACGCCTGGGTTCTTCTGGGAATTTCCTGCTGTGATTTTTAGCCACCGTGGGTTTTGCATGACGGATTTTTTGCTGCAGAAAATCTGTTGCAGATTACGTTGACTTCAATGTGATCTCACATGGCATTGTTTCCTCAGCGGATATTGCGCAGCAGATTTTTCGCAGCAGGCCCCATTGAAGTCAACAAAATGTGCTGCGGATTTTCTGTTTCTAAAACCTGCAGCAGGAAACTCCCAGAAGATCCCGCCTATGTTAACATACCCTGACATTAAATACTTTCATCGCCTTGTGGACTTAGCATCAGTGGTAGGAGTAACAGTACTTTACCGTATGTAAAATGCGACATTGTGCATGAATTGGAAAAATAAGCAAGAAAAATACGATACAAATCATCAATAACTAATTAATCATCTTAAAAAAGTTAAATCATTTACATCATGTACGAAAAAGTGGTAAAATCTTCTTCTGGGAATTGGATAGATGAAAACATTTTCCTGCAGTGAAAGACGGGCTATAGGCACGAGGAACGTTGTGCTGAGATATTGATCGCTGACTTTGCTTTTATCAATAATTGTCGCCTTCTTGTTTTAGAGAATTACTATGAAATGACTTCTGTGAGATGTTGACAGGGGAGCTAAGTTGAAGCGGGGCATAAGTAGAAGTGGAGGACATACTGCAGGAAGATATTTCGTTTAAAAAAAAAAATTTATTCTGCTTGGGAAACTGTATTGTCCTTTTCCTCCAACTCCAGCACAAGCTGTCTCTAACCTCTATAGCAGTGGTCTTCAACCTGCGGACCTCCAGATGTTGCAAAACTACAACTCCCAGCATGCCCGGACAGCCGTTGGCTGTCCGGGCATGCTGGGAGTTGTAGTTTTGCAACATCTGGAGGTCCACAGGTTAAAGACCACTGCTCTATAGGATTCTATAGGTTCTATGTAGCAGCAGCGTATACACTTAAAGGGGTATTCCAGGAAAAAACTTTTTTTTATATATATCAACTGGCTCCAGAAAGTTAAACAGATTTATAAATTATAGAAAGAGGATTGTCCAGCACTGTAAGCACGATGCAAGGATGGTTTATTGTAAAATCACACAGCAAACAGCAGCAGGGATAAAGTGACACATTTCAGCGACCTTTGTACTAGGCTTAGTACGACTAAGGCCACAAAGGTCGCTGAAACGCGTGACTTTATCCCTGCTGCTGTTTGCTGTGTGATTTTACAATAAACCATCCTTGCATCGTGCTTACAGTGATGGACAATCCTCTTTCTACTATTGACTGGTGTTGCTCGCGAATTTTATTCGCGAATATTGCATATTCGCGAATTTGCGCATATTCGTGAATATAGCACTATACATTCGTAATTACGATTTTTTTTTTTTCACAGTACACATCACAGTGATCACCCCTCTCTGCTTCCAGCTTGTGTGGTGTAAAGAAGGCTCTAATACTACTGTGTGAGACTGGCGTGCGAATCTTCGCATATGCGCATTTTCGCTTATGCTAATTTTTGTATATGCAAATTTTCGTATATGTTAACTTTCGCATCCGCAAAGTTTCGCAAATGCGAAAATAACACGCACATATTACGAATATGCGAATTTAGCGAATATATGATGAATATTCGTCCATATATTCGCGAAATATTGCGAATTCGAATATGGCCTATGCCGCTCAACACTACTATTGACCTGACTTGAATGGAGGGAGTGTGATGTGACATCACGATGGGGTTGCCCGAATCCAGCTTTCTGAACATAATGCTCCGAACACCTGGTGTCTGTACAGAGATCACGGGGGTCCCGGCGGCCTGACCCCCGAGATCAGACATCTTTATCCCCTATCCTATGGATAAAGAATAAGATGTCTAGCAATATAGTACCCATTTAAGGCATTAAAACATCCCTATGCTAATGTTGAATATCTCAAAATAATGCCATAAAGTATGAGAATGAAACTTATGCCTCGTTTATGTTTATTCTAATAAAATAAATAAATAAAGATACATTTCAGGGGTTATCCAGGAAAAAACTTTTTTTTAGATATATATATATATATATATATATATATATATATATATATATATATATATATCAACTGGCTCCAGAAAGTTAAACAGATTTGTAAATTACTTCTATTAAAAAATCATAATCCTTTCAGTACTTATGAGCTTCTGAAGTTAAGGTTGTTCTTTTCTTAGAAGTAATTTACAAATCTGCTTAACTTTCTGGAGCCAGTTGATATATATATATATAAAAAAAAAGTTTTTTTCCTGGAATATCCGTATAATGCATTTCCCCATTGTAGACTTGGGAATTTTCTTATTCTAGTGATCGGTGGGGATCTTAGCTATCAGACGTCTCAGATCTAACTCGTATCACTTATTCTATAGACATGTAAGAAATGTTAAAGGGGTATTCCAGGAAAAAACCTTATATATATATATATATATATATATATATAGATAGATAGATAGATAGATAGATAGATAGATATATAGATATAGATATAGATATATCAACTGGTTCCAGAAAGTTAAACAGATTTGTAAATTACTTCTAGTAAAAAATCTTAATCCTTTCAATATTTATGAGCTTCTGAAGTTAAGGTTGTTCTTTTCTGTCTCTCTGATGACACCTGTCTTGGGAAACGCCCAGTTTAGAAGCAAATCCCCATAGTAAACCTTTTCTAAACTGGGCGTTTCCCAAGACAGGTGTCATCAGAGAGGATTTAGACAGAAAAGAACAACCTTAACTTCAGAAGCTCATAAGTACTGAAAGGATTAAGATTTTTTAAATAGAAGTAATTTACAAATCTTAGAGAATAAAAAAGATCACTAGCGCTGGATGGGTCTGGTTTGATGTGTGATTGTACGGCTGCTTTACTATAAATGTGCTCCCCTATGGATGCACACTGTGTAGAAAGTAATATACTGAAAAATAATTGAATAGTAAGCGCTGTATTATACACACAAGTTACAAACTGACCTGTAGATAGGACGGTTGCTGATAAAAATCGGTGGTTGCGGTGTAAGTGTAATGATCCCCCGGCAATGCTGTTACAGCGCGATCGCTGTGTATTGCAGTGAAGGAGGTAACGCTCTGCAGATACGTGGGCTCCCTGAAGTGGTGTTCCAGAGGTTGCAAGTGGTTCTTACTGAATTGACTCCCGGATGTAGCGGGTTACTTCTTTTAATGTTGTTTCCCAGAGTGTTACTTCATGAAGGGTCCGGTCTCTAGGAAGGAGCGTGGATTGTGGTGGGAGCACGCCCCGGCCAGTGGCACCTCTACCAACTTGCATGCACGCTACGATCAGGTTAAGGTTCCGACTGAGTGTGTTGTGAGTGACGTCACTATGGTATCCTCAGCAGTCCACAAGGCTATCAACGTACGTTTCGGAAGATAGCCTTGTGGACTGCTGAGGATACCATAGTGACGTCACTCACAATACAATCAGTCGGAACCTTAACCTGATCGTAGCGTGCATGCAAGTTGGTAGAGGTGCCACTGGCCGGGGCGCGCTCCCACTCCAATCCACGCTCCTTCCTAGAGACCGGACCCTTCATGAAGTAACACTCTGGGAAACAACATTAAAAGAAGTAACCCGCTACATCCAGGAGTCAATTCAGTAAGAACCACTTGCAACCTCTGGAATAGAGATGAGCGAACTTACAGTAAATTTGATTTGTCACGAACTTCTCGGCTCGGCAGTTGATGACTTTTCCTGCGTAAATTAGTTCAGCCTTCAGGTGCTCCGGTGGGCTGGAAAAGGTGAATACATTCCTAGGAAAGAGTCTCCTAGGACTGTATCCACCTTTTCCAGCCCACAGGAGCACCTGAAAGCTGAACTAATTTATGCAGGAAAAGTCATCAACTGCCGAGCCGAGAAGTTCGTGACAAATCAAATTTACTGTTAGTTCGCTCATCTCTACTCTGGAACACCACTTCAGGGAGCCCACGTATCTGCAGAGCGGCACCTCCTTCACTGCAATACACAGCGATCGCGCTGTAACAGCATTGCCGGGGGATCATTACACTTACACCGCAACCACCGATTTTTATAAGCAACCGTACTATCTACAGGTCAGTTTGTAACTTGTGTGTATAATACAGTGCTTACTATTCAATTATTTTTCAGTAATTTACAAATCTTTTTAACTTTCTGGAGCCAGTTGATATATATAAAAAAAAGTATTTTCCTGGAATACCCCTTTAATTCCTGAAATGTATCTTTATTTATTTATTTATTTTATTAGACTAAACATACATGAGGCATAAACTTCATTCTCATACTGTATGGTATTATTTTGAGATATTCAACATTAGCATAGGGATGTTTTAATGCCTTAAAGGGGTACTCCATTGCTAGACATCTTATTTTTTATCCATAGGATAGGGGATAAAGATGTCTGATCTCGGGGATCAGGCTGCCGGGACCCCCGTGATCTCTGTGCAGACACCAGGTGTTCGGAACATTATGTTCAGAAAGCTGGATTCGGGCAGCCCCATCGTGATGTCACATCACACTCCCTCCATTCAAGTCTATGGGAGGGGCCGGACGGCTGTAGAGAGTCTGTGTAGAGCGTCATGTGTCTTTTATTAAGATAGAGGGGGGGGGTGACATCATGAGAGGGCAAGGCGTAATGTCATGACTACGGCCTCCCAATCTGGCATTCTAAATAATGTTTAGAATGGCGGGTGTCTGCACTGAGATTGTGGGGGGTCTTAGTGGCGGGATTCCCGTGATCACACATCTTATTACCTATCCTATGGATATGGGATAAGGTGCCTAGCAATGGAGTACCCCTTTAACCTTACACACAGGAAACTAGTATTGCAAGTTAGCTCTTTTCTTGATGAGATTGAAAGCATCATTTTGGCTCTATAGAGGTAAATAGTTGGTCTAGTCATCTATCTCTACAATGCATTCAGATTTTCTGCCATTCTTCTATGCAGATCCTCTCAAGCTCTGTCAGGTTGGATGGAGACCGTAGGTGGAAACCATTTTCCAGTCTCTCCAGAGATATTCGATCGGGTATTCTCACTGTTCCTATTATTCTTTCTGCTTTGTACTCTGCAGGGTTTTCTGACCATTGGATCTACACGGTTAAGCACTGAAAGTAGGGATAATCTAATGAGCTTTACGTGGCGGAGATGATGCGTCCTGATTTAGCAGAAGTCAAAAGGTTCTCATTATGGTCTATGGAACATTCTAACTGCGTGCACATCTCCCAAGGTGTGTAAGTGTCATTGAATGTAAGATCTTCTGAAGAAGGCATCGAAACGTGTCAGCGAGAGCGGGTAGAGGAGATCACGGAGAACCCGACCATTTTTCTATTTTGATTGATCATTAATTATGGTGGGAAAAAAATATAAAATGTATAGTAGTACTGACAACATTACTGATGTTTTGTGTATAGATGTGCCCATCTCCACCTTTGTTGAAATTAGTTAAGGATTCCAGGCTATAGGGTGTGACTACTGTCTTATGGGGGTGGGGGGGGTGGTGTTACTGCCTACCAGGGGGATTACTGGCTACTAGGGGGATTTCTGGCTACTGGGGGGGGGGGGGTTACTGCCCACTAAGGGGAATTACTGCCTATTAGGGGTTTTCTGCCTATTAGGGAAGATTACTGGCTACTAGGTTGATTACTGGCTACTGGGGGGGATTGCTGCCTATTAGGAGAAATTATGGGCTACTAGGGCGGTAATTTGCCATCGGGTGGATTACATCCTACTAGGGGGGATTAAGAGCTACTAAGGAGAATACTGCCTACTAGGGGAATTACAAGATATTGGGAATTACTACCTACTAAGCAGAATATTGGCTAATGGGGGGATTACTGCCTACTGGGGGGGTTACTAGCTACTGGGGGGAATACTGCCTACTGGGGGATTAGTGGCTACTGGGGTGATTACTAGCTACTGGTGGAATTACTGGCTACGGGGGAGGGGGGGTCTACCTACTAGGGGGATTACTAGCTACTGTGGGTGGATTACTAGCTACTTTTTTTCTGCATAGATTACTGGCTGCTAGGGGGAATACTGGCTATTGGGGGATTACTGCCTATTAGGGGGGATTATGGGCTTCTAGGGTGGTTTACTGACTACTAGGTGGATTACTTCCTACTGGGGGGGATTACTAGCTACTGGGGTAATTACTGCTGACTAAGTGGTATTTCTGGCTACTGGGGGGGTATTACTAGCTACTTGGGGGGTTACTGGCTACTGGGGGTTTACTTGCTACTGCATGGATTACTAGATACTTGGGGGGGGATCAACCTGTTTATTGGGAGGGGAATACTTACTTGCTTACTGAATTGGGGGGTTTACTTGCCTGCTGAGGTGGCTACCTGCCTACTGGGGAAACTATCTAACTGCTGTGAGAGGTTAACTTACTGGGGGACCTACTTACATACCCATTTTTTGGGGCACCAAGGTGGGGGGCATTATTACCATTTGGGGGACTATAGGTAGGGAGATTGTATAGAGGCGGCTTGCATGTTGAAAAATAAAGGAGCATAACACTTTATTCTGGCACATTCTGCAGAAAAGAGTCATGGATGGAAGAAGCCATAATGGCGGTTTGGAAAAGGAAAAGTCACCTGTGAGTCACTGCAGGAATCCACTGCTATATTAGTTAGTATATCATTTTTTAATTTTTATTTATGCAGTAACAGTACACAATTGGGTCATATGTATCATGCGCCAAGTACCAGGAGAGCTGACAACAATCAATTTTGCTTTGGTCAGGGTATTTGGATATATAGCTATGGCAGGAAAAAAAAATGTCTACATACCACACATACAAACAGAAGGTTTCATTTTCTTTTTGTTTTGGTGCTTTGGAGCTTACTTGTCTTTTTGTTCATACCTGCCCTTACTACTACACCAGCATGGTTGCAGGGTTAATTTTTTCCCGCCTTTTAAGACATTTTAGTGTGCACACTTTTAGAGTACAAAAGTGCATATGGCATCAAGAAGTTTACTACTAAACCACCAACAGTGTCACAGAGCTCTTAATGAAAGGGTACTAGTAATACCTTTACTGTCTGAGTATTTATTTTGCCAAAAAACAATGTTTCTTGTAGTGTTTATGTGGTAAAGAGGCTTGGGCCAGGGTTTGAAGTGCCTCTTCACTGTGCTTATCCACTCTGTGTTTGATAGAGGGCCCAGCAATGGTGAAACTGTACATGCATCATGGCTTCCTATTGTGGCGCATGTGCAGTGAGCCAGCGGAGCTGATTTCAAATCTGTATCCCATAATTGACAGAAGGGAGTGAGCTTTTTGCCTCTATGAATTGCAAAGCACGCGCAGAGGCTTTTTATGATTCAGCATCTGCCTCACTGGCTTACCGCAACACCACAACAGGAAGGCATGACGCATGTGCGGGTTCACCATCGCCGGACCCTTTCTGTCAAGCAAAGGACGAGGAACCACAGCGGAGAGGCGATGGGGCCTGAGAGAAATGAAGACCCGGGGGAATATCACTTTGACACGAGAACAGAACATGATAAACAATTTTATTTATTTATTTTTAAATTAAAAAAATAAGTGAGTGTTGCCGCTCTATTACCGCTAGTTTCAGACAGCATACAAAGCAAATGTCGTGGCTGCAATACTATTCCTGAGCCACACATAGATTATTGCCTTGATCATTATATAATGTTGTTTTTGACCCAGCTGTTTGATACTCAGCATTTCCTCTGTGCAGGTTTTGGTAAATCTCCCCTTTGTGTATAATTTTGTTTAACTGCATTGTAAGGTCTTAAATGATGTGAATATGATACTGTTTATTTTTCATACCATTCCCTAGAAAAAGGTCCCATTAGGACTCCACAGCAAAAGGTAAAAAAAAAATGTGTAGGGGCACATTAGGGAGAAGTGCTGGGATAGGGTGGTTTTACCCCACCCTTAAAAACTGTTTACACCTCAACCCCCCTAGGCCTCCTCCTACCGGCCTTTGTCTACAATATAATGCTAGACAAGACTATATCCCATTGTAAATACATTGTTTGTGCTCATCATTATTTTGGAGTCACTTTATTACTTGATTTGTGGATTTTTAACTGTTTAATTAAAGGTTATATTTTATATACACTACCCTCACTTTAGTATATTTCATAAAAAGATACCAGTATTATAAATGGCTAATGATAAGTAAGGGACCTTTTAAAGGGGTACATCACCTCTAGATATTTTTTCCACTAGCGTGAGACATGTTATCTTCTGTGTTTGTGACGGCTAGTACACAGTGATCCTACTATAGACATGAATGGAGGGGGCATGGCGGCTGTGGTCGCCAGTCATCTGGCATGGAGTAAGCACCAGATGACTAAGGTGTCGTGGTGGAGATCCCAGGGGTCCCCAGTGCCCGGGCCACCATGATCAGACATGTTATCCCCTATCTTCCTATCCCCCAATGTCTAGGGCCAGAGTACCCCTTTAAGGATTTTGTATCTGGGTCAAGCCTTCCAGATACAATAACCTTTGTGTTCTGTCTTACTGACCTCATCTTACCCACTCATTGGCTTTGTCTGGCCTCCCCTTTTGTTTCTTGCCACCTCTCAGTACTTTGAACCAGGTTGACTTTTGGCTTTTTAACCACCCTTACGCCTGTTAATGTGATAATGTACCAACACCTTTACTTGCCACTTGCTGGCTGCCACTTCTTGAAGGCCATCCTGGAGATTGTGACCAGAGGATACCCTCACATTTACTGTATGAGAGCGTGTAGCATAAGACCAAGGTTTTCTTAACCTCCATACCTTACTCCTGATAAAATCTGATATTCATCTTTTTCAATGAGGGTCAAACAGGAAGTAGTAAAGTCATTTTTTAAGTATATCAAAGCTAAAGGGCACATTATATAATGACTAGAGATTAGCAAATCTACAAGTTCAAGCTGATTTATGGCTTTTAACAGTTTTCCCAAACTTTCCATTTTGCTCATGTCTAATAAGGAATATCATTTGCTTACTACATTATCTATGAATTATTTCCAAGCCAAACACATTATACTTTCTCATGCATTGATTGAAAATCCTTACTGTCAGATATTCCTTCACCGTAATGCATTCCTATCTATAGATGCTGAATACAATCATTATCTCCATTTGTATTATGTTGCCTTTGCCTACTCTGCAGAAATCTACCATTGCCATTTGAGTATTAACATGTATCAATGACTGACAAGAGATATAGTCATATCGAGTTGATATAATGTATTCGATAATGATTCTGACCTCCAAAATGTGGATTGACATTTTTACTTGTTTCCACAATTCTGTCGAGTCTTACATGAATGTCAATCACTTGCTCAGTCAGAGTCAGGAATAAATTGTTTCTGTTAAATGTGTAGTATGACTCTACTTCCTGCTGCCCTGCAGACAAAACAGCCCGTCACTAGGTTTTATCTGTATAAACCATTCCCACCATGTTCTAGCCAGTGTCAACCCCTTTGTAAAATGATGGCTATGTGTCTACTGTAGTGCTGTACATCTTAGAAAACTAACTTATAAAAACTCCCGCACCATATGCTAACTAGGGCTGAACTGTCCGCTGGGTGTTTCCACAGATCCCAAGTGTCCAGATGAACCAGCCCTAACCCAGCCCATTTTTGGTTGATTGACATGTGTAACACCTGTTTGTGCCATTCTTTGTTTACTTGAACTATATGAAAAAAAGGTAATTCACAGTAGATGAGTAGATAAGAATGGATGCACAGAGAATGGGATCACCATGGCTTTAGGCTAATTTGTGGTGGTGTGGTCCCTTACCTTCTCCTGCTAAGCTAAGTCTTTATGTATGTTGGGGTACCCACAGTACAATATTTCTCTTTACCAAAGAAGGTCAAACTAACGCACACAATTCGGCTCCAGGTGGATTCTCCTGACACTGGTTGTGCAATGCCTAACAGCAGGGTGCAGGCATCTCTTTGTAACCCCTTCAACTATTTTTATCACCAGGCCCGGACTGAAGCCCCACCTCTTGTTACTGGCAAAGATGTTGTGACAGTCTTAGCCACTGCATTCTCTAAAGAGGAAATTTATTGATGTGGCCTTCTTTACCTCTGGAATTCCTTGATGAGAATATAAAAAACCCTTGAATAGGACTGGGATTTTAGAGCTGACAACCATCTTAGCTGGGCTGAGGCCCCATGTAACCAAGTATCTCTTTGTCTACAGTATTCTACTCCGAACTGAACTCCACTACACTAAACTGACTCCTCTTCCTTTCTAACAGGATATCCTCCTAGGTTGGTCTGAAGGGATTGGACTGAGCAGGGACCTTTCACCTAGGGCTTTCCATCCCAATGTGGATTTGTAACTATTGCATGCGACTTGCTTTGACCATATTATGAAATGACCGTATTCTTTTTTTTTTTTTTCAGATATACAATGCAAAAGACTACAAGGGGCAAATATGACACAATGCATTAACAACTAATTGCAAGTGTCTACTGACAGCCACACTGCAGCTAGGAATGCACGCAGTTGGACACTGCACTCGTATATTATTTTTATCCTCACCATGTAATGGAAGAGTGGTAATCCTATTTTGTTTTACCTATATAGCTAAAACATTTATGTCATTATGAATTGTATCAGTGAGACGGTATTTTACTCAACTTACACCATAATATCATTAAGGCTCAACATAACCTATCAACCCCTCATGTAATTCGTGCTGCTCATGGTACTGAGAACTCTCTTCTTATAAGCTTAGTTCAAGGCAATTCCACATACCGAGTCCTCAATTACATTTACAGTTCAATTTAGAAAATCCTTTAGTATAACAGGTCAAATAGAGTTTTACAACAAGCTCATTGAAACTCTACAGTTTGTAAAAACATTCATGCCGCCTTGCAGCGGAGCGCTCATTTCATATTCTGCCATTCTATCAGCTATAGCTAATGTATACAATCTGGTTTGGTGCTGACTAAGCTCCTTAGGATTCATTCTCTCTCAGACACAGTAAAGTTACTCATCCTTACACTAAAATAAAAGGTAGGAGGCTTATTAAATATATCCTGTGAGAGGTCCATTGTTGTCTATTAAAATATTAATATTAATGGACTGTTTTAGCCATTAGAATCATTGGTATCGAGTAACCTGCACTGAGTACAAGAGACCATTCTTACCATTGCTAATTAAGTTTAATGTGGATGAATGTAAGGTTATGCTCTTGGGACAAGAGGACACATTTTACAATTACACATTGAATGGTAAAATAATGGATAAAACCTACAATGAAGGAGACTCAGGGGTAATAATGGACTGTAAATGTAACTTTAGTAACCCTAGTGCCAGGCAGCTGCTGCCAAGGCCAATAAAATTCTGCATTAAAAATGAGGCACAGTATAGATGTTTATCAGTGTTAAAATCACTATACAGATTGTACATATAGATATCCCTGATTTACTATCAAGTACATATATAGTTTTTATCAGGTTGTGCACCATAATATGCCCCAGTGTGCAGCTCAATAAAAAAATATGATCTGACTGACCCTCCGGACGACAAATTGCGTGGTCACCTGTTTTAAACATTACTCCATCAATTTACTGAAGTGAGCATAAACAGAAAGAGGACTGGTCTGGCACCGCTAGCAGATGTAGCAGCAAAATAAAGTAATGTCCAGGTGTGGGCAAATCTCAAATGTACCAGTGGTAGAATCTGTAGTGTGTCCCCAAGGGGTGGTGCAGGGATCCAATAGAAATAGCAGGTAGATACGATACAGTAGAACAAGATGGAAGACGCACTCACCACAATGTTGCTGGGACGATGGTTAATCTTTATTGCAGTAGGCTTGCATAAAACATTCACCAGGTACGGAGATACACAGGGAGCTGTAGGTGGAAACAGGCAGGGGGCGTGTAGGGGGCGGCAACTAGTTTCGCGCACGTAGGCGCTTCCTCTGGCTCGCACTGACGCCCTTGGCGGCTGAAGGTGGTTCTTATGGATTAGGCAAACCAAGTAACCAATAGGGGGGATATGATAAACTTATATAAGTATATTAATGGCCCATACAAAAAATATGGAGAAAAACTGTTCCAGGTTAAACCCCCCCCCAAAGGACGAGGGGGCACTCCCTCCGTCTGGAGAAGAAAAAGTTTAGTCTCAAGGGCGACACGCCTTCTTTACCGTGAGGACTGTGAATTTATGGAACGGTCTACCTCAGGAACTGGTCACAGCAGGAACAATTAACAGCTTTAAAACAGGATTAGATACATTCCTGGAACAAAATAACATTAATGCTTATGAAGAAATATAAAATCCCATCCCTTCCCCAATATCCCGCCACACCCCTACCCCTTAATTCCCTGGTTGAACTTGATGGACATATGTCTTTTTTCAACCGTGCTAACTATGTAACAAACAAGGTAATTAAAAACAGTGATTAGTGTACATTAAAAATATTCCATAAGTACATGAACCTCATGTAATAACCTGTGAGGGAGATTTACTGAGTGAGAAAGGGACTCATTTTGTTTTTCTCATTAAGCCCCAGTGGTCCCACTGCATTCAGGCAGATTATCCACCGGGCTTCTGTTCTAAGTAATGACTGGTGCCTGTCTCCTCCATTAGTTGGGACGTTAACCCTTTCCAATCCTGCAAATTTTACACTGGTTAGGTCCGCTCCATGGCAGGTGCGGATATGAGCGATAAATCGCGTTGCTCCCACTCCAGTGTGAATGGAGCGCAAATGTTCTTTCATGCGCACCTGTAATTTTCTGATGGTTTTGCCTATATAATAAAAGCCACATGGGCACAGCAGACAATAGACAATGTAAGAGGTTTGACATGTTATTAGTTATTTAACTGCAATTTGTGTGTCTCCCAGTCTGAACATAGACTTAGCTAAATTATGGTTACAAACTGTGCAATGATGGCATTTGTAGTTACCACTAGATGACATTTTGGTCAACCAATTGGTAGCAGGTTTTGAATACTGAGCCTTAGTTTTTAAAGAATGCAGTAAATTCCCTAATGTTCAATTTCTTTAATGAGTAATAATGGGATTTTGCATTACTGTAATTTTAAGGTCTTCATCTTCCTGCAAGATATACCAGTTTTTCCTAATGATACTATTAACAGTACCATTCGTATTTGAATTTTTAAATGCAAATGTAAATCTGGAAGTATCATCAGAGGTGATTTGTGGTTTTATTTCCTTTTTATACAACAGTTCCTTTCGTGTTTTAGTTTGTACTTTCTCATAAGCTTTCTGGACTAGTTTATTAGGGTATCCCCGTTCAGTTAGTCTGTCTGATAGGTCCTGAGCCTCTTTTTGGAACAAATCAGATTTATTGTTTATTCGCTTTAAGCGCACAAACTGGCTGTACGGTATGCTTTGTTTGACATGACTTGGATGTGAACTGTTGTAATGAAGGAGTGCATTGCAGGATGTATTTTTACGGAAAGAGGTAGTAACGAGTGTATCAACCTTGAGCTATAATTTTGACATCCAAAAATTCCAACTGTTGGTCGCCATAACAATAGGTGAACGCCATGTTTTTGTCATTCATCACATTGAGATAGTGGACAAATGATGCAAATTGGGTTTCAACTCCATCCCATATGACAAAAATATCATCAACAAACCGTAGAAATAATTTTATATAGCGAGTAAAGGGATTTTTGGAGGTGAACACAAATTCTCTTTCAAACATAGCTAAAAAAAACGTTAGCATAAACGCATGAGACCGGAGTCCCCATTGCGGTTCCTTGTTTTTGGATGTACCATTCGTTGTTGAATTGAAAAGCGTTATTAGACAAAACAAATTTCAGGGCTTTGCAAAAAACGCAATGAAATCAGTAGATTTATTTTTATGTTGGAGACATTCTTCCATTGCCCGTATACCCGCATCATGCGGGATGCGGGTATATAAACTTTCAACATCAATGGATGCGAGGGATAATCCCTCTCGCCATTCAAAATTTTCCAACCGGGTGATTAAATCTCCAGTATCTCTCAAAAATGTTGGGAGCTCCCTAAGAATAGGTGACATAAGCCAGTCCAAATATCCTGACAAAGCCTCAGTCACCGAGCCGATCCCCGCCACTATGGGGCGCCCAGGGGGTCGGCTCAGTGACTTATGGATCTTTGGCAGGATATACCAGTAAGGAAATTTTGAAGCATGTGGAATCAGTTTTTCAGCAGCTTTTTCTGACAATAAACCTTTTTCTGTTGATCTATGTAATAAAGATCTCAATTTTTCTTTTATTTTATGAGTGGGGTTGGTACTTCATTTTTCATAAATTTCAGGGTTACCAAGTTGTTTTTGGTCTTCGGCGTCGTGGTCTGCTTGGTACCAGACCACGACTCCGCCACCCTTGTCAGCCTTAGATACCAAAACTTCACTGTTTTGCGTAAGGGACTTAAGAGCCGTGAACTCACTTTTAGACAAGTTAGATTGGGGTCAGGGTAGATAAGAGCCTTGGTTTCTTTTAATACATTTTTACTAAAGATATCTAGCGGGCTACCTGGTGTAAGTGGTGGATTAAAGGTGGATTTGTTACCTTTTGTGAACATTTTATCTGGTGACACACCATCAGGTAAACTATCACTAATTGGTCCAGCCAACTCTGCGAGAGTGCGGGTGGCTTCGACATCACTTTGGGTGAACTCCCTGACTATTGTGAAACCAAGTGGTCCTATTTTACACGGGGTGTCACAGTCATAACTTGCTCTTACATCTTTATTATCAGTGCAGCCTGAAATTTTTTTTTTAAGGTTAAGTCTCCTGATTACCTTGAAGAAATCAATTTCGAATTCTTCATAATTAAATTTTTCAGTGAGTCCATAATTAAGTCCCTTTTCCAAGGCAGATTTAAAAGAGTCTGACAATGGAATATTAGTTAAGTTGACAACCAAAGAATTTTCTTTGCGGGATATGGATTCCACATTACTGATTTCTTCCTCTATATTCTCCATGATGGATTGTGGTATTTCTTTTGTTCTTTTTCTCCTTTTCCGACCTCCTCGCCTGGTCTTATGTCTAAAAAAGGTTGTGCTATGGAAGTTGTCGGCAATTTACTGAAGTGTGCACAAAAAACATATGAATTAGTATGGTCAGAGAATTCACCATCTTCACTTACTAAAATTAGTTAAATAGTTAAAAAATTTTGAATCTTTTATTTATTTATTTATATGTGCATTTATTTATGCATTAATTTATTTCTTAATTAAGAATGAAATTGATTATAAAATATAATTATATATAAATGTTGAAGTAATTGCTGCATTGGAAAGAACTCAGATAGATGACCTCTGATCATTCAGTTGGGAGAAATGAATTTTGAGAAAGTTTGTAGAATCTTCCTTTTTCCTTTTTTGAGAGTTTTTTTTTTTATTTCTTTTAACCTTTGGCCAGTTCATGACTTGGGGCTTTGTGTCACATAATGTTAAGATGAATAATTTAATGTGGCAAATTCATGGCCCAGGACTTGCCCCAAGACTATCGCAATCAGGAGTCGTCTTTGCCAAGAAGTCCCCTGCGACTTCCATCAAATCCATCCCATGATCATGATGTTCTGGGGGCAAGTCTTCGGCTATGAATTTACTGCAAAATGTAAACACACATCCTGCTACCAGGACCATCATTGGAGGTACGCTTTAATGTCGAAAGTTAAATGTTCTTGAAGACTAGAGGTAGGTTAATGATCCATGGATTTATTCCACAGAATTTCTACAGTGTATTTAAGTATTTCTATACTGTATTTAAGGAAAACGAAAAGGGTATATGTCTCAAACAGAATGTATCATTGGAATATTAGAAAAAAGAATAAAGCTTTAGAAAAAAAGCTTTTATCCTCTGGTGCAAAAAAGTAAAGAAACTTTCCAAGGACCCAAAATTGCTGAGGGTTGGAATGCCTCCTCGTTCTCCCACCTATTCCTGTTTCTGTTTGAATGACATTCAGCTGGAAGCCGAACCCTGTTTCTAAATCCTGTTCCAATGTTGTGCATACACAAATTGTCCACAAGTGTAAAATTTGTAAACAGGGTTTGGCTTCCAGCGGAATGTCAATCAAGCAGAGACATGGATGGCAGGGGTGGCGAGGAGGCGTTCCAACCATCAGCAATCCAGAGTCTTGGGAATGCCCCTTTGCCTCTTTGCATCAGAGGATAAAAGCATTTTCTATGTCATGGACATACAGCCAGATATATACAAGGTACCACGAGTCAGCAGATCGATTCCCTTTAAAGCACCTCTAAAAAAAGACAACCTATGAACGAATATAATAATTTCTTCATACTCATAACCTATTTTATTAGAAACACATCGCTTTGGCGATGAGGTTCCCAGGTAATCTCTTCCTGGTGTTGGGGGTATTTGTATTCTTAATGTCGCAGATTCATCTTAATTCCATTTGGAGGCATTTCATCAATTCTAACTTAGTAAAGCTTAATCACTATATACATTAAAAAAAGATGAAATGTTCTAATATACTTTATGTGTCAATTGCTTTCTATTTTGGAGGTTCTTGAAACTGAATATATGTAGTACAGATACATTTGTGATCATAAAGAATTGACTTTATTCTATTACTTGCTATTAATCCAGTGGAGGACACCGAGGTCAGCCCCTCCCAAGATTCAAATTATTGAGAGTTTCCCCTTAAGCCAAACTACAAAATAATCTTTATTGTAATGTGTAGATTTAATTCAAATACATACATCTACTATTATTATTAGTACTAATACAAATGCATATATTATTTTTATTATTATTATTATTATAAATAATACTTTAAATGATAGTAAATAAGTCAAAGTAAATTTAAATAAATACATAAAATCACCCAATCAAATAAAAAGCAGCTTAATAATATTTAATACACACACAATCTTTTTAAAGAGGGACATGTACTGTATGTTCTCTTCTGTCTGTATTTACTGCCCATTTACAGGAAACACATTTTATGGGAAAGCAGTATAATTCTTTACGATTTCCGGATGTGATTCAGGATTATCCTCTTCTCTCCTCTCATTCTTTTTCTTCTGCTGCTTTTAAACATTTATACTGTATGTATATTGAATGCAGTCATATGTGTTAAGCACAACTCTTTAAATCAAATTTACAAACAAGCAGAAATTTCCAGATAAAGCCAGGCACCCTTAAGAGAAGGTGGTTTATACACTACGGTGTAATGAATAGAGGCAATGTATGATCACTGACACTGGGAAAGCTTCATAATGAAATAAAAACCCACCCTTTGCTGCCTATAGATTGGTGTTTGTTTGTTTTTTTTCATTTTGGAGGAGATACTGGATTAACTCAGAATTCTAAATCATGTTTCTAGGCCCTTGAAGGGGTATTCCGGCCAAAGACATCTTATCCCCTATCCAAAGGATAGGGGATAAGATGCCTGATGGCGGGGGGCCCGCCGCTGGGACCCCCCCCCCCCCCATATCTCCGTGCAACACCCACGTTCTATGCTGGGCTGCTGCTTCAGTCTTGGATACCTCTGTGTTTCCAGGATTGCAGATGTGACGTCATGCCAAGCC
Organism: Hyla sarda; assembly: GCF_029499605.1. NCBI lineage: Eukaryota > Metazoa > Chordata > Amphibia > Anura > Hylidae > Hyla > Hyla sarda. The sequence goes on along the minus strand of NC_079193.1, from coordinate 341,911,797 downwards.
CCCTCCATTCATGTCTATGGGAGGGGGCGTGAGGAAGTCACAACCCCTCCCATAGACAAGAATGGAGGGGGCCTGATGTGATGTCACGTCTCCAGTCCTGGAAACAAAGAGGTACCCCTTTAAAGTGATTGAGCATTAATTTACCCTTAATAGGTGGCACTAGAGTACAAGCGTCCTTTCCTTCTAGAGAAGGCTACTGTGCTTGGTACCTTCTAGGTCATGTACATGTCATTTATATGTGTCTAGCTTCTGTATGTGGCTCACAAATACCTCTGTTCTGCTGCTCACTCATTCTGACATTCACTGCTCAGGAAAAGGAGTCAAGCACTGAGCCAATCCTCACTCACCATGTATTCACTTCATCCCTGAGTCTGCTGTGCTGTGCTAAGTATCTTCATCCAATCACTGCAGGCTGCTCTGTAAAATTGTATTATGAAGTGTACTATTTCCTAGCTTGCAATACTTTAGTAAAACATGCTCTTAACCCCTTAACGACGCAGGACGTATATATATCATATCATATCGCGTCGGTTACGGCGGTCATCAACGGCCGGGACCTGCGGCTAATACCACACATCGCCGATCGCGGCGATGTGCGGTATTAACCCTTTAGAAGCGGCGGTCAAAGCTTTGACCGCCGCTTCTAAAGCGAAAGTGAAAGTGACCCGGCTGCTCAGTCGGACTGTTCGGGACCGCCGCGGTGAAATCGCGGCGTCCCGAACAGCTGGCAGGACACCGGGAGGGCCCTTACCTGCCTCCTCGGTGTCCGATTGGCGAATGACTGCTCCGTGCCTGAGATCCAGGCAGGAGCAGTCAAGCGCCGATAACACTGATCACAGGCGTGTTAATACATGCCTGTGATCTGTGTAAAAGATCAGTGTGTGCAGTGTTATAGGTCCCTATGGAACCTATAACACTGCAAAAAAATGTTTAAAAAAAAGTGTTAATAAAGGTCATTTAACCCCTTCCCTAATAAAAGTTTGAATCACCCCCCTTTTCCCATAAAAAAAATAAAACAGTGTAAAAAAAAATATATATATAAACATATGTGGTATCGCCGCGTGCGTAAATGTCCGAACTATAAAAATATATGATTAATTAAACCGCACGGTCAATGGCGTACGCGCAAAAAAATTCCAAAGTCCAAAAAAGCGTATTTTGGTCACTTTTTATACCATTAAAAAATGAATAAAAAGTGATCAAAAAGTCCGATCAAAACAAAAATCATACCGATAAAAACTTCAGATCACAGCGCAAAAAATGAGTCCTCATACCGCCCTGTACGTGGAAAAATAAAAAAGTCATAGGGGTCAGAAGATGACATTTTTAAACGTATAAATTTTCCTGCATGTAGTTATGATTTTTTCCAGAAGTGCGACAAAATCAAACCTATATAAGTAGGGTATCATTTTAACTGTATGGACCTACAGAATAATGATAAGGTGTCATTTTTACCTAAATATGCACTGCGTAGAAACGAAAGCCCCCAAAAGTTACAAAATGGCGTTTTTTCTTCGATTTTGTCGCACAATGATTTTTTTTCCGTTTCGCCGTGCATTTTTGGGTAAAATGACTAATTTCACTGCAAAGTAGAATTGGCGATGCAAAAAATAAGCCATAATATGGATTTTTAGGTGGAAAATTGAAAGGGTTATGATTTTTAAAAGGTAAGGAGGAAAAAATGAAAGTGCAAAAACGGAAAAACCCTGAGTCCTTAAGGGGTTAAAGGGGTACTCCGGTGGAAAAAAAAAAAAATCTTTTTTAAATGAACTGGTGCCAGAAAGTTAAACATATTTGTAAATTACTTCTATTAAAAAATCTTAATCCTTCCTGTATTTATTAGCTGCTGAATACTACAGAGCAAATTATTTTCTTTTTGGCAATGCTAACCACTAAGCCACCATGCTGCCCTTAGCATACATCTGCTATGCACGGTTGCTAAAATGGACAGAGATGTCAGCAGAGAGCACTGTGGTCGTGATGTCATCAGTGTTCCAAAAAGAAAGGAATTTCCTCTGTAGCATTCAGCAGCCAATAAGTACTGGAATGATTAAGATTTTTTAATAGAAGTAATTTACAAATATGTTTAACTTTCTGGCACCAGTTGATTTAAAAAAAAAAAAAATATATAGTTTTTCCACCGGAGTACCCCTTTAACCTCTTAAGGACCAAGCCCATTTTGGCCTTAAGGACCAGAGCGTTTTTTGCACATCTGACCACTATCACTTTAAATATTAATAACTCTGGAATGCTTTTAGTTATCATTCTGATTCCGAGATTGCTTTTTCGTGACATATTCTACTTTAACAAAGTGGTAAATTTTTGTGGTAACTTGCATCCTTTCTTGGTGAAAAATCCCCAAATTTGATGAAAAATTTGAAAATTTTGCATTTTACTAACTTTGAAGCTTTCTGCTTGTAAGGAAAATGTATACTACAAATAAAAACATTTTTGATTCACATATACAATATGTCTACTTTATGTCTGCATCATAAAATTGATGAGTTTTTACTTTTGGAAGACACCAGAGGGCTTCAAAGTTCAGCAGTAATTTTCCAATTTTTCACAAAATTTTCAAACTCACTATTTTTCAAGGACCAGTTCAGGTTTGAAGTGGATTTGAAGGGTCTTCATATTAGAAATACCCCACAAATTACCCCATTATAAAAACTGCACCCCCCAAAGTATTCAAAATGACATTCAGTCCACGTTTTAACCCTTTAGGTGTTTCACAGGAATAGCAGCAAAGTGAAGGAGACAATTCACAATCGTCATTTGTTACACTCGCATGTTCTTGTAGACCCAATTTTAAAATTTTTACAAGGGGTAAAAGGAAAAAATGTATACTTATATTTGTAGCCAAATTTCTCTCGAATAAGCACATACCTCATATGTCTATGTAAAGTGCTCGGCGGGCGCAGTGGAGGGCTCAGAAGGGAAGGAGCAACAAGGGGATTTTGGAGAGTACGTTTTTCTGAAATGGTTTTTGGGGGGCATGTTGCATTTAGGAAGCCACTATGGTGCCAGAACAGCAAAAAAAAAAAAAAAAAAAACACATGGCATACCATTTTGGAAACTAGACCCCTTGAGGAACGTAACAAGGAATAAAGTGAGCCTTAATACCCCACATGTGTTTCACGACTTTTGCATATGTAAAAAAAAAAAAAAAAATGGCACAAAAATGTGTGTTTCCCCCAAAATGTCACATTTTGCAAGGGTTAATAGCAGAAAATGCCCCCCAAAATTTGTAACCCCATCTCTTCTGAGTATGGAGGTACCCCATAAGTTGACCTGAAGTGCACTACGGGCGAACTACAATGCTCAGAAGAGAAGGAGTCATATTTGGCTTTTTGAGAGCAAATTTTGCTTGGGGGGCATATCGCATTTAGGAAGCCCCTATGGTGCCAGGACAGCAAAAAACCCCCACATTGCATACCATTTTGGAAACTAGACCCCTTGAGGAACATAACAAGGAATTAAGTGAGCCTTAATACCCCACAAGTGTTTCACGACTTTTGCATATGTAAAAAAAAAATAATAATGTCACTAAAATGTGTGTTTTCCCCCAAAATTTCAAATTTTTGAAAGGGTTAATAGCAGAAAATACCCCCAAAATTTGTAACCCCCATCTCTTTTGAGTATGGAGGTACCCCATAAGTTGACCTGAAGTGCACTACGGGCGAACTACAATGCTCAGAAGAGAAGGAGTCATATTTGGCTTTTTGAGAGCAAATTTTGCTCGGGGGGCATGTCGCATTTAGGAAGCCCCTATGGTGCCAGGACAGCAAAAAAAAAAAAAAAAACACATGGCATACTATTGTGAAAACTAGACCCCTTGAGGAACGTAACAAGGGGTACAGTGAGCATTTGCCCCCCCACTTGTGTCTGACAGATCTTTGGAACAGTTAGCTGTACAAAAGTTTTCATTTTCACAGACCACTGTTCCAAAGATCTGTCAGACACCAATGGGGTGTAAATTCTCACTGCACCCCTCATTACATTCCGTGAGGGGTGTAGTTTCCGAAATGGGGTCACATGTGTTTTTTTTTTTTTTTTTGCGTTTGTCAAAACCGCTGTAACGATCAGCCACCCCTGTGCAAATCACCTCAAATGTACATGGCGCAGTCTCCCTTCTGGGCCTTGTGGTGCACCCCCCCATATGGGGTATCTCCGTACTCAGGAGAAATTGCGTTACAATTTTTGGGGGGCTTTTTTCCCTTTTACCTCTTGTGAAAATGTAAAGTATGGGGCAACACCAGAATGTTAGTGTAAAAACTAAAAAATTTTTACACTAACATTCTGGTGTAGACCCCAACATTTCCTTTTCATGAAGGGTTAAAGGAGAAATAGCCCCCCAAACCTTTTAACGCAATTTCTCCTGAGCACGGCTATACCCCATATGTGGCCCTAAACTGTTGCCCTGAAATACGACAGGGCTCCAAAGTGAGAGAGCGCCATGCGCATTTGAGGCCTAAATTAGGGACTTGCATAGGGGTGGACATAGGGGTATTCTACGCCAGTGATTCCCAAACAGGGTGCCTCCAGCTGTTGCAAAACTCCCAGCATGCTTGGACAGTCAACGGCTGTCCGGCAATACTGGGAGTTGCTGTTTTGCAACAGCTGGAGGCTCTGCATTGGCGGGCAGTGCGGGGGATCTGAACTTTCACCCCAGGTCACTGTGATTGGTCCACAGGGACCAATCACAGTGATCGCTGACCAGGACCATAAATGGATGGTCCTGAGGGGTGAAGCAGAAGTTGTCTCCTACTGGAAACAGCGGGACTTCTGCTGGTTAACCCGTGCGATGCTGCGCATCGCCGGGTTAACTGAATGTCATTTATAAACGTCGGGATGCGCGAACGCACTGCACAACCTGGCGTTTATATATGACATTCTGCGGGAAGGGGTTAAGGTAGACAACTCCTTTAAAATGTACCTGCCATATCACGTAAAGAAATGCTTCTATATGTTACTCACTAGGTCATACAGATACTTTACATGTTTTTTTATGTGTCTAGCTTCTGCATATGGCTCACAAATCTCTCTGTTCTGCTGCTTACTCATTCTGACATCCGCTGCTCAGGAAGAGGAGTCAAGCACTGAGCCTGCCCTCACTCACCATGCATTCACTTCCTCCCTGAGTCTGCTGTGCTGTGCAGAGTTTCTTCATCCAATCACTGCAGGCTGCTCTGAAACCCCCTCCTCTCTGTTTTCAGGCTGCAGTCAGATGGGACAGGAGTGAGCACAGTGGAGTGCTAGTCCTTCCCTCACTTCCTTGACTTTGTCCATGCCTATGCTTCAGCTGGAACACAAATTATGCTGCAGCTGGACAGGATTATATTCTGGATGGTTTGGGGACCCCTAGTGGTCTTTTTGTATAAGCCATTTATTCTCTAAAAAATATATATCATTTTCTTAGTATAGTAATTTTTTAGCCAAGATGTACAACATATAAAAAGTTTTTGATTTTGACAGTTCTTATTTAATAGCGAGGAATCAGAAAATTGTCTGTAGTAGAAGTTCCTGTAAAGAGAGTCTCTGTCTCTGGAGGATCCAGCATATCCATGTATTGTATGCAAATATGCGCATATGTGGAAAAAGTGAATATCCGTAATTTCAAATACATAGCGAATATATTCGCGAATTTGCGATAAAAATGTTAAATGCAAATATTCGCGCCCAACACTAATACAGTCCATTGATTTCAACGGGAACTACAGTATATAATACTTCGGATCACCTGTGGTGGCGCTGCAGGAAATTGAGCCCAGGTAATGGAAGATAGCTAAGGGCCAGCACTGACAACTAGAGATGAGCGAATTTACCGTAAATTCGATTCGTCACGAACGTCTCAGCTCGGCGGTTGCTGACTTTTCCTGCATAAATTAGTTCAGCTTTCCGGTGCTCCGGTGGGCTGGAAAAGGTGGATACAGTCCTAGGAAAGAGTCTCCTAGGACTGTATCCACCTTTTCCAGCCCACGGGAGCACCGGAAAGCTGAACTAATTTATGCAGGAAAAGTCATCAACTGCTGAGCCGAGAAGTTCGTGACGAATCGAATTTACTGTAAGTTCGCTCATCTCTACTGACAACCTCTTCTACATTAAAAAATAGTATCAAGATCTAACAATGCCTTTGACAACATGGACCCCGACCCCTTTATAATAAAATCTATTCTATTTGTTTGATAGTTACATAAACCATTGTGTAGTGAGAGATTTGTTTTGCTATTAATGCAGTGTTCATCATTAATCCCTTCACTGGTTATTCTGCTAAGAGCTGCAGAGTCGTGCCTTTAGGGGACCCAATGGGCTTGAGATGGGAGAATTTACATAAGTCCATTTCAAGCTGCTGCCATTCTGAGCACGATGTCAAGCGGCTTCCATGAAAGGATTCACCGCGGGAACAGGTGTACAGGCAATGGAGATGCGTCTGATAATGAAAGAACAAAAAACAAAGAAAATCTGTGATGCATTTGCATTGAAAAATTCAATCTGGGCTGAAATATGTTATTATAAAAAATAAGAAAAAAAAAAAAGATCTCATCCTATGAGAGCCTTCCTTTAACCCAGTAGTCTCCAAACTGTGATTCTCCAAATGTCGTGCCATAAATTTATGAGGCAGGCCTTTAAAGGGGTACTCCCATCAAAAACTTCTTTTTTTTTTTTTAATAAACTGGTGCCAGAAAGTTAAATAGATTTGTAAATTACTTCTATTAAAAAATCTTAATCCTTCTAGTACTTTTTAGGGGCTATATACTACAGAGGAAATGCTTTACTTTTTAGATTTCTCTGATGCCATGACCACAGTGCTCTCTGTTGACCTCTGCTGTCCATTTGAGGAACTTTCCAGAGCAGCATATGTTTGGGGATTTTTGGGGATTTTCTCCTGTTCTGGACAGTTCCTAAAATGGACAGCAGAGGTCAGCAAAGAGCACTGTGGTCATGACATCAGAGAAATCTAAAAAGTAAAGAATTTCCTCTGTAGTATACAGCCCCTAAAAAGTACTGGAAGGATTAAGATTTTTTAATAGAAGTAATTTACAAATCTGTTTAACTTTCTGGCACCAGTTGATTTAAAAAAAAAAAAAGTTTTCCACGGGAGTACCCCTTTAATGGGTGAAAGCAATGATCTCCAAGTGGTCCACCTGATGTTGCAAAACTACAACTCCCTGCATGCCCGGACAGCCGTTGGCTTTCCAGGCATGCTAGGAGTTGTGGTTTTGCAACATCTGGAGGGCCACCAGTTTGTAGACCACTGGTTTAACACCTTGAAGCTACTTGTCATATCACAGAAAAAAAGTAATGCTTATATATAACTTTACGTTAATGTTCCTCTTCACTGCATGATCATAGTAAGTTGAGTTTTAAGGTACTCACTCCTGTCCTATCAGTTTTGTTTTTGAAAGCAGAGGAGAAGGGGGTTTAAGAGCAGAGCCTGCAGTGATTGGATGAAGAGACCCAGCACAGCACAACAGACTCAGGGAGGAAGTGAATGCATGGTGAATGAGTGTTTGCCATGGACACACCCCTTCCTGAGCAGTGGATGTCCGAATGAGTGAGCAGCAGAACAGAAGGATTTGTGAGCAGAAGACAGAAGCTAGACACATAAAAAACGACATGTAAACAATCTACATGACCTGGTGAGCAACATATATAAGCCTGTCTACATTGAGGGAGGAGAAACATTGCTCACCTCAGCATCATCTCAGTACCTCAAACACCCCCCCCCCCCTGATCACAATATATAACATATGTCTATGACGCATCAAACGTATCCCTTTAAAGTTCTTTTGTGAGGGCATGCTGCACCCTGAAGGTCAAAATTTTGCCATATTTAAGAATTTTCAATCGGTTTTACGTTTTCGCATGTTTTCTCTGTTCTTCTGTTTTCATGTTTTTATGCTCTACTTGTTGTTATACAAGCTGTATGAGCTGATTTAGTGATTAAGCATTGTCTGAGGACTCAGTGTCACATGGGATGCCACCATTCCAGCAACTCAGATTGCACATTTGTAAGTGTTGGTATTGTGAATTGGAGACATCCAGGAGCTATAACAGCTTAGCAGAAAGGGGTCAGGTTAGCTATATAAGGAGACAGAATTGTTAGCATGTAAAATTACCTGTCCTCTTCGAGATACAGCATTAGTTGCATAATTGATCTTTACTAGGAACTTTATATATTGGATTCCATTGGTACACCGGGAATAGAACAGTGGTAAGATGTTTACTGATAACTCAAACTTGGGTTTTTTGAATGCCAGTAAGAGACTTCCTTTATGGGTCACAGCTGTAATGTTTGGGGGAGAAAGAATATGTGGCCATTTTGGCTTGGCCGCCACCTCACTTTGTTGAGTGTTCAGGTTGAGCTCCAGGGAGTCTGCTAAAACTGCATTATACTTTACTGCCCCTTGCATACGGTAGGCTGTGCTGCTGGGGCCAATCCTCTGGTGCAACAGTTTGCAGAAACCATTCATGACTACTTGCAAAGACCAATGGCGGCACAATGTTGCCAATATTGCACACACCAAACCTACACATATGGTAGCTTGGCGACTTAGTGGTTAGCACTGGGGTCCTGGATCAATTTCAACCAAGAGAACAATCTACTTGGACTGTATATGATCTCCCTGTGTTTGTTTGGGTTTTCTTCCTAATTCTCTAGTTCGCTCCCATACTCCATAAACATGATGATAGGCCATTTGGCTTCTGTTTTAGAAATTAGATTTTAAGCCCTACTGGGGTTGTGAATGGCAACAATCTCCGTTAAGCGCAATAAGATACCATGTCCTTGACAATATACACAGTGTAAGCAACAGTAAATCTATCTATCAAACTCAATGTGTGTATCAGTGTGTGTATGTGTGTACTCATGATTAGTGTTGCTCGCGAATATTCGCAATGCAAATTTTATTCGCGAATATCGCATATTCGCGAATTCGCGAATATTCGAGAATATAGCACTATATATTCGTAATTACGAATATTCAGTTTTTTTTTTCACAGTACACATCCCAGTGATCACCCCTCTCTGCTTCCAGCTTGTGTGGTGTAAAGAAGGCACTAATACTACTGTGTGAGACTAGCGTGCAAATTTTTGCATATGCGAAAATTTGCATATGCGAATTTTCGCTTATGCTAATTTTTGTATATGCTAATTTTCGCATAGGCGAATGTTCGCATATGCGAAAATAAAATGTGAATATTACGAATATGCGAATTTAGCGAATATATGACGAATATTTGTTCATATATTGACGAAATATCGCAAATTCGAATATGGCCTATGCTGCTCAACACTACTCAGGTCAACTAAAAATATAGCATAGTAAAATTAACCCTAACCCACCTCTATTTGCGAGGGTTGGAGGTTTTGTCTAAAGTCCCATGCAAGTCTAAGAGACGTCTGGTATCTTACTCCACATGCTCTGCTCTGCATCTCCTGGTGAGAGTGTTGGTCAAGCTTGCAAGCAACGCCCCTTCTATTTTTGCCCCTTTTTTGTTTCTGCTCAAGGCCAACACCAACCACAATCTCTTCATCACAGCTCAGCTTCACCTTACTCCACAAGCTCCACATCTCCGGGTGAAACTGGCTTGCAGGCCACGCCCCCTCACACAAGCCAACCTCCTTTAAAGCCACACTCCTTCTATTTTCTGCCTACAATCTCTTCATCACAGCTAAGCCTCACCTGAGGACGAGATATGAGTATACGCACAGGCTATGAGGACAGGATATGAGTTCGGGATATGAAGACGAGACATGAGGTCAGAATATGAGGATGAGATATGAGGTCGGGAGATGAGGACGGCATGTGAAAAAGGGATATGAGGACGGGACATGAGGACGGGATATAAAGGCCAGGGCATGAGGTTGGGATGTGAGGATGGGATATAAGGACAGGATGTAAGGACGGGATATGAGGATTGATATGAGGCTTGGATATTAGAACAGGATATGAGGATGGGATATAAGGACAGGATGTAAGGACGGGATATGAGGATTGATATGAGGTTTGGATATTAGAACAGGATATGAGGATAGGATATAAGGACAGGATGTAAGGTCGAGATATGAGGACAGGATATGAGGACGGGATATGAGGACAGGATATGAGGATGGGATATGAGTACAGGATATGAGGATGGGATGTAAAAATATACATAGCATGGAAGAGTCAGGAGGCACTCACCACGGTATACTGTGTGAACAGGAACTTCTTTATTGCATGGTTTCGGTTACAACTTAAAAACGGGCAGACAAGGATGCCAAACACCGGAGGAGGTTAAAGCTATTTCACGCTAGGTAATGGCGCTTCTTCTGACCGCCCAATGCAATTAAGACGTTCCTGTTCACACAGTTTACCGTGGTGAGTGCCTCCTGACTCTTCTATGCTACTCGGATGCAAACTATTTTCTACTGGGATTGAGCACCCAAGATGGTCCTGTGTTGGAATATTGTTTGCTTCTCACATGGCTGGCTATGGTGTTAATGTGGGGTGTATGCATTAAAGACTGTGGAGCTGTGCCTGCCATTCATACCTTTCTCATTTTAAAGATTTTATATTTATTTATATATATATATATATATATATATATATATATATATATATATATATTTATAGTGGCATTGAGGCAGGTTTGAGGGCAATGAAAGGGTGTTTTTCCAAGTCCTTTATCCTAGCTGAGCTAGCAGAGATGCTCATCAGGTGCCTAATTAATGAGGCCAGCAGAAATGTGGGAAGTCTAGATATAAGGAAAGGAAACAGAATAGTCTGGGCTTTCCCTGAGAAACAGCATGTTGCTGTAGGGGGAGACACTCGGGCCCTGTTGAGGAAGCACACAGCTGAAGCTGTGAGTGGCCCAAGAGACAGTGTGAACTGTGAGTAAAGCAGGTTGCAGCGACACATGTTTTATGCTGACTGAGTGTAGCTCACCAGTAAGTAGTCAGGGCATGCTTACATGTGTAGTCAGTGACCAGACGGTGTAGGACTTTGGTTTGTTCCTGAGTTATGTTTTGTTTTACTTGCAACCTGTGTAAATAAAGCTGGCGAGGTGCCAGGCTTGTCTGGCGAGTTATTGCGAGGAAACGTGTCCCGTGGCAAGTGACCAGGACGATCCCAGAGCTAAGCCACAAGGAAGAATCCTTACAATATATATATATATATATATATATATATATATATATATATATATCAATTTATGGATGAATTGAAGCGGAGTTATCATCACTACACTGTAGCAGTGAAGACTCTAGACATCTCTTCAATCAATGTAATGTATACAGTGTATTGGGCAATCTGTAATACAACTTCATTAGAGCGTCACTGGTGTCCTTGATTGCTAGGCAAGAATAACATGTATTTAGATGCAAAATAGAGAGCTAGGCGTACAAACCAATGAGGATCACTGATGTTGTGTTATATGTATGCTTGTTGGATGTTAACTCTTTCAATACATAGCTCTAAATTGACTTTTTTTTTATTGAGAACATTTCTGCACTCCTTATTTTAGGAATGCCAGGATTTTATTGTGTGTGTCTGTGTATACAGTGCGTATGATCAAGCACTTCTGTCAGAATTTGTCTAGGACAGTTTTGATCTTGCCAAAGGGGTGGTGTATTTTTATATAGCTGTGATAAATAGAGGCAACCGGGCACAGTCCAACCTCAAACAGTAACAAGTGGTACAAGTCAGCGGCTATAAAAAGATCCTAGTGGTGCAGCTCGATGAATACAGTCCAAATAACAGTAGTAGCAAGAAAGATAGATCGGTGCACTCACCCTCTGGATAAAAGAATGTAGCTTTATTTCATATCCAAACGATTAAAATCCAATATTCTGCGGAGCAGAGCAAACACAGGCTGGAGCGTCTCACCAGGCAGGTGACGGCGACCGTTTCAAGCACAGCGGCGCATCATCAGGCCAATTGGTGACATCAGTCTCCTTGAAGGTGAGCCTTAAATACATATCGTGCAGGTACAGAAAGACAATACAAAACAAAACAAAGAAAAAAAAATGATACTGTGCAACAATACATTTAAAAGCAAACCTGAATTGCTGAAAGGGTCACAAAAACACATGTAACTCATTCCACTCATTTAGTACGAGCGGCCCAATAGCTTCGAAATAATCTACCACGCCTCCCTATGCAGAGTGAGGCGTCGTGGAGTATAGAAAACAAGAAGATAAACAGTTGTGGAGAAACATCTCTCAAACAGAAAGGGTAATGGTGAAGAGTTGTGATAACATCATGGAAGATCATTAGATGGCTGTGGAAACAAAAGAAAAGACATGATAGGGATGGGTCCGTAGGGAGGGGTAATATTTGCATCTTGTCTTTAATAAAATCTATATTTTCCTTCACCAAAGATAGGAAAATCTCCAATTTTATAACAAGACAAGATGTTCCTATTATGCTAGTTTAAAGCTAAGCATAACTAAAATAAGTACAGTATTATGAATGAAACAGTAAATATCATTAGAAAAGAACCATAGAAACATGTGATTCAGGTTAGAAATGATTTAAAAGCTGACTCAGAAGACCAGTTAGCCTCTTTAATGATGTCTGAGAGACAAGCTCCCGACTGAAATAATTAAGTCGGGACAGCTCCTCTGGCAGAGTGAGCGCCAAATTTGCAAACACCAATGCAAGTCAATTCCATGGTTTGTTCTACTTCCTTAACGAGCTAAAGTGGTAGAAGACACAGGATTATGAAGTTTGCAGAAAGAAATGAGTAGTTGAGAGGAAGAAGAAAGACTCGGAGATTCAGTTCTAGATTCAAAGGAACGTAAACAGCAACGTACAACACAAAGTTTGTGATGATGAGGGAAAGGTGGGTAAAAGACTGAATGTAAATTGGTGTTGATACGGCGATAGACAGTAAAGAGTAAACCTTGAGGAGAATATTGTCTCCTATTGTCTCCTATCAAGGGCTCTGACATTGGAAACACGTTTAACAGAAATGAGACAGAAAAGTACTGTAAGTTTTAAGGAAATAAATTTGAGAGATAAGGAATCATTTTCTTCCCAAGATAGAAATAAAATAAGAAAATATGAATATTATGAAAATACAAAATGTGAATAAACAAAAATGGAGGAAAAAACTAAGTAAAGGAATGAGAAAAAGGACAAATAAAGAGGGGGATGAATGAAAAAGGAGGAGGAAACACTATACACTATACTCTATGTATTCAAAGTTTTTCTTTTCAGTAATATTACATATTTTTTCTTTTGCTGCTGATCAGTATAAAGAAGTTTTAAAGTATAATAGGAGTATCTTGTCTTGTTATAAAATTACATGTCAAACAAGTATAACAGTAAAGCATAAACTACCTCAAGACTATCCTCATTACTATAGCAGAGGAATAGTTTGTAACTGTCCAAATACATCATCATACATAAGAGGCTTAACACTGACATTGGGCCCAATGAGGTAGCATAACCAGGGTACTTGGGTGATCAATAGGCCCAAATATGGCAACAACTGACACATAAACCACATTTGTTTGTAAGGGTCTCTGTGTAACAGGTTCATTAGATGGTAAAGCTTTGGTGTACAGACTGGTACCTGAAATCTGTCCTGTCCCTAGATGTGAGTAGAGATGAGTGTATTTTGCTAGATTGTATTTTTTTTTTTTTTTTTTCAATTCTGTTGAATTCATTTCAGATTCAGATCCTGATTTGCATATGAAAATGCTCTGTCAAAGGCAGAAGTCTCTGCTTTTGTTCAGTATACTGAGTGTCCAGTGCAGTAATTGTAGTCAGTGGATACAGCATGGCTACTTACCTCCAGACTGCTCAGTGTACAGTAGCAGGGACAAAATCCGAAAATAATTCCAAAAAGTTCGAATTCTAACATTTAAATTATTTTTGTTAAATTCGGACTGAATTTGATAATCCAGACGAATCCGCAAATCACTTACATTGTCATATTTATTGTAGGCCCCAAAAATGAATCACTATGTATAATTGAATAATAGCATGATGTGTCCGCCATGTTGTATGTTCTAAATATACCACAGTGTATTCTAAAGTTCTTCTCTACAAGTGCCAGTCTGGGAGAAGAATAATTCTTGTCTCCTTAGATATTTATGGCTGTTTAGATAAGACAGATAAGGGGGCTAGTTACATTCTCTAGAGGTCACTACTACAATTCACCCAGGGTAAAGGGGGGTGAAGGGGGGGTTGAGATAAGAAACTGTGAAATAATTATGTCTTTTCCGAATAAACATTAGTTCTATATATATATATATATATATATATATATATATATATATATTTATCAGTAGGACATATGATATTGTCATATACTGTTAGTATTGTAAAGGACATCTGTATATCTATTAACTTACATATGATTCTCACAGGGAGCATTGCTCAGTGTTTGCATTCCTAAGACTTTGTGGGAAGGTCTCAAGTATAGACTTTGATAATTAGTCTTTGTACAAGGCTAGTTAGCCAGTCTTGTGAATGTTATTTTGACTAACAATCAATTACACATTTGACTAGAAACAGAGAGAGATTCACATGTCTGTGTGAAAGAGACCTCAATGGTATTCTTATCTCTACAATAAATTTGGATGTCTAGGTAGGCCCCAAAATGTCTATGAGAATCCAGGTTTTAATTACTTATACATGTCAAAAATAATCCCTGTATTTTTAATTTAGGGCTCCATACGTCAAGTGTGGAATGTGGGTTTGAAACCAATATTGGACAGTTAACCCTTAATGGTAATGATGCTAATTGTTTATGCAATAGCACCCCCTAGCGTATGGATAGTTGACATTACACCAACCAGAAAGGCATTATGGATTATATGCCTAAATGCATTCAGGGTAATATAGCGATGTCACAGTCAATACCATATGTACGCGCCCAACCTACATTCATTGGGGAATTCCAATTTAGGGAGGTGTGTCTAACTAATTAAACAGTCTGTTAAAACAGATGTCAAAGACACAAAGAAAGGAACACACCTAGAGAAAAGAGTTAGACAGGCAAAGACAAAGAAGTCTGCCACTGAAAAAGGTCCACAAGATGGAAAACATGAAAGCCATGATATCGAAGATCCCAGCAAGCCAGATTGACCACATGGTACAGACTATGGCCACCCATGATGATGCAATGGACCATTCAGTTTTCCTAAGAGCCGAAGCAAGGTTCTTACATGGACTTGGTAAGAAACACAAAAATGGTATTCCATTTAATTAAGACTAATTTGGATAATGTGGATGGAATTATACCATTTAGATTGGCAAATAAATGAATTAAATAAAATAATTAATTATCTCCATATTGAGAATATAGTTTTAGGATATTGTGAGACTTCATTCTAACTGTAGAAGAATCAAGACTCAAGAAGCAAAGCATTAAATTACTGCTTATGCTTATTGATAGAATTCCTACTCACCAAACTAAGTGTTATAAATAAATTTCCCACATAGGAAACTTGCTTTAAGTTTTCCCTCCTAAAATATAGTCTAGCGAGATCATAAAACTCTGCTATTTGTCTTAAAGGGGTACTCCGGTGCTTACACATCTTATCCCCTATCCAAAGGATAGGGGATAAGATGCCTGATCGCGGGAGTCCCGCAGCTGGGGACGCCCTTGATCATGCAAGCGGTTTACGGTTGACCGCAGGGCCAGCGGCGTGTGACGTCACGCCTCCGCCCCGTGTGACATCACGCTCCGCCCCTCAATGCAATCCTACGGGAGGGAGCGTGATAGCTATCACGCCTCCTCCCGTAGGCTTGCATTGAGGAGTGGAGCATGACGTCACACGGGGGCGGAGGCGTGACGTCACACACCGCTGGCCCTGCGGTCGACCGTAAACAGACCCGGATTTTTTTTCCATTGCGCCATAGATTTTTGGGTAAAATGACTGATGTCACTGCAAAGTAGAATCGGTGGCACAATAAATAAGCCATCATATCGATTTTTAGGTGCAAAACTGAAAGGGTTATGATTTTTAAAAGATGAGGAGGAAAAAACGAAAGTGCAAAAACTGAAAAAACTGTGGTCCTTAAGGGGTTAACAAGCTTGTAATTTTTACTAATATATCTAATTGATATTCATTTGCATATATCATTGTGTTTATTAATCATTTATGTTCATAACCTTATAACCAATAAATGTGCATACTTTCATAATACCTGTGGATTACTGTATATTGAAAAACTACATCCAAAGCATTAAGGTCATCCCGTCATAAGACGAACTTGTTGATATCTGAGGAAATAGTCGGACTCAGATGTGAATTGTATTGATTGGCTTTGTCTTCAATTCACCAGGTCATAATTTCGATATTTTTAGTAATTTTCAAATGTTTTTATTTATTTCATAATTAATATTTTATTACCTTAATTCATAATTCATAATTGAGTTATTACCGCACAACAACGTGTCCATCACATGATTGTTATCCACTCAAACAATAAACAATAATGAATTGCAGCAAGCAGAAAAAAACATAAGGTATAGATATAGAAAACATTTTAAAAATTATATATACAAAAAATAATTAAACAAATTATAATAATACTGATTTGCTAAAACCAGAATGTCAGTTTAAAGGGGTACTCTGCTGCTAACTGTGTACATGTCAGGAGCTGCCCAGCGTATAAAGCAAATCTCCATAGCAAACCTCTCCTGCTCTGGACAGTTCCTGACATGGACAGAGGCGTCAGCAGAGAGCACTGTGGTCAGATTGGAAAGAACTACACAACTTCCTCTGAAGCATACAGCAGCTGATAAGTACTGGAAGGATTAAGATTTTTCTATAGAAGTAATTTACAAATCTGTATAACTTTCTGGCACCTGTTGATTTGAAAACACTTGTTTTCCACAGGAGTACCCCTATAAAGTGTAACTCAGATGGCCTCCAGAGGCAGGGTACTTGTTTAAATCGCTTCCTGGGAGATTTAAACATATATCCTGCTGCTGGAGAGTGATTGCAGTTATGCTTTAAGAAATCGAGGCTATGTGACAACCAATCTAAAGAATTTCCATGTAGCATATTGTTTCAGCTAATGTTGTGCTATGAATAGTCCATCTTTTGACACAATGATATTCAGAAAATCAGAGTTCCTTACTGAACCATTATCCAGCAACTAGTGCGAGTTCATGAGTTCATTGTCATTAATGTATGTATGTTAGTGCCCTCCCGAGCCGCGTTCTCTATAGAGGATGTTTATTATTTCAGCAGTGATATATGCTAATTTGACGACTCAGAGCAAAGCGTTTGACATTTAATCCCCCCCCCCTTCTTTTTTTGACTAATTAATATGATAATGAGGTTAACGCGCCGCACATCAAAAAATTAATCCCATCTAAAGGCCTAGGCTGAAATAAAGGTGGAAAAAGAAAAGGATCCTAATATAAATAATTGCTTTCTTTGCCTTCAAAATGAAGAATAGAACAAAGAAATAAAACTGAGTTATGCATAAGATCTCAATAAGTAGGATTTTCTGAAGAAGTTTCTCTACTTCTGATGTATTGAAAAAAAACTTTTGACCTATTTTTGAGAACTTGAACAGACAAAATGGCCAAATAGGCCATAAAAGAAAACCAAAGAAAAGTATTTCTCACAGAAAAGGATTGCAGTTACACATGTTTTGCTATACACATTTTTATTATAGACAAATTATTGGCACCCTTAACTTAATATTTGTTTGCACACCCTTTGGAAAAATTTACTGAAATCAGTGGCTTCCTATAACCATCAATAAGCTTCTTACACCTCTCAGCCGGAATGTTGGACCACTCTTCCTTTGCAAACTGTTCCAGGTCTCTCTTATTGGAAGGCGCCTTTTCCCAACAGGTTCTGGTATAAGATGCCCCTACTGCTGAAATGATGCCACCCCTGGACGAAGGACACCCAGAAACCTGCATTGGGGTGGCATCTCTCCAGCGTTACTCTGTGTATTGTTACATTGCATTGGTATGTATTTGGAACAGCATGTCAGGAGCATGAGGAACAGCATTTTATACTATACATGTGATTTTTTTGTTACATGGACAATATGGAGTGACTCCTTTTTTCTTCAATCAGTGGAGTTCTCCCCTCTTTGTGAGATTTTATACTATGTCTTTTAATGTATATCAATAAAATATCTATATATATATATATATATGTTTTATAATAAAAAGTGACTCCGCCCTCTTTTTCTTGTTAAATTTGCATACAATGGAGTGCACATGGGCCGTAGATTTAGTGTAATATAAAAGCACTTGCAAATACGCATTACATCAACCTTACTGTATTAATTGCCTTTTGTTGTATATGCAAGCAATGTAAGCAAAGTGTAGTCAGCGATGGTGACATGTATGAGAGCGATAGATAACAAAGAGTTGCAACATTATTTTTTTTCTGTTCAAGATAACACAGTCCAAATGTAATGGCGGGAAGGGACATGGAGCCCTAATCTTTTCCTGTTACTACCTACAATACTTGGTGCATTCACTCATATAATGGCAGCCCCATCCACAGTGAGACCCGCCAATATTCCAGAGGTGATAGAGGAGAACCAGACCTACCAGGGAAGCCCTCAAGCTAGTCTGTGCAACCTTCCCTTTGGGAGTGGTGGCTGGTCAAAGTCGGTCAACTCTGCAGGCCTAGGGAGCACCTTTTCCCGATAGGACTTGTCTAAAAAGTGACCTCCCTGGAAGTTGTGCCCAATGGCCCCTTATGGGCAAATTTGGGGTGGTAGAGGAGGTTTATACCTACCAGGGGAGCCCTCAAGCTAGTCTGTGCGACCTTCCCTCTGGGAGCGGCAGGGGGTCAAAATAGGGATTGCTGGGGTGACCGCCTTTGGGGCTAGGGGCCCCAAACATTTTTTTAGTGCTAGGGGAGATCGAGCTGATTCAGGGAAGCCCTGAACCTAGTCTTTTGCTTGGAGTACCTTAACTTCTCTACAATTCTCAGTCGCGGTGTATATAGCCTCTTAAGCCATTCTTATTTGACCAGGCAGGCCAAGCCAGAAGTTTATCAGGACTAGTACCACTATTCTCTCAACCGATAGACTTAATGTAGATTCTTAAGATTCTTGTATTTAGGAACCCATTGGATACGACTAGAAGTAACTAGGAATCTAATTTTTCACTGGACTTTGGACTACAACACCATGAGACCCAAGGCTCTGGGCAGACTCCGCATGTTTTCTACCTCTAGACTCTACACTACCTTGCTGAATACTGACTACAGACTAGACCGTTCTCTCTATGGCATTCAAAGGGAGACAATTTCAACCATACTTTTATTTAACCCCTTAACGACCACAGACGTATATTTACGTCCGTGGCTGGCTCTCGATATGGGAAACGGCTAATACCGGACATTGCCGATCGGGCTGATGTCCGGTATTAACCTTTAGACGCCGCAAGTTGATTGGGGCGTCTAAAACAGGAGAATACACTACCTGTTAGCTCAGTGGAGTTGTTCGGGACCGCCGCAGAGAAATTGAGGCATCCCAAACAGCTGAGAAGAGGTGTCTTACCTTCTTCCCGGCTGTATGATCAGCATTTGATTGCTCCAAGCCTGAAATCCAGGCTTGAGCAATCAACCGCAGAAAACACTGATCAATGCATTACTATGGCAATGCATTGAACAGTGCCTGCAATCAGTGTATGCAATGTTGTAGTCCCAAGAGGGGGCTATAACACTGCATAACAAAAGTAAAAAAAAAAAGGGTGATTTAACCCCTTCCCTAAAAAAAAATTACAATCACCTCCCTTTTCCCATTTAAAAAAAAAAACCTGTGTAAATAAAAATAAAAACAAACATATCTGGTATAGCCACATGCTTATATGGCCGATCCATAAAAATATATCGTTAATTAAACCACACAGTCGATGGCATACACGCAAAAAAATTCCAAAGTCCAAAATAGCGTATTTTTGGTCACTTTTTATACCATAAAAAATGAATAGAAAGCGATCAAAAAGTCAGTTCAAAACATGGTACTGATAAAAACTTCAGATCACGGTACAAAAAATTAGCCCTCATACCACCCTGTTCATGGAAAAATAAAAAAGTTATAGGGGTCAGAAGATGACAAATTTAAACATATAAATTTCCGTGCATGTAGTTATGATTTTTTCCAGAAGTAAGACAAAATCAAACCTATATAAGTAGTATATCATTTTAATCATACTGACCTACAGAATAAAGATAAGATGTCATTTTTACCGAAAAATGTACTGTGCAGAAACAGAATCCCTCAAAAGTGAGTGACGGGCCGGGATTCGCATGCGGACGCGTCCCACAATGCGCATCCCGGCCCCGCCGGGAGTATGGACAATGCGCTCATGGCCGACATGTGCGGCCGGAGCACAGGCTGTAACAATTGTTCAGTAGTGGTGCCAGGTAACTGAAGCTTAGTTCCCACTGAAGTGAATGGAGGGGGTTAGAAGAGGTTGTTGGGGGGAACACGGGTAGGTGTCGGCACTGGCCGATCACACATTTATGCCCTATCCTAGGCCATGACAGTCATATAGAATCCCTTTTCCATTTGGTAATGTGCTGCAGAAATAAATAATTACAAAATAATGTTGCAGCGGGACTTTTTGTGTGCTTTGTGGCTGCTGGCTGAATTGATGTCAGTTGTCACAGGAATATCATTAGACTAATAATTTTAATCAAAAGTGAAAATGTACAGCGCCAGTAAGTGTGTACCATATTTTTCGCCCTATAGGACGCTCCGGCGTATAAGACACACCCAATTTATAGGTGCAAAATCTAAAAAAATAAAGATTTTGAACCCAATAGTGGTCTTCAACCTGCGGACCTCCAGATGTTGCAAAACT
Organism: Hyla sarda; assembly: GCF_029499605.1. Classification (NCBI taxonomy): domain Eukaryota; kingdom Metazoa; phylum Chordata; class Amphibia; order Anura; family Hylidae; genus Hyla; species Hyla sarda. The sequence continues at coordinate 341,890,998 of NC_079193.1, read as the reverse complement.
ACAACTCCCAGCATGCTGGGAGTTGTAGTTTTGCAACATCTGGAGGTCCGCAGATTGAAGACCACTGCATAGGAGGTAATACTCACGTGTCCCCGCCGCTCCGGACCCGTCACCGCTGCCCTGGATGTCGCTCCATCGCTGTCGCCGTGTCCCCGTCGCTCCGGAACGTCTCTGCTGCCGGCCGGGTATCCTCGCTCTCCATCGCCGCCATCACGTTGTTACGCACGCCGACGCACGTACGCGACGACGTGATGACGAGGAAGGAGACCGCCGACCATACAGGGGATCCCTATACAGAGAAGACACCGAGGAGGCAGGTAAGGTCCCTCCCGGGGTCCTGTAAGCACTAACCCGGCTATTCAGTCGGGCTGTTCGGGACCGCCGCGGTGAAATCGCAGCGGTCCCAAACAGCCTGACTGAACAGCCGGGTTAGTGTCACTTTCCCTTCAGACGCGGCAGTCAGGTTTGATCACCGCGTCTGAAGGGTTAACACAGGGCATCACCGCGACCGGTGATGTCCTGTATTATCCGCGGGTCCCGTCCGTTGATGGCCACAGGGACCGCCGTGATAGGGGTGTATTCGCCGTATAAGACGCATCGACTTTTCCCCCCCAGTTTTGGGGAAGAAAAAGTGCGTCTTATACGGCCAAAAATACGGTATATAGTGTACATTGTCACTATCCTGCTTCTGTAGGTAGTACAATACAGATGTCATTAAACCCTTTGCTATTTGTTTATCGTGTCATAGTCTACACAGAAAAGCTGACAAGGGATTTGAAGCAAATAACAGATGTTATTTAATCTCTAATGGAGGGTCTGATATGTCGTTAGTCACATAAACAAAGAAGGAAAAAAAAAAGAAAAAATATAAACCAGTTATCTAAAACATTAAAACCACCTGCCTAGTAATGTGTAGAGTCACCAGGAAAGCTGTGACCCATAAATCATTGGACTTCACAAGATCTTGAAGGTGTCCTGTGGTGTCAATTCCTAAATCTTCGCAGCAGATGCTTCAAAGATATTTCAAAATTTTGATTATTCAGTGTCTAGGTGTTCAGACCCCCACCAATCGCTAGACAGAGTCAGGAGAAGTGTGTGGCTAAAAGATTCTCTCCCTGGCTAGCTTCTCTCTGTATCTCATTCTATCCCATTCTTTTCTTCTTATTTATTCATATCTTGATAAGTTCTCTGTTGTTTCTTCTCTTCTGCTTTGCCACCTGACCTCTATTTAAAGAGAGCGAAAACTTTGTATTTTATTATGACTAAGGGTGCGATAGTAGTTGCCCTGTTTTTCCTGCTTCTAACACATCAATTTCAAGAACTTACAGAGTAGCCAAATGTGTTCGGTGCATGTGCAGGAAGGGAAGCAGCTTGAGACCACCATGAAGATGGTCACATGATTTGTCTGCCATCTCGCATCCTCTTGACATGGAGGAGACCAGCCTTCAGTGTGGTGGGGGCCTTCACTTTCAGAGCGGCAATAAAGTATCATCAATTAAGGTTGTACAAGGGAACATTAACCCCTTAAGGACGCAGGGTTTTTCCGTTTTTGCATTTTCGTTTTTTCCTCCTTAGCTTTTAAAAATCATAACCCTTTCCATTTCCACCTAAAAACCCATATTATGGCTTATTTTTTGCACCACCAATTCTACTTTGCAGTGACATTAGTCATTTTACCCAAAAGTCCACGGCGAAACTAAAAAAAAAATAAATGTACGACAAAATCGAAGAAAAAACACCATTTTGTACATTTTTTGGCGCTTCCGTTTCTACGCAGTGCATATTTCGGTAAAAATTACACCTTATCATTATTCTGTAGGTCCATACGGTTAAAATGATACCCTACTTCTATAGGTTTGATTTTGTCATCCTTCTGGAAAAAATCATAACTACATGCAGAAAAATGTATACGTTTAAATATGTCATCTTCTGACCCCTATAATTTTTTTTATTTTTCCACGTACAGGGCGGTGTGAGGGCTCATTTTTTGCGCCGTGATCTGAAGTTTTTATCAGTACCATTTTTGTTTTGATCAGACTTTTTAATTACTTTTTATTCATTTTTTTAATGGTATAAAAAGTGACCAAAAATACGCATTTTTGGACTTTGGAATTTGTTTGCGCATACGCCATTGACCGTGCGGTTTAATTAATGACATATTTTTTATAGTTCGGACATTTATGCACGCGGTGATGCCACATATGTTAATTTTTCATTTTATTTACACTGTTTCATTTTTTTATGGGTAAAGGGGGGTTATTCAAACTTTTATTAAGGAAGGAGTTAAATGATCTTCATTAACACTTTAAAAAAAAACATTTTTTGCAGTGTTATAGCTCCCATAGGTACCTATAACACTGCAAACACTGATCTCTCATGCTGATCACTGGCGTGTATTAACACGCCTGTGATCAGTGTTTTCGGCGCTTGACTGCTCCTGCCTGGATCTCAGGCACGGAGCAGTCATTCGCTGATCGGACACCGAGGAGGCAGGTAAGGGCCCTCCCGGTGTCCTGTAAGCTGTTCGGGATGCGAGCAGCCGGGATACTTTCACTTTCACTTCAGAGGTGGCGGTCAGCTTTGATCGCCGCGTCTAAAGGGTTAATACAGGGCATCACTGCGATCGGGGATGTCCTGTATTAGCCGCGGGTCCCGGCCGTAAATATACGTCCTTCGTCGTTAAGGGGTTAAAGATTACGGCCTTTTAAAAGATTTGGTATAATGTGGACAATAGGCAAAATGAAGACATAGGCAAAAAAGCTGCACTCACCCACTCAGAGATAGATGCCAAGAATGTCTTTATTTTAAGTGTCCAAACAGCAAAACAGTATATAGCTGGCAGTGAGGGGAGCGAGAGCCACAGCTCTCAGGTGCGGGAGGCGTGCCACTTGACAACTAGTTTCGCGTCGGAAGTGATGCTTCTTCTGTTCCTTATGCAATTATAAGACACTTTGCAATTTACTTACTGTTAAAATTCTCAACCTTTAGATGTTTTTAATGTGATTGAAAAAATGGCCACTAGGTGGCTCTGTTCTGTTTCTTGCTGCAAGTCAAACAGTTAGTTTGGACTCCTCCCGGCCTGGCAGGAGACCAAACTCAGGAAGCGTGTGCGGGGCATGGCGAGGCACAGCTCTCGCAGACTTCAGTGATGTCATGCTTGCTGGGAAACGCCCACTTCTCCTGCCGGGAGCTCACACAATGTGAGCAAGGTGAAAGATATGATACACAGCTTTTTAAAGCTCGGAAAAAATTGTTAAGGGCAGGAGGGGTGTTAGGAGTAGTTAGGGGATATAATCTGAGTAAGTTTAGAAAATATGGTTTGATGACAAGTACTCTATAAATCTGCTGCCATACATTGGTATTACATAAAGTGTGCAAACAATTTACTGTTTTGTAAAAGTGTAGTTTGCATCTATTGAGGAGAATACACTGTGATGATCCGAGCCGCTGATCTCCTCACAGTACTACAGCTATAAGCAGAGAAATGATTTATTACTAACTTCTCTTCTTTGATCATCTGTTTGCAGCTGCAGCCAGAAATCTCGATACTTGTTCTGTACTCGGCAGCATTCACATTGTTCTGTCACATCATCTAGTTCTGTACATTGCATTAATTGAGTTTTTACCTTTCCTTCTGCGCGGCTCCTTATACTTGTCTACGCATCACAAATTTCCTCCTTAAATGCAAGAAAAGCAAAGTCAGCAAAATGCTTTCCCATTGTATATACTTTGTTTTCAAGGAAATCCAAGCCATTTAGAAGAATCTTAATACTCCCTAGAGAAAATAGCCTAAAGCCTTTTTTCCACTTTTTAACCAAACATTTTTTTTAAATAATTGCTGTTTTTGTGCCTCCAAAACCTTTAACTTCATTTAGTAAGTAGCGTTGCTCGCGAACATTCGCAATGCAAATTTTATTTGCGAATATCGCATATTCGCAAATTCGCGAATATTTACGAATATAGCAATATATATTCGTAATTACAAATATTGTTTTTTTTGCTTTTTTTTCACAGTACACATCACAGTGATCATCCCTCTCTGCTTCCAGCTTGTGTGGTGTAAAGAAGGCTCCAATACTACTGTGTGAGACTGGCATCCGAATTTTCGCATATGCGAAAATTAGCATATACTAATTTTTGCATATGCTAGTTTTCGCATACGCGCATTTTCGCATATGCGAAAATAAAATGCGAAAATTACGAATATGCGAATTTAGCGAATATATGACGAATATTCGTCCATATATTCGCGAAATATCGCGAATTCGAATATGGCCTATGCCGCTCAACATAAGGTTTTACATACTATATTACTATTGTTTCTTGTGAGACAGTGACAAGACTGGTGGTTGGGAATCTCTATATTTCCCCAAGGTCCCTGTCATATGTATTTACCAGGTTTCAGGAAGTTCATATCTCATCTAGAGAAAGCTGGGTGAGGTATGGGTAGTCCAGGATTGTGTAAAATCCTTAGCAGACTGTAGCTTACCTTTGGTAAAGTCAATTATTGAGCTTGGATTTTTATGGAATAAAAGGCAGGTTGGTAGTAGGGGCCTTTCATTTCGTTCCTGGCCAGTCCAGGTTTTCAGTGTGGCCAAAATCAGCACAGGTGCTGAAGACAGCTTGTAACTGAGCTTTAAACCTGATATTTACTGAACTCTTGTACCTGTCGTTAGCAAACACTTTCTATATAATGTAGATAATAGTAATATATGTATACTTGTAATATACAGTGGGGCTAAAAAGTATTTAGTCAGCCACCAATAATGCAAGTTCTCCCACTTAAAGGGGTACTCCGATGCAAAACATTTTTTTTTAATCAACTAGTGCCAGACAGTTAAACAGATTTGTAAATTACTTCTATTAAAAAATCTTTACCCTTCCAGTGCTCTCTGCTGACACATTATGCCTGTATCAGGAACTGTCCAGAGCAGGAGAAAATCCCCATAGCAAATTTATCCTGCTCTGGACAGTTCCTGACATGGACAGAGGTGTGGACAAGACAAAAAATAAATTAAAAAAGAAAAGAATTTCCTCTGTAGCATACAGCTGTTAATAAGTACTGAAAGGATTGAGATTTATGAATAGAAGTAATTTACTGGAACCAGTTTATTGAAAAAAAAGTTTTCCACTGCAGTACCCCTTTAAAAAAATGATTATGTCCCTCATAGTTGAGGTATACCTATGATGAAAATTACAGGCCTCTCTCATCTTTTTAAGTGAACTTGCACAATTGGTGGCTGACTAAATAATTTTTTGCCCCACTGTATATTGGTTAAAAAATCTGTATAATTTGGGGGTTAAAAAAATGCTGTCCATGCAGCTATTGCCTGTGTGTCTCTGTGATGAGACCAAATACAGGAAGTGTGGGTGGACAAGTAGGGGTCAGTGAAGGCTCCTGGCTTGTCAATCATCCAGCTGTGTGAGTCAGGAGCAAGTCAAAGAGCCTCAGTGTGCAGAGCCCTGCTTGTCTTCAGTGCGAAGAGCCCTGCTTGTCCTAAGTGTACAGAGCCCTGCTTGTCTTCAGTGTACAGAGCCCTGCTTGTCCTCAGTGTACAGAGCCCTGCTTGTCCTCAGTGTACAGAGCCCTGCTTGTCCTAAGTGTACAAAGCCCTGCTTGTCTTCAGTGTACAGAGCCCTGCTTGTCCTCAGTGTACAGAGCCCTGCTTGTCCTAAGTGTACAGAGCCCTGCTTGTCTTCAGTGTACAGAGCCCTGCTTGTCCTCAGTGTACAGAGCCCTGCTTGTCCTCAGTGTACAGAACCCTGCTTGTCCTAAGTGTACAGAGCCCTGCTTGTGCTCAGTGCACAGAACCCTACTTGTCCTCAGTGTACAGAGCACTGCTTGTCCTCAGTGCACAGAGCCCTGCTTGTCCTCACTGCACTGAGCCTCGCTTGTCCTCAGTGCACAGAGCCCTGATTGTCCTCAGTACACAGAGCCCTGTTTGTCCTCAGTGTACAGAGCCCTGCTTGTCCTCACTGCACAGAGCCCCACTTGTCCTCAGTGCACAGAGCTCTGCTTGTCTTCAGTGGACAGAGCACTGCTTGTCCTCAGTTTACAGAGCCCTGCTTGTCTTCAGTGTACAGAGCCCTTCTTGTCCTCAGTGTACAGAGCCATGCTTGTCCTCAGGGCACAGAGCTCTGCTTGTCCTCAGTGAGCAGAGCCCTGCTTGTACTCAGTCCACAGATCTCTGCTTGTCCTCAGTGCACAGAGCCCTGTTTGTTCTCGGTGTACAGAGCCCTGCTTGTCCTCGGTGTACATAGCCCTGCTTGTCCTTGGTGTTCAGAGCCCTGCTTGTCCTCTGTGTACAGAGCCCAGCTTGTCCTTACTGTACAGAGCCCTGCTTGTCCTCAGTGTACAGAGCCCTGCTTGTCCTCAGTATACAGAGCCCTGCTTGTCCTCAGTGCACAAAGCCCTGCTTGTCCTCAGTATACAGAGCTCTGCTTGTCCTCAGTGAACAGAGCCCTGCTTGTTCCCAGTGTACAGAGCCCTGCTTGTCCTCGGTGCACAGAGCCCTGCTTGTCCTTGGTGTACAGAGCCCTGCTTGTCCTCGGTGTACAGAGCCCTGCTTGTCCTTGGTGCACAAAGCCCTGCTTTTCCTTGGTGTATGGAGCCCTGCTTGTCCTTAGTGTACAGAGCCCTGCTTGTCCTCAGTGTACAGAACCCTGCTTGTCCTCAGTGTACAGAGCCCTGTTTGTCCACAGTGTACAGAGCCCTGCTTGTCCTCAGTGCACAGAGCCCTGCTTGTCCTCAGTGTACAGAACCCTGCTTGTCCTCAGTGTACAGAGCTATGCTTGTCCTCAGTGCACAGAACCCTGCTTGTCCTCAGTGTACAGAGCCCTGCTTGTCCTCACTGCACAAAGCCTCGCTTGTCCTCACTGCAGAGAGCCCCACTTGTCCTCAGTGTACAGAGCCCTGCTTGTCCTCAGTGTACAGAACCCTGCTTGTCCTCAGTGTACAGAGCCCTGCTTGTCCTCAGGGTACAGAGCCCTGCTTGTCCTCAGTAGAGATGTCACGAATTGTTCGCCGGCGAACAGTTCCCGGCGAATTTAGCATGTTAGTGTTCGCATCGCCGGGTGAACATATGTGAAGTTCGATCCGCCCCCTATACTTTAACATTGCAGTAAACTTTGACCCTGTGAGTCAGAGTCAGAGTCAGCAGACACATTACAGCCAATCAACAGCAGTCCCTCCCTTCCAGACCCTCCTACCTCTTGCACGGACGCCATTTTACCCTCATTAAGTATGCCGCAGGCTTAGGAAGTGAAGGGTCAGAGAAGCTGCTCCTGCTGTATAGGGAAAGCGATAGCTAGGTTGCTGCTAGGTGGTGTATTCAGGGTCCAGTTTACTTCTAAAGCACTAGTGTAACATCTGCTTTAAGGACAGCACCCAAAAAAGCCCTTTGAAGGGCTGAAAGATATCAGTCCGTGTGTCTTGCAACAGCTGGAGGCACCCTGCTTGGGAGGGAACTGCTGGTTAAAAGGGGTACTCCAGAATCAAACTTAAGTTCCTTCAAGCAACTAACTACTACAGTATTCAAAGGGCTTAAAGATATCAGTCCGTGTGTTTTGCAACAGCTGGAGGCACCCTGGTTTGGGACCACTGCTTAAAAGGGGAACTCCGCTGGCAAGCTTTTTTTCTTTAAAGCAACTAACTACTACAGTATTCAAAGGGCTGAAATATATCAGTCCGTGTGTTTTGCAACAGCTGGTGGCACCCTGGTTGGGGACCACTGCATAAAAGGGGAACTCCGCTGGCAAGCTTTTTTTCTTTGAAGCAACTAACTACTACAGTATTCAAAGGGCTGAAATATATCAGTCTGTGTGTTTTGCAACAGCTGGAGGCAGCCTGGTTGGGGACCACTGCTTAAAAGGGGAACTCCGCTGGCAAGCTTTTTTGCTCATTGTCACATTAGTGTCACACTTTTTTTTGCCTGCAGGGCAAATTGTGTCACCCTAGTGCAAATCACATTAGGTGTGACAGTTGTGCAAATTAAAAAAAATACATTTTTTGGCTGTTAAATAAAACCAGTCGTCACTGTCAGTTCACATCACAGTTGCCAGTTTATTTTTTTGCCTGCAGGGCAAATTGTGTCACCCTAGTGCAAATCACATTAGCTGTGACAGTTGTGCAAATTAAAAAAAAAAAAAAATTGGCTGTTAAATAAAACCATTCGTCACTGTCAGTTCACGTCACAGTTGCCAGTTTTTTTTTTTTGCCTGCAGGGAAAATTGTGTCACCCTAGTGCAAATCACATTTGGTGTGACACTTGTGCAAATGTAACAAAAAAAATGACAGGCAGAGGAAGGCTACCCCGCAGGGGCCGTCGTGGTGCTGGGATTCCCTTTGGCCCTAGAATGGCCTGTGTTCAGAGGCCACATACCCTGAACCCCCAAAGTTCTGAGGACTTAGTTGACTGGCTATGACAAGACACCCAATCTACTATAGCTTCCGCTCGGAACCTTGACGCACCATCCTTCTCCTCCTCTAGCTTAGCTTCGGGCACCTCTCATGCTACCACTTGCCCGCCTGTCGCCAACACTAGCACCACAGCAGCTTTACTTGATCCATCAGAGGAGTTATTTACACATCAGTTTGAAGACATGAGTTATGCGCAACCATTATTGCCAGAGGATGTAGTTAACAGGGATATGTCTCAGTCAGGCAGCATTACACACATGGACGTACGCTGTGATGATGATGTTGTACCCGCTGCTGCTTCCTTTCTTGAGGTGTCAGATAGCGGTGAAGGTGTTGATGATGACAATGTGTCCGTGGATGCCACGTGGGTGCCCGCTAGAAGAGAAGAAGAGGGGGAAAGTTCAGATGGCGAGACAGAGAGGAGGAGGAGAAGAGTTGGAAGCAGGGGGAGGTTGTCGCAAGGAGCTAGTGGCACAGTCAGACAGCATGTATCAGCACCCGGGGTCAGCCAGACGGGACGCCAATCAACGCATACTGTTGCCACCACCAGAATGCCGTCATCACAGAGCTCAGCAGTGTGGCATTTTTTTGTATGTCTGCCTCTGACAACAGCAAGGCCATTTGCAACCTGTGCCAGAAGAAACTGAGTCGTGGAAAGTCCAACACCCACCTAGGCACAACTGCTTTGCGAAGGCACATGATGTCACATCACAAACGCCTATGGGATCAACACGTCAGTACAAGCAGCACACAAAGTCAAAGCCACCATCCTCCTCCTGGTCCAGCATCTTCAGCCAGGTCAACCACTGCTGCCCTCCTTGCCCCCTCTAAACCATCCACCTCTCCGTCTCTCGCCTTGAGCAGTTCCTGCTCATCTGCCCACAGTCAGGTGTCTGTCAAGGAGATGTTTGAGCACAAGAAGCCAATGTCTCAAAGTCACCCCCTAGCCTGGTGTCTGACAGCTGGCTTGTCGGAACTGCTAGCCCGCCAGCTTTTACCATAAAAGCTGGTGGAGTCTGAGGCCTTTAAAAAAATTGTAGCCATTGGGACACCGCAGTGGAAGGTACCCGGCCGAAATTTTTTTGCACAAAAGGCAATCCCTAACCTTTACTCCACTGTGCAAAAGGAAATTATGGCATGTCTGGCACACAGTGTAGGGGAAAGGGTCCATCTGACCACTGATACCTGGTCTGCAAAGCATGGTCATGGCAGGTATATCACCTACCTTCGCATTGGGTAAACCTGGTGACGGCTGCCAAGCATGGAATGCGTGGCTCTGCAGAGGAGTTGGTGACACCGCCACGACTTGCAGGCAGGCCTGTTTCCACCTCCTCTTCTCCTCCTACTCCATCCTCTTCCATAACCTCCTCGGCCAAGTCCTCTTCCACTGCTGCATTTTGCTCCACATCACCAGCACTCCCCCCAGCTCCCCAGGTGCTATTCCACATCCCGGATACGGCAGTGTCATGCCATCTTGGGGTTGACTTGCCTCAAAGTGGGCCCTGAATGCACAGGTGGACCAGTGGCTGACTCCACACCAACTGGAGATTGGCAAGGTGGTTTGTGACAACGGAACAAATTTGTTGGCGGCATTGAGGTTGGGCAAGTTGACACATGTGCCGTGCATGGCACATGTATGTAACGCTTTGTGCTCAAGTACCCAGGCTTACAGGATGTCCTGAAGCAGTCCAGGAAGGTGTGTGGCCATTTCAGGCGTTCCTACACGGCCATGGCGCACTTGTCAGATATCCAGTGGCGAAACAACATGCCAGTGAGGCGCTTGATTTGCGACAGCCCTACACGTTGGAATTCAACACTCCTAATGTTCGACCACCTGCTCCAACAAGAAAAAGCCGTCAACGAACATTTGTATGACAGGGGTACTAGGACATCATCTGCGGAGATGGGAATTTTTTGCCACGTTACTGGATGCTCATGCGCAATGCCTGTAGGCTCATGCGTCCTTTTGAGGAGGTGACAAACCTGGTCAGTCGCACCGAAGGCACCATCAGCGACATCATACCGTTTGTTTTCTTCCTGCAGCATGCCCTGCGAAGAGTGCTGGATCAGGCAGTAGATGAGCGTGAAGAGGAAGAGTTGTGGACACCATCACCACCAGAAACAGCCTTATCAGCATCGCTTGCTGGACCTGCGGCAATGCTGGAAGAGGACTGTGAGGAAGAGGAGTCAGAGGAGGAATTTGGCTTTGAAGAGGAGGAGGAAGACCAACCACAACAGGCATCCCAGGGTGCTCCTTGTCACCTATCTGGTTCCCGTGGTGTTGTACGTGGCTGGGGGGAAGAAGAGGATACCTTCCCTGACATCACTAAGGACGAGGAATGGGACATGAGTAGCTCGACATCCAACCTTGTGCAAATGGGGTCTTTCATACTGTCGTGCCTGTTGAGGGACCCTTTTATTTTGAAAAGGATTTCTTTGTGTTTTTCACCGTCCTGCATTATAGAGTCTTCTGGACTTTATGATAATTTAAACTTGAATTTTCCAGAGTACTAACCATTGCACAAAGGAACGCTTGTTGCGTGTGATTTTTTAACTTAAATTTTCAAAAGTAAAATACAGAGAGGGAAGAACTCTGTTTCTTTATTTGATGAAAATTTTTATTTAGAAAATAATTTCTTTGTCTGTTTCTCCGTCCTGCATTATAGAGTCTTCTGGACTCTTGGATATGCGCTTGTTCTTATTTTTCAGCCATGTGTACATGCCAAATTTTTCTGGCCTCTGGTGCTGCACTTTTTATGCTGCCACAATTTTTCTGGGTGCTGATACAGCTGCGGCTGCAACAATACCAAATTTTTGAGCCATGTGTACATGCCTAATTTTTCTGGTACTCTCTGCTGACATCTCTGTCCATTTTAGCAACCGTGCATATTAGATGTATGGTAAGGGTGGCTCAGAGGTTAGCACTGCTGACTTGCAGCGCTGGGGCCTTGGGATCAAATTCCATTATGTGCTGCCTAAAGAGGGTCTCTAACTATGTGCTGCCTAATATGGGGCAATCTATGTGCTGCCTAAAGGGGGGATCTAACTATGAGGGGGCTAAAGCATGTTATTCCAAAGAATTTAGTGATTTATGCCCTTTATGGATTAAAACCAGACTCTGCATCAACTATGTAATTTTCCATGGGAGTTTTGCCATGGATCCCCCTCCAGCACGCCACAGTCCAAGTGTTAGTCCCCTTGAAACAACTTTTAAATCACTATTGTGGCCAAAAAGAGTCCCTGTGGGTTTTAAAATTCGCCTGCCCATTGAAGTCAATGGCGCTTCGCCCGGTTCGCCGGTTTGCGAACATTTGCGGAAGTTCCCATTCGCCTTTCGCGAACCGAAAATTTTATGTTCACGACATCACTAGTCCTCAGTGTACAGAGTCCTGCTTGTCCTCAGTGCACAGAGCCCTGCTTGTCCTCAGTGTACAGAGCCCTGCTTGTCCTCTGTGCAGAGAGCCCTGCTTGTCCTCAGTGTACAGAGCCCTGCTTGTCCTCTGTGCACAGAGCCCTGCTTGTCCTCAGTGCACAGAGCCCTGCTTATCCTCAGTGTACAGAGCCCTGCGTGTCCACCCTCACTTCCTGTATTTTGTCTCCTAAAAGACACACACACAGACAGTTGCTGAAGAAAGAAAACTATACACATTTTTTAACTAGAGTATGTATATAACTAGAGATGAGCGAATCGAATCTGACAAAGTCGATTCGTTCCGAATTTCATGAAAAATTTGATTTGCAATGAATCCGAACTTCGACTTGATTCTAAATAACACATTTCTTCATTAGCAACGCCCCCTGTGATCATCCTGTATAATGTATAGATGCGAGCGGCTTTCTCCTGCTTTCTCCTGTTTTTTTTTTCACCCCACGAATAATAAATGTTTTGTTTAAACCGCAGATTATGTTATAAAATAAGTCATGTCATCACAAAGTACAACGAGTGATGCAAAAAACAAGCCCTTCTATGGGTCTGTAGGTGCAAAATTGAACGCGTTGTGATTTTTAGAAGGAGGGGAGGAAAAAAACAAAAGTGCAAAAAAACGAAAATTCTTTTGAATCCTTAAAGGATATCTGCAGCAAAAGACAACTTGTCCCCCATCCAAAAGATAGGCGATGTGGCTGATCTCCCATAGAACTACATGGAGGAGGCTTGTCTCGGCCACAAAGTCATGCTGCGACCGGCATGCAAACACCCCCCCCCCCCCCGCCATCAAACACTTATCCCCTATCCTGTGGATAGGGAATAAGTTGTATTCTGCTGCAGATGTCCTATAAGGTGAAAATGGGCTTAGTCCTTAAGGGGTTAAGGCCAAAAAGGGTACTTAAGGGGTTATTGTAATCTAAGGCAATTCTGTATTTTCCAGCATAACCATAAAGGAGATCTAGTATGAAAACTTTGTTTTAAATTAATTCTGTATTCTGCAGTTAATTGATCATCATTAACCTATTAAGAGACTTGGCATCAGGTTACACCCCTAAAACAATCTACAGTCTTATTACTAATGGTAATAAATTACTGATGTGTGACACATTTGGAGGCAGCTGTGTCAGTCTTGTTTCGGCCTTGACCGGCACTGCAGCTGTAGAGAAGAGTTTGTAGGGTGACCCCAGTCTGGTTCTCCGCTGGAAAACAATTACTTTGAAATCAATTGTTGCCAGAAAGTTAAACAGATTTGTAAATTGGTCCACCCATCGCAGCTATAAAATGCTGCAGGCATCAACATAGGACTTCTGATATGTTTCTAGCAAGCTGAGGCAAGTTGCACATCAACCTCTCAGGCATGACATGGGGTAGAGATAAAACAGATTTTCATGTGTTGGGGAATAAAATATTTGCATTTGATTTATTCTATAGAATTGCCAATTGCACAATTCTTCTTAAAGGGGTTGTCTTCTTTTAAAGGGGTACTTCCAGTAGAATTTTTTTTTTAATTAACTGATGCCAGAAAGTTAAACAGATTTATAAGTTACTTGTATTTAAAAATCTTAATCCTTCTAGTACTTATCAGCTGCTGTATGATACAGAGGAAGTTGTGTAGTTCCTTCCACATCTGACCACAGTGCTCTCTGCTGACACTCTTTTTTATTATAAAAATACAAAACAATTCCAAAAAACAAAAACACAAAACAAGCTTAACCAGCTACAACAGAAATGCAAAATAAAATAAAACCCTGCCTAACCGGCCAGCCCAGCTTTAATAAATTCTAAACTATACCAAACTACAACTATACTATACCTATACACCTAAGCAAACTATGAAATTCACACTCACACACATAACATTAAAAAAAAAAAATTATAATAATAATAATAATAATAATAATAAAAAAAAAAATATACAAAAATTTAATTAGCTCAACTTGGCTAATTAAATGAAATAAATAAACCAACATAAAATTCAGCACCACCTGGCTATAACTCAAAATGATCCATACTTGGGAAAATAAATAAATAAATAAATCAAGCAACAGAAAACATAACACACGCATAATCTCCAAAACTAACAAACACACACACACACACACACACACACACACATATTGAGAATGAACATAACAACAGCACAACTTGGCTTATCAAAAAAAAAAAAAAATCCTATATATAAACATATATATGTATATATATATATATATATATATATATATATATATATATATATATATATAATTAAAAAAAAAATAAAAAAAAAATAAATAAATAAATAAAATAAAAAAAAAATAAAAAAAAACGTTTTTTAAATAAGTTATACACAGACAAAAACACCTACATATAATAATAATAATAATAATAATAATAATAATAATAATAATACAGAACTACAACTGGTCCGACTGCCCTTTTCTTATGGCTAATGCAACAATATAAAACAAAATACATGACACAATATACCAACAAATAAATAATATAAAACAATATACATAGCACAGTATACATACAAATATAATAAATGTGCCTCACAAAAATACCTACAAAAACCCTAAAATAAATCCTACACTAAAACTGTGCCCTCTCCCACACCACCCCTCCTGTACATGGGTCAGTCCATAACCGTTCGTACAGTTCTTAAGTCCAGTCCTTAACTGACCCATGTCAGATCCCCTAAGGAGAAAAAAAAAAAAAAAAAAAAAAAAAAAACAACACACAAATACCCCCTCCCCACCTAGCACTCCAACCAACCAACTAAATACAACCTTATATACAAGACCACAACCCAATTTAGGCCCAAGTTCAGTGCCTGTAAGCCCTTCATACCATATCAGCTGTAAACAAAACAAAAAGCTATGGTGCACATGCAACAGCCCACCACCAGGGAGAAGGATGGCAGATCTGATACACTGAAGAAATTTAAACTCTTTCCCTAATTCCCCCTACTATTCTCCCTAATTCTATCCCTTCATTAAAACTGACCCTACTATCACCCTATCTCTATCCCTGAATGCCTGTCCCTAACCAAAATAAAGGTACTCTACCAAAAAGGTCTAGTACCTAGGGCACATGAAAAGAAAACCCTCTCCATAGGAGAGAAGCCCTACTGGTACCAAGACTGCCATACTCCAAAGACCTGATCTTCCCGAGGTCACCGGTGATGTTCCTACAGACCTCCACCTCGGAGAGGACTTTCTGCTGGGTGGACACTAAACACCGTGCATTCCATGTGTGATACTTAACCACTAAGCTGACTAAAAATAAAGTGCCCCGATCTCGGCCACCGAGAGTCCTGAATGCCCCATAAGCCCACTCTGGATAGGTAAGGCCGGCAAGTTGACTCCAGCCGATGGAAGCGCCCACTCGGTTGTAGACCCCTACGTTAAAGGGACAATGAAGCAGGAAGTGGTCCATGCTTTCCAGCGTGTCCACACACTCTTCTCAGGGACACCCCCGGTCATCAGAGTTCCTGTACTTCAGGTTGTCCCTTACACCTAGCTTCCCCTGAAAGCAGCGCCAGGCCAAGTCCCAAAACTTCTGGGGGATCCTTTTCAAGTTTAAAAGATACAACCCCACCCTCAGATCCCGACCTGGGCAGTTCCTGAGCGCCAGAGGCTTCTGGAAGTGGGTCAACAGAACCCGTTTGTCAAGGAACTGCCTTGACTGGGTCCTGATTTCCCACACTCCCAGACCCCACCGACGTATCGCCTTCAGAGTCGGGGTAGCGTAAGCCGGAAGATATCCATGTGGTGTACGGAGGTCCTTCACTTGCCCTCCTCTCTCCCATTCCTGGAAGAAAGGCCAAAACTATTCCCTGCAGGAGAGTACCCACGGAGAAGCCCTCTCTTTCCAGAGGTTCGAGATGTTAGCTTTCAAGAAGGTGTTGGTTAAGAACACCACAGGGTTTACCATAGATAAACCCCCTAGTCTCCTCGTACGGTACGTAACCTCCCTCTTGACTAGATTCAACCTGTTCCCCCATAACAGTTGGAAAAACAGGCTGTAGACCCTAGTGTAGTAAGCATCTGGCAAGATACATACACTGCCCAGATAGATAAACAAGGGGAGCAGGTATGATTTGATCAGGTGCACCCTTTCCCTGAGGGTCATAGACCTACCCTTCCACTGGTTCACCCTCTGAGTGGCATCATGGAGCTTACCGTCCCAGTTTTTGGTGGAATAATCATCCTGGCCGAATGTGATGCCTAGAATTTTTGCTGAGTCTTGGGGCCCTGGGAGGGTGTGCGGGAGATCAGACGTGGGATCCCCCCCTCCCAGCCAGAGACTTTCACACTTTTCCCGGTTGATCTTGGACCCGGATGCCTCCGAGTTGCGCTCCACCTCTGACATCACCACATCGACCTCCTCCCTCGAGGAGACGAAAATAGTGACATCATCAGCGTACGCCACCACTCTCTGGGTGACATCCAGCTCCACCAGACTCATCCCGACTCCCGCCAACGGCCCACGATCTACCCTCCGGACGAAGGGATCAATCGCGAATACGTATAAAAGCAGGCTCAAAGGACAACCCTGACGGACTCCGGACCCCACCTCAAAAGAGCGGCCAGACCACCCGTTCACCAGTGGGAAACTCTCTGCCCCGGCATACAAGATCTTAAGCCAATTAACAAAAGTACACGGTAAGCCATACCTCAGGAGGACGGACCAGAGGTACTCGTGGTTCACCCGATCAAATGCTTTGGCCTGATCAGAGGACAGTAAGTACCCCTTCCAGAGACCCGCACTACTCCGCTCCACTGCCTCCCTGACACTGAGGACAGCACTTAAAGTGCTTCGGCCTGGAACAGAGCAGTGCTGAGCCCCCGAAAGGAGCCGGGGTGCAAACTTCACCAGCCGATTAAACAGTATCTTGGCCAGAAGCTTCCTGTCCGTATTGAGAAGAGCTATGGGCCTCCAGTTCTCAATACGGCTAGGATCTTTACCTTTTGAGAGAAGAATCAGGGCCAACCTCCTCATTGACTTTGGCAGAGTGCCCGAGAAGAGACACTCATTGAATACTTTGGTCAAGAGGGGAGCTAAAGACTCCTTAAAGGTCTTATACCACTCGGATGTTAAGCCATCCGGACCTGGCGACTTCTTGGGGGCGAGCCCCTCAATCGCCAGTCTCACTTCCTCTTCCCTGATATCTTCTGCCAAAACCTCAAGAGAGGGGTCTACCCCTGGCTCAGGAATGGTTTCAGCCAGGAAAGCCGACATCCTGTCTCGATCTAGATCCTTCCTCCCCAAGAGGTGCAAGTAGAAAGATCTGACGACCTCCAGGATCCCTTATCTGGACCGATTCAGGGATCCAATACTATCAACCAGTCCTGAGACTACTTTACTACTCACTGACATCTTGCAGTTCCCGTAAGGGTCGGGCGAGCGGTACTTCCTGAAATCCCTCTCAAAAACCAAAGATGCGTGCCTATCGTACTGACACCTCATCAGCAAGGACTTCACTCTGGAGATATCCTCCCGACTACCTCCAGTCGAGACAAGGAGCTCGAGTTTCCTCCTCAGACCCTGATACAAGCGATACCTGTTCAGGGACCTGAGGCTCGAGAGCTGGTGGAAGAACCCCGCAACCCGCTTCTTGAATATCTCCCACCACTCTGACTTACTACTACAAAGGCCCAGTAAAGGTACCTGACTCTGAAGAAAATCCTCAAAGGACTGTCTTATCTCTGCTTCCTCCAGGAGGGACAAATTCAGCTTCCAATAACCTTTACCCATCCGGGGGGTCTCTGAAACATTCAAGGAAAACAAAATCATACAGTGATCGGAGAACTCCACCTCAACCACTGACAATGCGGAAGAGACTGCTTCCTCCTTCAAATAAAACCTATCTATCCTAGACCTGCGACTACCTTGATGATAGGTGAAACCCGCGTGGCCTGAGGGGCTCCGGATGTGGGCGTCCTCTAGGCGAGCTTCCCTAACTATATTATTAAGGACCACACTATCGCAATCCAGCGGACCATTGGAGCCTCTCCTATCTTGGGACCTCGTGACATTATTGAAGTCCCCTCCAAAGATCACCTGCCGGCTTGTAAAAAGGAAGGGCTTAATCCTCATAAAAAGATTTTTACGGCCCAGCTTAGTTTGTGGGGCATAGATGTTTATGAGCCGGAGCTCTTGTCCCTTCATGAGGACATCTAAGATCAGGCACCTCCCCATTTCTAACTTAATAACCCGTCTGCATTCAACCGGAGCGGTAAAAAGGACCGCCACCCCACTATACGGCTCAGCCGCAAGAGACCAGTGGGAGGGCCCGCGCCTCCACTCTCTTCTGGCTTTCACCAGAGAGGCTAGATCTGACAACCTGGTCTCCTGTAAAAAGAAAATATCGGCTTCAACACGGCCAAGAAAATCGAAGGCTGCGAATCTAGCCGTATCAGACTTTATACTGGCACAATTAATAGATGCCAGCGTCAGTGGGGTGAGTGCCGCCATCATGGGTGATTGAGTTAGACGGCCACACCTTTACTTCTGCTTCCCCTTCTTTTTTGCCCCCTCATCCCCTGAAGAAGAGGAAAGGGCAGGACCACTTTTGGACCTTTTCTTAGATTCTGATTGGTCCATATGGTCCCCGTCTCCATCCGGCCCCAGTCTAGCCTTGCCCTCCGAGGAAGATGCCTCCGCAGGACAGGGCCCAGTTCCCCCCAGAGGCTCTCTCATCCTAGGCACCCCGCCCTCACCTTCCCCCTCCAAGGAGGGGGAGGGGATGGTATCGAGGACGAGGTACCGGTTTGACAGGTCAATCAGAGGGGGGGCAGTCAGGCTTCCGTTTTGGACCTGGTCCGTAGTACAAGGCTTAACAGAGGGCTCCGACCTCTTCTTTCTCCCTTTCCTTTTTCCCTTGTCTTTCTTTTTTGGCCTTTCCCCACTCTCCTCATCCACACTTTCATAGTGGGAGGAATGAGAAGGGTCGGCCATTTTGCCTTCCTCTCTGCGCAGCCTCCTGATCTCCTCATCCAGCACGTTCTCCCCCAGGGCTTCAGTGGTTACAGGGCCAGCTTCAGGAGCAGGGGCCGGAGCTACCCCAGTCACCTGGACACTCTCCAGCTCCCTACTCCTCCTACGATTTTCCTCCCGCCTTAGTTTGGCAGGGCCCCTTTTCCTCGTCACTAGCCCTGTTATGCCCCCATCCCTGCTCGTACCCTCCCCAGCCGGGGCAACTTCACAGCTCTTCCCGGCCGGAGCGGCCCCAGCACGGGCGAAGGCGCTTGGACAACGGCTGAAAGGGTGCCCGAGGACACCACACAGGTGGCACCGGATCTGTCTGCAGGATGCAGCCAGATGACCCACCCCACCACACAAAGCACAAACCTGTACAGTACAGGCTGCACTAAAATGGGTGGGGCTACCGCACCTGTGACAGACCTTAGGCTGCCCCTGGTAAAAGACCTGGATTCTGTCACGTCCAAGGAAGGCAGCTGATGGAATGTGGGCAACTGTACTACCTGAACGCTTGAGTTTGACGAAAAACGTCCAGGCCCCAGACCAGATCCCGTGCTCATCTAGATTTTTCTTGGGCATGTCCGTCACATCCCCATACCGTCCAAGCCAGGTCATGATGTCATAGCAGGAGAGTGACTCGTTACGAGTCAAAACGGTCACTTTCTTGACTGAGTTCTGACGGGAAATAGCCTTTACAGCAAAATACCGCCAGCCGGGCTCATTCTTCACCACTTCGTAGTTCGACCAGAAGAGTTCGAGACCCTCCGGTCGAACAAAACTGACGTCAAATTCGGACGAACCATAGGGGTGAATCAGGGCAAAGATGTCACTCGCCCTGAATTCCATCTGGAGGAGGAGCTCAACCACTTTAGCGCGAGGCGGGCACACATCCTTGCCCCTCCAAATCAGACGGACCACGTTCCTACGGTTATTGTCCTGCCCGGGTGTCGGGAGGGACCAGACCACCTCCCCATTCTGCTCTCGGAATGCCCCCAAACCGTGCCTCTCTATCCAGAAAGACAGGTCGACCTCACCCCTTCCCTCTACCTCGATTGACCTGTCACCCCTACGTAGAGCCTCCAGGAGGCGCTGCTGCAAGTGACCCCCGGGGCCGGATGGAGAGGGGGACCCCCCGGCAGCGACATGAGCATAGCTCCTAGGAGCAGTCACTACCGGGGGGGGCAGCCGAACCAGACCCAGACTCAGACCCAGGACCACCATTCACACCACTACACCCACCAACATTCACACCACAATTCTCATCATCCATACCAGACTTTGTATTCATACCACCACTACTCCCACCATTATTCACTCCACTAACACTCCCACATGCACTCTTCTCATTCACAACACTACCACACCCATCATCCTCACCCCCTACACTCGCGTTGTGCCTAACATATCCTGGGCTGGCTGGGACTTGTAGTACTGCCGGTTTTAACAGAGTCTTTTTTGCTGGCTTTGCTGTTGCTGGGGTCGACTCTGATGGCTCCTCCTCCATGGGCGATGTTACTGCCTGAGCCTGGGGCTGCCCCTCCAAGCGCACCCCAGCTCCTCCCACAACGCCATCACCATGTCTTCCCCACTGCACGGGCTCTGAGGCTGGCACTGGCACTCGGACACTCTCCCCCCTCACAGGAGAGTGCCCCACAGCACCCACAGAACACACAGACCGACCGTTTTCCACTGCCGATGCCCGGACACTCCCCCCCCCTCACAGAGGAGTGCCCTGCAGCGCCGGTAATGTCCACGGCACTCGGGGGACCGCCCCCCAAGCACACAGACATATCACTTATCTGGACACTCCCCCCCCTCACAGGTGCCCCTCAGTGCCAGCAACACCTGGGGAACTGCTCCCCAAGCAAACAGTAGCATAGCTTGCCCCTGGTGCCTGGACACGCCCCCCCCACCACCCTGGGGCGCTCCCGCAGCACCAGGGCTGCTCACCTTAAGCCCAATAGGACTTACTGGCTCTATAGCGTCCTCTGCCGTCTTGGACGCCATGCTGTACCCCCCTTTCTGGCCCTGCTTCACCACAGAAACGGGGACTGGCAGTTTGGGGGGCCCAGCAGTCTGAACCAACTTTACAGCTGGCCCGGACTGCTGGAAAGGACGAAACACATAAGTCACAGTCTCCTGAACCTTCTGCCTTTTCTTCCTTTTCTTTACTAGATCATCTTTACCGAGATCCTCACCAAAGGTAAAATCCTCCATACGGGTAGGGGACTCCTGCTGTATAATGGCTTGCAGCAAACCCCCACTGGCCAGCTCCTCCTCACCGCTCTCCTCTGTCTCCCCATCACTGGAGGGTAGCGCCACCTGGGCTGGCTCAGGGTAGCTATCTTGGGGGGGGCTGGGGCTCACACACACTAGGGGTGGCATCCATTTCACTTCCCACAGCCGACTCTCCGCCATCTTCCTCCCCTCCTTCCTCCTCCTCCTCACTGCTCTCCTGAGGGCAGCATGCACCATACTTCCTTTCCTTGAATCTCTCCTCATTAACCAGTTTTTCTTTTAGGAATCCTGCCCCCTCAGAGATTTTTCTTTTGGCCTCCTCCACCTCCGCCACCTCTATCTTCAGAGCCCGCACCTGGGCAGTGAACTTCTGCCTCTTACCTGTAGGGCCCTGGTCAGCTTGGTAGCGGGCAAATCTCAGGTCCTCTCTCAGACTCCTCAGCTTCCTGCCCAGCTCTTTGTACTCCGCCATCTTTGCTTGTATCCTTGAGCCATATGTCGCCAATGACTCCCTTGGTCCCCGTGCCCCCCATTGCTGGGGTTCCGGGGTAACAAAAGGACCGCTGGTCTTTGCTGATGCCTTATGTCCCTCTGATCCGGTCAGGGGAGTGGGCTCCACATTTCTGCGGGCCCTGCTGGAACGTCTCACCCCGACCTTGAATCCGGCTGTAGACACTTTCTTCCCCCCTCTCGCCAGCCGGGAATGAGAGGTAGAAGCCCGAGGCTCCATGCAGGAAAGCACTCCCAAGGAGCCTGCCACGCTCCTGGGAAAGCCCGATGTAAAAACCTGCTTCTCTGCATGGAAGTCTGGAGAGCAAATGGAGCCACACCCGACAGCTGCACACACTGAAACCACAGGATGCGCTCTCTGCTGACACCTCTGTCCATGTCAGGAACTGTCCAGAGTAGGAGCAAATCCTTATAGCAAACCTCTCCTGCTTTGGACAGTTCCTGACATGGACAGTGGTGTCAGCAGAGAGCACTGTGGTCAGACTGGAAAGAACTACACAACTTCGTGTGGAGTATACAGCAGCTGATAAGAACCGGAAGGATTAAGATTTTTAAACAGAAGTAATTTACAAATCTGAACAAAGAACGTGTGTGCAGCTCACAACCAGGTGTTTGAGGTCAATGTGGCCAAAAGATCGATCCCCACCGATCAAAATTTATAATAATGTAGAAAAAATATTGGAAACAGCCGATTTGAAACAAATGTAGAAATGTATTAAAATACAAGAAAATAAATTAAAGAAAAAACATTATTGTATAAAATAAGTAATGCTGAGAGCAATATTAGATGTTACAATAAACTGCCATTGGGCCCTAATGGCAGGATTGGTGTATAGTATAAAGCAATTGCCTATTTTTAAAGTGCTAGCAATATAATATTGATGAATGGCGATAATCCGGAATATACTGCTGATCCGGCAAATTGGATGTGGAATGAAAAATCAGGTGAAAATTCAGTCTCTAGGTTAGTCTATAGAAGAATGGATATGCGTTTTCTCACCGTGACAGCTGGTCCTGTACTGCGACGGGCCGAAGATGGTATATTCTGCGAGTGCTGCGATGTTATCAATGGTGTGCGGGCAGTATGATCCTCCCGAGCCTGTTGTGAGTGGAGCTCCGGCAAGAAACTCCTAGGTGGACGGTCAACAATGGCAGTTTACACCCGTTCTGGTGTCGGACCCTTCTCCTTGATGCCAAAACAGGACACTCGTGGAGCTGGCAGTGATCTTGCTGTACGCCCAGTCGGTATGGATTGAAAGTTGTTGCGGCAGGTGCAGTGGCCTAATCTTACAGTCTGAACAGAGCGATATACAGACGCATTGCCTGAATCTAAGCCGATATTCAACAATTGAAATAAGCTGTCCACTGCACTTGCCACAACAACTTTCAATCCATACCGACTGGGCGTACAGCAAGATCGCTGCCAGCTCCACGAGTGTCCTGTGTTGAGAGAGAGAGGTAGAAAGAGAGAGAGAGAGAGAAAGAGGCAGAAAGAGAAAGAGAGAGACAGAGAGAGAGAAGAAAGAGAAAGAGAGAGAAATATGTGGCTGTATATATATAGCCACATATTTCTCTCTCTCTCTCTCTCTCTCTCTCTCTCTCTCTCTCTCTCTCTCCCTCTCAGTCTCTCTCTCTCCCTCTTTCTTTCTCTCTCAGTCTCTCTCTTTCTCAGTCTCTCTCTCTCTGTCTCTGTCTCTCTCTCCCTCCCCCTCTCTCTCTCTCTCTCCCCCTCTCAGTCTCTCTCCCTCTCTTTCTCTCTCTCTTTCTCGCTCTCTCTCTCCCTCTCTCTCTCTCTCCCTCTCTGTCTCAGTCTCTCTCTTTCTCTCTCTCTTTCTTTCTCCTCTCTTTCTTTCTCTCTCTCTTTCTCAGTCTCTCTCCCTCTCATTCTCCCTCTTTCTCTCTCTTTTTCTCTCTCTTTCTCTCCCTCTTTCTTTCTCTCTCTCTTTATCAGTCTCAGTCTCTCTCTCTCCGTCTCCCTCCCTCTCTCTCTCTCTCTCCCTCTCCCCCCTCTCCCCTCTCCCTCTCAGTCTCTCCCTCTCTTTCCCTCCCTCTCTCTCTTTCTCTCCCTCTCTCCCTCTCTCTTTCTCTCTCTCCCTGTCTCAGTCTCTTTCTCTCTCTCTCTCTCTCTCTCTCTCTCTCTCTCTCTCTCTCTCTCTCTTTCTCTCTCTCTCTCTCCACCTCTCCCTCTCTGTCTCAGTCTCTTTATTTATCTCTCTCTCTCTCTTTCTCTCTGTCTTTCTTTCTCTCTCTGTTTCTTTCTTTCTTTCTTTCTTTCTCTCTCTGCCTCTGTCTTTCTCTCTCTCTGTCTTTCTCTCTCTCTGCCTCTGTCTTTCTCTCTCTCTGTGTCTGTCTTTCTCTCTCTCTCTTTCTTTCTCCCTCTGTCTCTCTCTCTCTTTCTCTCTCTCTCTCTCTCTCTCTCTCTGTATATATATATATATATATATATATATATATATATATATATATACATACATACACTGTATATACCGCCACATATATTTTAATACCACCATTACATGAGCCAATTAGTCACAGGCCATCACTGAGACAGACTGTATCTGCAGACCCACCCGACGGGGGGGATCGAGAAACCATTGTGCTAGCAAAAACAAGAGGTCAAAAACGCCTTATGAACAAAGCGACACAACAGAAAACCCACCCTAAGAGGAAATGAATATCAAGAACTCTGTGGTAAATATCTCTTCTGTATTACTTACTGATGCACAATTACAACTGCTTAACAAAGGCCTTAATTTTTGTCCTACATCTATAATAGACTGGTTTCAGCTGAAGCTGGACCTCCTCCAGTTCTTCAGGAAGATCAGGCTTAAAGCCTGGTTTTCTGGAGGGCGGGATGGGGTCCCACCTCCAGCTGAGACACCTGAGGATATTACTACACCATTTACTTTGAAAAAGTATGGATTGAGTGTAAAAAGTGATTATGTACCACCTCTGCATTCACCTGTGATTGATACATATTCCAGCATGGTAAAAAAGGAGATAGAGATACTTAGAAACACAGATACACAACTGGTACACCCAAATGTCACCCAGTCACAAATGTTGGCACTTAATGACCTGGTCCATAAACACAATCTGATCATCAAGCCCGCCGATAAAGGCGGAGCGATTGTGGTTATGGACCGGTCAAAATATTTAAGGGAAGCCGAAAGGCAATTTCATGATGGCATTACCTATTCCAAAACAACAACAGATCCCCGTTGGGGCATTGAAAAAGCAATCAAAACATTGTTGGACAATGCTCTTCAGAGAGACCTCATCGATAAAGATTTGTATGACTTTTGATTGTTACTTATCCTATTACACCGGTACTTTATCTTTTACCCAAGATACACAAGTCCAGAGAGAACCCGCCTGGACGCCCAATTGTTTCGGGTACCAATTCTATTACGAGCCAAATCTCGATATTTCTAGATAGAGTACTACGCCCCTTTGTGTACAGTTGCAAATCCTACCTGCGAGATACCGCTGATTTTATAAATAAAATTGAACAAATCTTTATCCCTTAAGGTACTATCCTGGTATCCCTAAATATTACTAGTCTCTATACTTCCATTCCCCATACGGAAGGAATTAAAACTGTACATGATGCCATCAGTGACAAATTTTCCACCCCTCAAATTGAACTGCTAATAAATATGCTAACCGTTGTTCTTACAAAAAACTACTTTATGTTCAATGATGAGTACTATATTCAAAATGTTTGCATGGGGACGCCAATGGCACCAACTTATGCAAATTTATACGTAGCTGGTCTTGAGGAGTCCCAGATCTATGTTTCCCACCACTTCAGCCATGTGCTAGGGTGGTGGAGATATATTGATGACATCTTTTTTGCATGGTCCGAGACCAAAGACCAGCTACAGGATTTCTATACTTACCTCAATTCCATCAATCCGAACATTTCCTTTACATTGACCTCGGGAAGGGGGTACAATATCTGGATACCCGGGTGGTCATCAGTGGCAACAGTCTGGCCACTGACTTATATATAAAAAAAACTCACAGTAATTTGATTCTACACTATGACAGTGGCCACCCGAGATCCACAGTAAAATCCCTTCCCAAAAGTCAAATGTTGAGGGCAAAAAGAATAGTAAGTGCTCTTGAGAGAGTGGAGCCAGCCATTGAGAAAATGGCTAAAAACTTTTTGGAAAGAGTCTATCCCAAGAACTTGATTTCAAAATGCAAAACACAAATTGCATCTGTTCAAAGAGATATTTTATTACATCAACAAGAGAAACAGAGTGTGGACAGAATTGCATTTGCTTCCACATTCTGTACCTCATCTAATAAAATAGCGGGTGCGATTAGGAAATACTGGGGCCTTCTTGCAAAAAAATACCCCAAGGTTAAAGAGTTTGACATAATGCCCTTGATGGCATATAGACGGCCAAAAAATCTAAAAGATCAACTTGTCAAGGCAGATGTGTCTCTGAAAAAATAAAACGATCCCAGAAATTCCTTACTGTAGAAAAGACAGGATCCTTTCCATGTAGGATGTGCGTCAACTGCACCTACATGGAGAGGGGAGGGTATTTCCAACATCAAACTACAGGAAAAAGGTATAAGATCCCATTTTCCCTAACGTGTACTAGTGATCATGTTATATATATTTTGTGGTGCCCATGCCACAAACTATATGTAGGTGAGACTACCCTAGATTTCAAAACAAGGATGAATCAGCTCCGATATACTATACGCAAGAAGAAACAGGACCTTCCAGTCCCGAAACACTTTGCTGATGCTTGGCATGATGAAAAAGACCTAAAATGTATGCTCGTGGATCATGTTCCACCTCTGAAAAGAGGGGGGGGGGGGGGGGGAGGGGACCGTAAAAGTATCCTAAAGGGAATTTCAAATTACAGAGCCGCAAACCAGACGGTCTGAATGTAGATTTCAAAATTACGCAGGACATCTGTAATGCCTGATATGGATGTATGTTTGAGATTATATAATATTTACTGATAGTAATTTTTTCTCTTTTTTTGTCTCCTT